>NC_135841.1:4862500-5425000 GCF_029677425.1 Wolffia australiana | reverse complement strand
TTGGACAAAAGCTTTCCTTTTATACTTCCACTACCAAAAATTAAACCATCACCTTTCTCTCTCTCATATCTGCTTTTCCTCTCTCTCCTGGTTTCTCTATCTCCCTCTCTCCTGGTTTCTCTATCTCCCTCTCTTCTGGTTTCTTTCTTTCTTTCTCTCTCCCTTTCTCCTCTCTGGTTTCTTTCTTTCGTTCTCTCTCCCTCTCTCGTCTCTGGTTCTTTCTCTCTCTTCTCGTTCTTTATCTCTCTCTCTCGTCTGGTCTCTCTCTCCCTTCTGGTTTCTCGCTCTCTCTCTTCTTCTCTCTCTCTCTCTGGTCTCTCGCTCTCCTCTCACTTTTGGTCTCTCGCTCTCTCTTTTGTGGTCTCACTCTCTTTCTCTCTCTTCTGGTCTCTCGCTCTCTTCCTCTCTCTTCTGGTCTTTCGCTCTCTTCCTTTCTCTTCTGGACTCACTCTCTTTCGCTCTCTTCTGGTCTCTCCCTTCTGGTTTTCTATCTATTTCTCTATCTTCTGGCTCCCTCTCTCTCCCTCTATCTTTCTTCTGGTCTCTCTCTCTCTCTCTCTCTTCTGATTCCCTCTCTTTCCCTATATCTTTCTTCTGGTCTCTCCCTGTATCTCTCTCTCCTGGTCTCTCTTTTTCTCTCTTCTGATTCCCGCTCTCTCCCTCTCTTTCTTCTGGTCTCTCTCTCTCTCTTCTGGTTTCTCTCTCTTTATCTCTCTTCTGATTCCCTCTCTCTCCCTCTCTTTCTTCTGGTCTTTCTCTCTTTCTCTCTCTCTTCTGATTCCCTCTCTATCCCTCTTTCTTCTGGTCTCTCTCTCTTTCTCTCTCTTCTGATTCCCTCTCTCTCCCTCTCTTTCTTCTGGTCTTTCTCTCTTTCTCTCTCTCTTCTGATTCCCTCTCTATCCCTCTTTCTTCTGGTCTCTCGCTCTTTCTCTCTCTTCTGATTCCCTCTCACTCCCTCTCTTTCTTCTGGTCTTTCTCTCTTTCTCTCTCTCTTCTGATTCCCTCTCTATCCCTCTTTCTTCTGGTCTCTCTCTCTTTCTCTCTCTTCTGATTCCCTCTCTCTCCCTCTCTTTCTTCTGGTCTCTCTCTCCCTCTCTCTTTCCTCTGGTCTCCTTCTCTCTCTTCTGGTCTCTCTCTCTCCCTCTCTCTTTCCTATGGTCTCCTTCTCTCTCTCTCTCTCTCTCTCTCTTCTGGTCTCTCTCTTTTCCTCTCTCTTTCCTCTGGTCTCCTTGTCTCTATTCTGCTTCTCTCTCTCTCTTCTGGTCTCCCTCTCTCTCTCTCTTTATCTCTCTTCAGGTTTCTCCTTCTCTCTCTCTCTTTGTCTCTCTTCAGGTTTCTCTTTCTCTCTCTGTCTCTCTCCTGGTTTCTCCCTCTCTCTCTCTCTCTTTATCTCTCTTCTGCTGTCTCCTCTCTCTTCTGTTCTGTATCTCACTAGTCACTAGAAAGACAACTTTTCCACGCGGCTTTCAAAGGGTCGTGAACCTTGACCTCGTCCCGCCATGGCCGGAGCTCCACGCGACGCCATCGCCCGGCAGCTTCTCCCGCTGCTCATCTCTGCTCTCCTCTGCTCGTCAATGGCCGACAACGGCGCCATCTTCCATGTCCGCCGCCGCTTCCCCGGGATCGGACTGCCCAGCAGAGGCCACGAGAGCCTCCGGCGAGCTCGGCTTCTCTCAGCCGTCGATCTCCCTCTCGGAGGCCTCGGCCTGCCCTCCAGCGCAGGGTACGATCCCTCCCGAAGACTCCCCCTTCGATTTCTCCTCGATCACGGCGTTTCCATCCGCGATTTCAGCTTGTACTTTGCGCAAATCGCGATCGGATCGCCGCCGAAGAACTATTTCGTGCAGATCGACACGGGGAGCGATCTTCTGTGGGTGAACTGCGCGCATTGCCGGCGCTGCCCCTCGAAAAGCGATCTAGGCGTAGGTTATTGAGTTCATTCCTCGCTGTAATGATCTACGGCCGATGTGACAAGATTTTCTCGATCTTCGCAGATTCGTCTATCGTTCTACGACCCCAGAAGCTCGAACACGGCGAGATTGGTGGCTTGCGATGAAGAGTTTTGCTCTGTGACTTGCGGGAACGATCTTCAAGGATGTTCTGCGGGGGTTTTGTGCGATTATACTGTTACCTATGGCGATGGAAGCGCGACTAGCGGTTACTTCGTGAGTGATCATCTGCTTTACGATCAAGTCTCTGGAAACAATCGAACTAGACAAGCCATCGCAAACATCACTTTTGGGTAAATTTCTCTTCTCTCCGTTTTGTCTTCTTTACTCGGATGCAGGATGATTCCGTTTTAAAATCCACTGACATTTTATGCCAGTGATTTTTGCAGATTGATTTTATAGTTTTAGATTTTAATGGAGAATGAAAACTGCTCCATCATCTTTAAATGCAGGTGTAGTGGGCAATTATCCGGTAGCTTGAGGTCTTCTGATTCAGCTGTTGACGGAATTCTTGGGTTTGGGCAGTCCAATTCTTCAATGCTTTCGCAGTTGGCCTCTCGTAGGAAAGTGAGAAAAATATTTTCTCATTGTTTAGACACGGTCAAAGGAGGTGGGATTTTTACGATTGGCCAAGTTGTTCAACCAGCAGTAAACACCACGCCTTTGGTACCAAACCAGTATGTTCATGTACATTTTTTGGTTCTGATAATTGTCATTTTAAATCGTATTAAGGTTTTGTATAATGCTTTTCCCAGGCCCCATTATAATGTTAATATGAAGGCTATCAAGGTGGGAGATCGTGTTCTTCAGCTGCCTAGTGGCATCTTTGATGCTGGAGACAAGAAGGGTACTGTCATCGATAGTGGCACGACCCTAGCTTATCTCCCTGATGCTGCTTATAAACCATTAATGGCCACAGTAAGATAAGCAGTGGTATTAACTTAGTCCCTTGAAAATGATAATTACCTTAATCGCATGACGTTTATGTCATATGTGCAGATAACTTCGGCCCAGCCTAATTTGACGTTTCAGACGGTCGAAGATTTTCTGTGCATTCGTCATGCTAAAAGGTACGGCAAAATTTCTGCAGGGTATTTATCAATAATATCTTTTTAAAAGATTTGAGTGCATTTTACTAATGACAATAATGTTACTGCAGCGTGGACAACGTGTTTCCGGTTGTTACCTTGTTCTTCGAGAATCAGCTTCCCCTGAGAGTCTATCCGCATGACTATTTATTTTCATATAATGTGACTTCCCTTTTTAATTATTCCTGATCCTCCTTTTTTTCCTATTTTTAGATGATTTTGAGAATTATGCGTTTTACCCAGGACAATTATATGTGCTTCGGGTGGCAGAACAGTGGTGTGCAGTCCAAGGACGGGAAAGATTTGTTCCTTCTGGGAGGCAAGTCAAAGGGCATTTTTTGTCATTTTTCTTACCATTCCCAAGAAAAGTCAACGACCCAAAAGTGTTCTCTCTCCTCAGATCTCGTCTTATCCAACAAGCTCGTTGTCTATGATCTGGAGAAGCAGACCATTGGCTGGGCAGAGCACAACTGTAAGCTTTACAATTTCTCTATAAATTCCTTCAAAGAAATCTCAAAAATGGAAACTTTCATTGCCCTTTTACTTTTCTGTTAATGGATCCTCGGCGGGGCCATTTTGCAGGTTCCTCGAGCATCCGAGTGAGGGATGACCAAACAGGGCAGACCTACACTGTCACCGCCCATGACATTTCGTCAATGGGGACGGCACTGACTTTTTGTAGCTCAATGGGTTTGGTCCCCGTCTTATTATTGGCCCTCCTTGTCTGAGGTGGTGGCCTTGTGACGCATGGATATTAGCGTGGCTGACATTGGCCGATGCACGGGGGCCCTGACATGTGATAAATATTTGAATCCAGTCATGACTCTGTTGAAGTCCAAACTGCTTCCCCCACTGCCCACGAGCCACAGAAAAGGGATGACCAAAGAACAAAATCCCTCCCGTCATTCTTGCCTCGCATGGGTGCATGCAGTGCACGAACATTCCAACATCTCTCACTATCAGACAGTGTTATGCAGCAAATGTCCGACTCCCAGACTAGGAGCTTGGTGCGCTGCGGGATATTTGGTCAGGGGCTTTGATTTCGTTTCATTTCATAATTATCATCAATGGGAATTAGTTATTCAAGTGATCATTACCTGCTTACTAAATCTGCAAACTTTTGACTAATAGGAGTTCTTATATACCATCTTCAAGGATTTTTAAATGAAATTAAATTTTTTTTTTTAGAATGAAATTTAAATTCTATTTTAACACTTATCATTGAGGAACACATTATTTGAATTATTTCACAACTGAGTTTGCTCATTTTCACAATTTTTACTACTATATCAGAAGGAAATGTTTTTGAAATTACAGTCACGTTTGGACAGTGGGCATTTTCCTTTTAACAAATTGGGTTTGGTATAATGTGAATGCAGCACAATGAGCAGGTATTGATGCACATTGTGTGGTGTCTCACTGCAGAGTGTTTACACGTAGATGACCCTTCTGCGTACAAAAGAACCAACATGGTTCGTATTGTGAGCGGGGATGGAGGGAGGTACGGCGAAATGGCGTCGCCAAGTGAAAGGCAGAGACTGGTGGAGTGGACATCACCAATGGGAAAGCGATCGAGCATGGTGGACGTCATCTGTGGATAACAGCGAATTCCAGTGATGTTTTTGAACCAGCATTTCGTGAATCCATTTATTGTTGTCAACAGATCATCCATGAGTGGGGACAACTTTGTTTCTTCCCCACTAATGATCAAGATATACTTCCATTTAGATGTCAATTGTTAAAATGCAAGATCCATCTAGGTCAGCAATTTTGGCCCAATGAGGATGAAAATTCATGTGTTCTCAATATCAATATAGTTTAATTACACTGGTCAAAATTATTCATATGTTTTTATACTTGAATGTATAGAAATGGTCAAGTTCATCTTCTCACGGGCACCTAGAGATAACCTTGATTAAAAGTTAAAAACGAGATATCATAGAAGCTATGCCAACGCTCACAAATTCATCCTTAGTGTCCCCTGAATTACATTTAATTATGCAGATTAATTTGTCTTCTATGCAAGTTATCATATTGTTTGATGATTAATTTCATTTTTAGATGAATTTTACAATTTTTCCTTAGTTTTGATGTTATCACATTACTGCTTGCAGCAAACTTGCATCGACATGGATTTCATAATAGGGAACACATGTTTTAAACATTTTCCAATCATAAGATGCAAGTCCAATGGTTGGGACTCTGGGTTCGTCGTGTTCGTGATTTTTCGCAGGCTCAAGAACGGGGAGTCAACTAAAACATGTGCCATGACATGATTGGATTGAATGGGGCAAAAGAATTTCACGTCATTAGATCATGTCAGCTGTAACTGTCACAGACATGGAGCTTTAGTTTTGCCTCCAATAGTGGTTAACCAGCAAGAAAGAAGGCGGCTAGAGATTAACATTTGTGTAAAGATATGCATTTAGTAAGCTTTCTTGTGTATTTTGATTTTTATGTACTCATTGCAAAATGTCTGGCTTGGACATAATGTACAAGCCCTCATGTGTGTCATTTAATCCAAAGCAAATCTATGTCAGATAAGATAACAGCTAAAACCTGTAAAAATTATTAGAACAATTCTATTAAAGTATTAGTTTCAGATCGATCGCCTTTCTCTAGCCTTGATCTTCAAGATCTTGATCCTTGAAAGTAGATCTTGACATTCTTGATCATTCTGGTATTCGCTCTATTCGTCTCAGTTATCTCACTCTTGTTTAAATCTTTTCCTAAGATGAATATTAATGTTGATTAAACATTCTATGTGGACCAACCCCATACATTAACATTTTATTTCATGCATCTAAATGAAATGACGTTTGGGCACAAATAATGAGCTCAATGGAATGAAATGAGATAATACTAATTTCAAATGTGTATATGAAGGAAGAATGTAGTTTTATCAAATTGAAGGATAAAGTGAACAAAAATAAGGAAATGACATATGATGTTGGGTTGTAGGACCTTGATATAGATGAAAGAATGGGGATTCTTACAACATATGGCTTGAAACAGAATAAAAAGAAGATCAATATTTTAATGACTAAAGCGCCTTGGCACATATCACAACCTTGAGTTCTTGGATCCTTGAGTGAGACATACAGAGCTGCTCAAGTGTACAAACTCTAAATGTATCCATCATATCCATGACACATTAAATCTCCCCCTTCACTTTGAGGAGCTCTATTCACGCTCTATGGTTGTCCTTATGCCATCACGATCGCAGCGGGAATGGAGAGGAGCTAATGGGAGAAGGGACTGATGGATATTGTGTGGCCGTCAAGCCAATCACACTAGCATGTTTATTTAAGTTCACTGAATAAAATTATTTACGTTTATTCTTATTCCATGTGATATTTATAATGAATTCTACGAATATGTGCAATGACTTAGTGAATTATGAAGAGATCATAATACAGTGATCACTAGTTTTTAAACACATATCCTAAATATTCCAATTTGATGGATAGTCAAGACAGACATCAAATTATCCAGATAGAATAGCACTAACTGATCCTACTTATACGATAATGTGGTTATTAGTGTGGCGACACTAAGGACATATAGTGGGTGCTCTTTGGAGAAAGAGTTCACTAAATTGATCCGTATGAATCCCTGAATGGTATTATACCTGAACTTCAATCAGGTTGATTCAAGCCACGGTTGTATAAGTGATCCACTGATTTGAGACATATAAGACATCTCGTGAGTGGATGACTATGATTTACGAGCATCTAATCAAGGAATTTAAATAAGTTATAGATCGGATGTAGTAAGAAGCTTATGAAGATGATTGAGTGGCCAAGACGGGATCATTCGCCCTTGGTATAATAGGAGCTTGACTCAAGGAAGATGATGTAGAAAAATCCCTGACCAAGGTAGTGATGATATTGGAGAAGGCATTGTCTAATGGTCCCCATTACGCATCAGTACTAATCGAATGACAGATTAGGGTTTGAGGATAAACCATACCATAAGTCATTCGAGAGTCTCACACAGATGATGGATCATACCTATACGGTAACCGATGACGGTAAAGGTTCTGTGAGAGAGTTCGAGACTACTCGGTATCTTCTAGAGCATGACGTGTAGCTTGGCACCATACAAGCTGGAAACTTAACCTATCGATTGGGTTAAATCGATCCTTATTTAATTAATTTATATATTGGTATAGTTAATTAATAAGGTTGGTCAATAAATGTTATTGGGCCACTAAAGTTATTAACTAGAATGATACGTGGGCCTAGAGGGTCACATGCACAAGGTCATAAGGGCATTGGTGGATATATTTTACTTTGTAGGGTTTTTGAGAAAAACCTTAAGTGAAATACAAAGAGGGAAAGGGGTCTCATTTTATGCACCCACCCAAACCTGATTTGAGAGCCCCTCCCTTTCTCCACTCTCATCTCCGCTCATCCAAGGAAGAGTGTCTTCATAATGAGGAGATCTTCAATATTTTCAATAAGAGTTGAAGAAGAAGACGTGGAGATACAAGCGCCGAGTGATCGCGTGGATACTTCTAGAGGTCGAACGCGTGAATGGCTTCAAAATGATCTCGTAGCGGAAAAGTCAAGGGTGTAA
This sequence comes from Wolffia australiana, assembly GCF_029677425.1. Lineage (NCBI taxonomy): Eukaryota > Viridiplantae > Streptophyta > Magnoliopsida > Alismatales > Araceae > Wolffia > Wolffia australiana. The sequence continues at coordinate 5,417,382 of NC_135841.1, read as the reverse complement.
TGAGTTCCCAAAAGTTACATTCAATATGTTGATTTTAAAGATCGATTGTGAATCGATCAACATGCTTCCACATTCATGGAAACATATTTTTCATGGGCGGACCAAGGAACCAAAAGTCGGACAGATTTCCCAATCATGTGGGATACACACGACATAGACTATGTTGCTAATTGTATGGGTAATCAAGAAAGGCCCAGCACTACAAGCATGTAGCTTTATAGCGACCCCAAGAGAGTGTCTCTCAGGCCTCAATCTAACCATGACTAACTCTCCTTCCAAAAATGAAATGGAGCATCGTTCTCAAGCAGCAGGTGCCTTATACTTTTCTTTAATAGATGAAATGCGAGAATGAACGTTTTCATGCATGCTTCTAATATGCTCAGCGAAATCATATGCATCCTCGAAAATTCTAGTATGAGAGTCTAATGGTATAAATCTAGTGGTTTGCGTGGAAGTTGACCATACAGTAGTACTGATGCAGGACAACAGGAGGTGACGGAGGTAGGACGACTGAGGTGACGGAAAGAGGGACGATGGATGTTAGATATTGGACTAGTCTAGGAAGCGAATCGATAAAACAGACCACAATTCACACGATTGATTTCGAAGACTTTAATCCAATGAGATAGTAGAGGTGCAGCCCCTATCCTCGTCGAGAGCGGGAGTACTGTCTTCAACCACCATGATGATGCCAAGCACCAAAATCAATACTATCGAATTCACATCTGAGAGAAATCTCCAGAAAAACCTAATCCACTAGTTGTTAAAAATTCCAAGAAATCCCAAAACAAATCCAACGGTGGTGGAAGAACTTCTCGCGGAATACTGGACAAGGAACACGGGACACCAAAGGGTGTTAGGTGTACCTCGGCACCAGGAGTGTGTGACAAGGATGCAGGGAATTCTGCTCGTGGCGCTGACAGGCGTGAGACGTGGTCCGGACGCGGGCGGCAATCGGGAACGAGGACGCCCACGGGGCGGGTGATGACTATCAATACGTCATAAAATGTTTAGACTTTTTGAGCATAAAAGCATCAATTGTATCCATCTAATTCATGTTGGTTGCCATCCATATGCATTGTTTTATAAATTTACTAACCCCACTTGATTCTTTGAATCAAGTGGATTATATCTGACAATTTTGATTAATGAGTTCAGAAATAGAGTAAGGCAGCCAAAGGAAGACGAAATGGATCAGGGGGAGCTGGCGAGAAATCAGGAAGAAGAAGATCCCAAAAATACCCCCGGGGCATGTTTTAAGAGAAACCTATACACTCTTTTAAGAGTTCATTGTAGGTTGTCCAGAAATTCTGTCCAAAGAAGCTAGGGCTTGGAGAAGGAGTTCTGCAGACCCTCCAAGAGCTGATGAGCATTGGAGCTGGAGAGAAGGAGCAAGCTGAGGAGTAGCTTGGGCTGGACGACCTCCACCTCGCCGCAAGGATCGTGACACAAGGTGGAGAGATTGCCCAAGTTTCAGTGCAGTGTAACTCTCTCCATTTCAGACAATCTAGGTTGGGTTGGAAGATTCACACCAGTGATCTTCCAACGATTCCAACTGACATTGTTTCTGTTTTAATTTGATTTCAAGTTTCAGTTTGTTCAAACTGTTCTTCCTCTCGTTTTCCCCACAAAAATCCACTGTTGTTCTTCACAATCAAGCTTGAAATCCCACCTAAAGCAGTAGCCAGATCGCCAGCGATCAAGGTCGCCAGCAGCCGAGACCGACAGTGACAAAGGCCGCAACCTAGGTCGATAGCAGTTCAGGCGGCCAGTAGCCAAGACTGCCAGCAGCCTAAGCTGCCGGCAGCCAAAGCCGCCAGCAGCCAGGCCGTGCACGGCCCAGCAGCGCTCAGCTCCGGCCGCGCGCAGCAGAGTCTACGAGCAGCCAAGCAGCGTGTAGCTGCAGCTACGCGCAGCCCCGGTCGCACAGCGACCGCCGCGCGCAGCAGGGCTGACGCGCACAGCTGTGCAGCGCGCAGCAGAGTCTGCGCGTAGCCAAGCAGCGCGTAGCCGCAGCTACGCGCAGCCCCGGTCGCACAGCACCCGCCGCGCGCAGCAGTGCTCACGCGCGCAGCTGTGCAGCACGCAGCAACCGCCAAGCAGCAGCAGCAGCGCAGCCAGCACGCAGCCAGGCTAGCGCAGCTGCAGCGCGCCAGCAGACGCAGCGCTCGCACGCAGCGCGCGGCGCTCCTGAGGCTGGCGCAACGCTGCGAGGGCGCAGCGCTGTAGACAAGTAAACAGAGTCGATTATCAATTTCTTTGCACTAATCTTGAGGAGTAGTTTGTTGTTTTACATAGAGATCTTTCCATATGTCTTCTCTGAGGAAATTTCTTGAGTTTTACTGAAGATAATCCCTCTGATTGCTAGTATTGATACATAAATCTGATAAACTGAACTGATTGGAAAAAGAATCGCTCTCGTTTTACCGTCTCCCTGTTGATCGACACCTTACTCGCCCTAAGGCTATGAGGTTATAAATATTGTTGCATAAGCTCAATCCTCACACGATTAACCAGTAATTAACCAGTACAATTACCCATAATTTGAGCTTATTAGCGGGCAAGGGGCACTTGGCAACCTGGGCGTTGGGCGGCCCTAGCGCTTGGGTGGTTGTGGCTAGGCGCGTGCTTGCTTGGCGGCTTGGGCACTGAGCGACCATGGCATGGACGGCCTGATGCTGGGCCGGCCGGGCGCTGGGTGGCTTGGTCGCTCGGCGGCCTGGGTATTGGGTGGCCGAGTGCTGGGTGGCCTGGTCGCTCGACGGCCGAGGCACTGGGAGGCCTTGGCGTGGGCGGCTTTGTGCTAGGGCGGCCCGGCGCTGGGTGGTCTGGTTGTTTGGTGGCCTGGGCACTAGGTGGCCCTGTCGTGGGCGGCCTGGCGCTAGGGCGGCCGGTCGCTGGGCGGCCTTGTCGCTCGGCGACCTTGGCGCTGGGCGGCCTTGGCGTGGGCGGCCTGGTCGCTCTAGCAGCTTGGGTGCTGGGCAGCCCTGGCGTGGGTGGCCTGGCGTTTGGGCGGCTCGGCATGAGCGGGCACAGAGAAGGGGCGACAGTCATCGGCGCGTGGCGACGGGGACGGTGGTGGCGGCGACGGCTTGATGGGGAGAGGGTTAGGGGAAATCCTCCAAGAAGAAAAACTCAATTCTTGAAAATAAATTTGCCAAATGTTTCTTGCAACATTGGCCCACATATAGGCCTTGGAGGAAAGAGAAAATATGAGAAATGACATAAAATAAAAATGGACGACGTGTAGTCGTGTCACGTCAAAGGGCAGTTTGGGATCTGTCGTTGACGACGTGTCATGATGCGTGACAGCTCGGGAGATAGTGGTGGCAGGTCTGAAGATGGTGCATTCGTTGTCGATTTGTTCTTTACTTGATTTTGAAGATGAGTCTGCATACAAGGCGTGTCGGATGACATTGGCACTACATCCGAGGTTGGTTCATTGACGTCGTCGCCACCAAGTACGGTTGACCAAAGAGTTGAAAGTGACCTCTGCATGAGGTAGCACTTGATCCTATGTGTAAATATTTTCAGCGACTAATGATCTTAACAAGTTGCCAAGACTACAATTGACAACTTCTGTTTGACCATCTGTTTGAAGATGGTAAGCTGTGGGAAACTTTAATTGGGCCCCCATAAGGACCCAAGGGGTTTTCTAGAAATAGCTTGTAAATCGTACATCACGATCCGAGACACTAGTTTGGGTACTCCGTGTAATTTGACTATATTATCTAAGAAGTACCTTGCAACGCATGATGCGTTAGCCATCTTGGAGTAAGGCAGAAAGTGTGCCATTTTAGAAAATCTATCTTCTACAACCATGATCAAATCATGATTGGACAAGGTCTTTGGAAGACCTAAAACAATATTGATACTAATGTCGTCCCAGGGTTTGGTTGGAACGGGTAGGGGAGTACATAATCCCATATTTTGCTTTGTTAACTTGGCTTGCGAACATGTAAGCCATCGTGATACGATCCTTCCGACATCCCATTTTAGGGATGGCCAGTAGAATTGATATTTCATGGCTTGAATGGTCTTATTTATTCCAAAATTTCCACTAAGACCTCCGGCGTGTGTTTCCCAAATTAGGAAATCTCGGAGTGAAGTGCGAGGAACGCAAAGTCATCTTCCATTGAAAAGATAGCCGTTGGATATGTTGTAGTCACGGAGCTCAGTGCTTGTTTTGCTCGCAACGGCTTGGATTATCTTTCCAAAATTGGGACAATCATGGTAATCTTCTCGTAACTTCTCAAATCCGAGGAGTTGGGTCCTCATCATGATTAGAACCAGCGATCGCCTGCTCAGTGCATCTGCCACGACATTGTTTTTTCACTTTTTGTGGCAGATAATAAAAGTAAAGTCTTGTAAATAAGCTATCCAGCAAGCATGTCCATCACTTATTTTCTTTTGATCATTTGAGTGGCGTAGCTCACTTTGGTTGGAGTATAGAACAAAGTCCTTAGGTAGGAGGTAGTGGTGCCAATGGCGTATGATTGTACCAGGGCGTAAAATTCCTTATCATAATTATCGTATCATTTTTGTGTATCTTTTATTTTTTCACTGAAATACTCAATTGGATATCCTTCCTGGCTAAGGACTCCTCCGATTCCAACGCCGGAAATGTCACAAGCTATCTCAAAAACCTTTGTGAAGTCGGGTAGTTTTAGTACCGGAGCTTCGATCATAAGTCTCTTTATAAGTTCGAAAGCTTTATCTGCCGTATATGTCCATTCAAACTTCTCTTTTTTTATCAGATCTGTAATGGGTGCGATGACACCACTAAATCCAGGTACAAACCTTTGTTAGAAGGTTGCTGATCCCATAAAATTTCAGATGTCGTGAACATCCTTTAACTTGGGCCATGTCATAATGGCTTCAACCTTAGCCAGATCAATGGCTACTCCTTGCACGGATAGTATAGATCATAGGAAAGAAACTTCTGATGTAAAAAAGCTTCATTTTTTTTGACGTGCATAGAGCTTTTCCCGACGTAAAGTGGTGCACACTTCTCGCAAGTGTTGAAGATGTTCAATCTGATTATAATTGTAGATCAGAATGTCGTCAAAGTACACAACGACAAACTTCCCAATGAAAGGGCAAAGTAATTCATTCATTAGCTGATGAAAAGGGGCATTAGATAATCTGAATGGCATAACATTTCATTTAAAGAGTCCATGTTTAATTTTGAAACCCGTTTTCCATTCGTCTCTGGGTCAAATTTGGACTTGCTGGTAGGCAGTTCGTAAATCTATCTTTGAGAAGATAGTGGCTGCGGTCATCTCATCGAGTAAGTCTTGTACCCTAGAAATCAGAAAATGGTATTTTATCATAATTTTGTTGATAGCCCTTGAGTCACAACACATGCGCCAACTCCCATCTTTCTTGGGCGCAAGTAATGCCGGCACAACGCATGGGCTGGGGCTTTTTCCGATCAGTCACTTGGATAGGAGTTCCTTCACTTGTTGATATAATTACTCATATTTGTGGGGATCTGATAAACATAATTTTGTGATAAATTATACCATCATTTACGAATATATAATATCATGAAATGATGAGTTTTTATATTTTACTGCTCAATATACATTTATTTTAACTAACCCCACATGATTCTATGAATCAACTGGATTAGATCTCATCTTGGTTTAAATGAGCACAGATATTGATTTGGAGATATTGCACATGGGCGAAAACAAATCAAGGAGGGCACCTGGACCAAGTCAAATGGCAGTTATGGATCATTATGGAACAAGTCAAATGGTGGTTATGGATCAAAATGGACTATTCAAAAGCTCCAAGCAGTTTAGAAAGATGAATTTCTATAATTAATATCTCAAGAACAATGATAAAGTTGTCAAGAAATTTTTTTTTGAGAGAGGAAGAGTTGTTTGAATTCAAAATTCTGTAGACCCTCTATTGTTGATGAGCAATTGAATCAAGTGAAGAAACAAAGCTTAGAAGATTCTAAGAAGAAGGATCACTTCCTAGCCGTGAAGGGGCGTGACACAAGGTATGTGTGAATTCTTAGAATACAGTAGTTGTTGAATCGCTTTTAAGACAGGATAAGTTAGGTTAGAAAGTAAACGATTGTTACTTTCTAACATTTCTAACAAATCCTGTTTAATATTATTCTCAAATCTAAATTTTAGTTGAGAAATTTACATTAGCGTGTATTAAGAGCATTGTTGTGCACAGATTGTGCAGCAAAGGAACATTGTTGTGCTAGCTGCAGCCGCACGCGCAGAACGCAGCGGCTGATCGCCGCCGCACAAGCAGCGCACAGCGGCTGTTCACTGATGCACGTGCTGTGTGCAGTTGCAGACTGCAGCCGCGCACAGCTGCGCAGCCGAGCGCCTTTGCACGCAGAGCGCACAGCCGCCGCACAAGCTGTGTGCAGCCGCGAACCGCTACCGCACACAGCTTGGCAGCCGTGTGCTGTTGCATGCACAGTGTGCAGTGGTTGATCGCTGCTGCACTCGCAGCGCACAGCTGTTGATCGCAGCCGCACAAGCTGCGCGCAGCCGCGATCAGCCACTGCACACCACAGCGCGCGGTAGCACACAGTTACCACAAAACGTGGACAGATTTGAGACTTAGTCCAGATCTGTCTAACTTTTCATATTTAAATTTCAATTTGAGACTAATAAATTTCAAATTAAAATTTAATAATTAAAACTAGAAATTAAATAATTAAAATCTTAGTTATTAATCTGATATTTGAATCTTAAATCTGTTTAACATTAAAACAAATATTGAATCAAGAAAATAAAACAGAAATTATTGAATTGAAATAAATAGACTGGCCTGCTCCTTGTGATTCGACCCTTACCCTAGGTTAGTAAGGAAATTTAATTGTTGAATAATCTCAAATCCTCACATATTGATGAACTAGTGAAGTCTTAAAATCATTCCTTAAACATCAAAATTTGGGATTATCAGGATCCATCTGATAATGTGGGAGGTTTGGGCGTGATGCTTCCAGCACGAGATCAATTGGGTGCTGGATATTCCGCATCGGTGGAAGTTCATTGGGTAACTCTGCTGGGAAAACTTCAGCAAACTCATTCATGATTTGGATCATTTCAGGAGCCTTGGAATCTTCATCTGGTTCTTTTGTTGAAATTGACAGGGTAAGTGTAAAACACACGGGCATGGAGTCTTGATTTTGTCCCGATTATCGTCTGAAAATACATCCATTAGTAATTAATGGATTCCGTGTTGGTCGGGATTGAGCCGGAGCAGGCAATGTAGGTTGTGTTGGTGGTCGTACCGATGGGTTCCGAATTAGGTGTCGACCATTGTAAATGAATGAGCATGTGTTTGCTCGTCCTGCTAATTAGACGTCATGGTCGAATAACCATGATCGACCCAAAATGATACTACCAATTTTCATTAGTAGGACATCACAGAGGACACATTAATCATATGTACTAATCTTTAAGGGTACATGGCGTTGTGTTTTCACCGGTAATGTGGAAGCATCTATCCATGACACATTGTACGACGTAGGATGGGGTATTAAACTAAGACCAAGTTTGGCCACCGTATCTTAGGAAATTGCATTAATACAACTTCCACTATCCACAATGAACTTATATGTACGTCCTCCAATCTTGACGTACAAACAAAATAAGACATATGCTGAGTTATATCAGTGGGTAGTGATGTCGTTGTTGTTGAAGGTGGTCGTGTATGCATCATGGTCGACAATCCAGCTCTCTAACTCGCGAATGCGACCATGGGATTCTGGGTAGCGGTAGTAGGAGCTGGTCGACGTGAAATAGTAGAGCTCCCTAAGTTTGCGACCTCTTGCTGGATCTGAAGTGTCACAACCTGTTGTGCCATAGGAGGTTGGACCGGAGTGATCTGTATATAACCAAGTGGTTCTTTGTATTCTTCATTATTGGGGCAGTCACCTGGATATTCGTCAACCTTTAAGTCTTTTTCAGGTTCGGCTTCCAAACAATTTCAATGAACATCCATGTGTAAGAGAGACAGACAATCGGTATGACAATGTGCAAAACCTTTGCATTTAAAGCACTACGTAGGTCCACGAGTAGCATTCAGAGCACGGGAGGTCGAAACAACCAAAGAAGAAGGTTGTGTCATGGTTGTGCTAGTTGTGGGTGGAACATTAGCTCTAGGAGTTGGGTTAGTTCCACGTGTCCATCCGGAAGTAGTTCGGGTAATACTGTTCGCAAATGGAGTAGTTGTCGTGGCTCTAGGCACAACCGGAGTAGTTGGTATTACATCGTCGATATGATACTCATTGCTTTCTACTAGATTATAGGCTAAGTCCACGGTTGAAGGGTTTTCTTCTAACACTCGTACTCCCAGGTTGGAGCAGAGTCCGTGGATGAAGAAGGCAATCTGGATTTATGGACTGTCCACAAATTTACGTCTCATTCAAAATTAATCAAGTTCTTTTATATGAAGAAGATCCATCCATTTAAGCAAGGGTTGGGTCATGTAAAGTTTTGGGATATCTTTTAATCTGGGAGACATCTTGTCCCATGTTATGGGTGGGTCTCCTCAGCGTCGTGCCACTTCCTTTTCATTTTTCAAAAAGATTTTAGCTTGTCCTCTAAGAAGAGCTTCAGCGTATGATACACACAGATCATCATCCATATCGTACCATTGGAAATAACTTTCAAGATCAGATTCCCAATTAGTATAATGCTTAGGAGTTTGGGATCCTTCGAAGATGAGAACTTCCATGCGCACACTCTTTTGGATCACAACACGATGTGCTTCTCGTCCACGATCTCGTTCGTCATCATTATGATGATGACGGGTTGGAGGAGGATGTGGAACGTCTTGGGGCTGTAAATGGCCTATATGTTCGGGGATAGGTGCAGCCGGTGGGGCCAGATGAGGATAATAAGCTCGATCCTCGTGATATCCACGCGGGAAGTGGGCGGCATGTGGCATACGTAGTGCTGTTGGAGCTGCCTGCCGATGGTGACTCCGCAACACATAAGTAGTCGCTGGTGCCTGTTGAGTCGACGGTCCCATGGGGTACATCAATTGATGTACCGGTGGATACTCCATGGCGTACGGTGATGGTGCCATCGGGGGTGGTGGCGGTGTCCCATATTGATTTGGCATTGGGGCAGGTTGTTGCCTAAAGTTTCACATATATCCAGGAGTTGGTCCATGTTGGACCGATGCGGGAGGTGGACTGGTGGTATAAGGTAGTCCACCCTATACTGATGAATAATTCTACGTGTACGGCATGGTAGGCAGTGCAGGAGCCACATGTGTGCCGGGAGCTACCACATAAGGGTATCCCTGAGGCTCGTAATGAGGGGATTATCTAGTTTTCTCTGGACGGAAGCTGACAGCAAGAACACTCGGGTGGAGATGATCTTTGGCAATGATTCTCCCATTGCTGATGCATCGGTGGTCCATGATGTCGTTGTGGCGGTTGTTGGGGTACTTCTTGAGCTGGTGGTAGTGTCGGGCTGCTCCACATAGGGGCCTTGCCCGGTGGTCCCGGAATTTTGCTCGCCAAATAGATGGCATAGTGCTCGCTTGGTGGTGGCCTAGGTGTAGGAGCCATGACGGCGGAAATCCAGTCTTCAGACCAGGTAGGTGGGGTGGGTATGGAAGTCCCACTAGCTGGAGTGGGAACTCGAGTGACGGGATCCCTAACGGTTCGCGGAGGTAATACAACCTTGGCATCTTCAGGAGATTCTTCCTGAAAATGTTCAGCTTGGGGATCTTCGAGTGGAAGATCCACTATGTCGGGATCATATATAGGATCCCCATCAACGTATTCGTCCCCTATAGTAGACCGTAGCTGGGCACGTGTTCGTACCATTGTATGGTCAACTTTCACTTTCCAAAAACTACATGATCTATATATGATGCTATGACAAAAATATGTATGAATTTTGAAATATTTTGTGCGTTATGAAAGAAAATTTTATGAATGATATACTACAGACCATGTTAATCAAATTAACATGGCTGATTCTGATACCAATATGATGTAACATGTAGCCGTCGGGATCAATCGACATGTGTTACAACACATGGAATGTGATAATATGCACGAATTTGAATTATGTATGACTTTAGAAAAGTAACTCAAAACGAGCGTATATGACAGCTGATAGTCCAGGGACACAATCCAATTAATTCCTGGTGGGGAAAGTTTAATCACAATTAAACTCTCAACGTCCCGTGCAATGAACTAGACACCTATGACGCAAGGAGATTGACAGCCTGGTAGGGTCCACAACATTCGTTATCAAGTTATCAATTGTCTACCACAAGAAAATATGCTATCACTCAATGATGGTGGCTATCCTATGAATAGAATTGTTGAAAATTGGCGGCGGAGCAGATAGTGGGAGATGGCATTGAAGAAAGTGATAATACTGACCAGGAAGGGAGAACGAGATGAATCGGATGTAGGCAGGAGTGACAGTGGAGCAACCGCAAACTAGATATCTGGTGTAAGCAGTGAACGACCGTAGAACAACAACAAACTAGATAGCACATAAACCGAGCGCTGTTGATGCGACGCGTGCTACCAATGTGTGGTGGACAGCGGACAGGATGAGTGCAGCTACTGTGCTGCGCAAGGCTGTCACGGTGCGCGTTGCTAAGGCAGGGCGCGTGCATTGAGGTGGTACAATGCACACAACAAGGTGTGGCATGCGTAGAATGACGTAGTGCACGGAGCTTGAATGATGGCAAGACGAGCTTATGCACGTGAGGTGTAGAACCATGCAATACAAGATCGGGCGCACAGCACAGCTAGGGGTGTGGTTGATGCTACACGATCAGGAGGAGTGGGAGAACCACACCATTCCAAGAAGAAAGAACTACGTGAGGAAGAAAGAACAGTACACACGAAGAGACTGATCAATTTGGTAAAGATGACCGTGTTTGGCAATGGATCATGGTTTTGGCGGCAGGGGAGGACAAAGACAGAAGCTTCGTGCGCTTCTAGTCGACGAGTTTATGGGTGGATTCTCCTCAACGATAAATTATTGTCATTTCTTGATTCTGCTAATCTCTTCAAGATCGACTTGGTGAACAAGAAAATTGAACATGACCCTTGCACGCCGAAGGCTAAATTCAAGAAATGCTCCTGATCTGATTAAAGAACCGGAAATAGTTGAAGATGTGGGCATCGTCAACCGCGATCTTCCACGTAGTGATCTGTACAGGCTTGAGCATGAACGAGTGACGAAGGACTCCATGACCTCCACACAATCTACTCTCTAACTTCTCTCTAGAAAACTATTACCCAAACTAAAAAAGACAATTCCTTTAAAATTTCAAAAATGACAACCTGTCGTCCTTGGGCATGCCACCCCTTTATATAGGAAGGGAAGATGCCAAAGTGGCTGAAAACGAGGGGAAAAACGTCGCGAGACGATGTTCCCTAAAAAGGACATTACAAAGTTGAAAGCAAAATAGCGGATGAGGCCCAAACATAATGGCCCAATCCGATCGTTCGACGAAAATTTAAAATACAAAGAAATATCATGCGACATTTACATATAAGGATTATGCCGGATACTTGAAACTCAAATTATGGACATCAGCTCAAGCAGTGCGGCGCGGTTGAACTCTTCTTGTGTTGATGTCATCGCAATGATTTCTATCAGAAGGACAATAAAAGTTATTGGGTCGTTGGAGTTGTTTAGACTGATAAATGGGCCAAGAGGATCACACGTAAATGGTCTTTCGGACATCTGAAGATATACTTATGTTTTAGGGATCTTTTATGAAAAATACCCATTTAATTAAAATAGGGGAGGGCCATAAACGAAAGTCACCCAGGCCAGAATTTTTAGGGCCTTTCTCCTTCTTCTCCCTTCTCCCCACTTCCCCTCTCCAACGTAACGACGACGACGGAGATGGAACGGTGCTTGTCAATGAGAAGGAGGAGATTCAATGTGCCGAAGATCACGTGGATACATCTAAAGGCTGTATACTTGAGCAGCCCGACTCGTCTCACTCTGGGATCAAAGAAACCACGGATGCGATCTGTGCAAAGGAACTTCCTTTCATGGTTTTCATGATGCCATTTGATTATGTTCAAGTCTTCCTCTACGAAGTATTTTGATTTATTCATCCATATCAAGGCCTCTAGAACCCAACACTAATGGGCCTTCTTTAGGGGAGAAGCTTAGTGGGCTTCCCCCCTAAGGGGTCCTTCAAGGGTAAGAAGCCATGCATGGGCTTCCCTTCTCAAAGGTGTAAACCAAAAGCATAAAGAAACCAAAAACTCACATGGGGAGGCCCATACACATGCAGGGGGGGCTCCCTATGGGCAACGAGGTGATGTAATAAAAAAAATGACGTGAGGAGGACTATACACGTGAAGGAACCCCGTAAACTGTAAAAAAAAACTGAACACGAAATAAGCAACACGAATGCAATTTTCAAATCTGGTAGCAAAAAATCGGGTTCTTTACATCAGCTCGGGCTCGGCAACATGGCTAAAGATGAGTCTAGGCATGCTCAATGGGATGGTCCTCCATCATCCTCCCAGGGTGGGAAGAGCTATGCTCCGACAAGTTAGAGTCAATGATATCTTTGAGGGGCTTGATGAAGACAGAAGCTTCATAGTGACCCCAGGAGAATATCTCTCGCGTCTCAACCTGACCATGACTAGATCTCTCTCAGTGTAGCTAACTAACCTATGAACCACATCAGCAACGACCTTGTACTTCTCATTTTGGATGACGATGCGAGTATGAGTGTCATGATGCAAGTCCCCAATATGCTGTAAAAATGCAATTCCATCTTTTGACACTCTAGAATACTGTTCTACGGAAATAAGGTCTAAGGGCCTACGAGGTACTTTGCCATATACGATCTTGACTGGCGTGCGACTGATGATGCAGTTCGTGACGGTGTTGAAAGTGAATTCCGCACGAGGAATGACAGGATCCCACGTGGTGAGGTTATCCCCCACGATGGAGCAGAGCGGATTTCCTAAACCATAGTTCATGACCTCTATCTGCCCGTCCGTCTGCGGGTGATAGGCCATAGAGAATTTGAGCTTCGTTGCCAAGAGGGCCCATAAGGTCTTCCAGAAATAACTAGTGAAACGCACATCAAGATATGACACGATTGATAGTGGTACTTTATGTAAGTGGAAAATCTAGTCAAAAAACAGGCGTGCTACTCACGAGGAGTCCAACGTCTTCAAACAAGGTGTAAAATGAGCCATCTTGAAAAACCTGTTGACTACTAACATGACGGAGTCGTGTCGTCGGCGGTATTTGGTAGGCCCAACACAAAATCAATTGAAAACTCTACATAAAGCATGGAGAATGATAGTTAATTACATCTATTTACGGTCAAGTTAACCATGTTTGTGCATAATTAATAGGAAAATTGAATATATGTCCAGAACTAGCCAAATTTAACAAATGCTCAGCTTTTATGTTCAAATTAATGGTTCTGTTTTAGAGCTCCGCAACAATTATTCTATTACAGAAAAAATTAGCAGCTATAGGGGATTATTAATAAAAAGAAAAAAAAATGACTACAATTCTGGGGCAATATGTGGAGCATTGGATTTATGTTATTTCATTGCATATGCATTTCAAAAAAATAGTGCCCAATTTGAATATATGTTTGGCAGGGAAGGCCCACGGAGCATATGAATAAAGCGCTATTAAGCACATAGAAGGAGGTGTCGCACAGGGAGGCATGGATGCAACAGTCAAGACATTGTTGGGCAGAAAATATATTCCAGCTTGCAAAATGGAATTCACCCATATGGGATGGGAATGCACATTATGAAGGATTATGGATGTGGCAACATCTAGCCCGGTGAATCCAAGAAGACAAAATCAAATGGTGAGAATCAAAAAGAAGAAAAAAGAAGCGGGAAAATAACAAGGAGTTGGGGGGGGAGAAAAAGAAAGAGGGGAGCGAGGAGAAAATCATCTATCTCTCAAGAAAAGAAAAGGAGGACGCGTTAGCAAGGCAACGCGGCCAGGGAGAAGAAGTAACTAAGCTGTAATCTAATCCTTGGGGTGAATTTCTTCCAAACTGGTAATCAAGTTTCTTTGTGTTTCATTTCGCCCAACACTAGGCGGAATGTGTGCAGTAATGAAATGAGATTCAATTTTGGAGCATCACAGAGGAGAGGTACTATTGCTATCATCATCAAGTGTTGGTAGTGATTTTACACTTGCAATTAGCATATTATTATTAATCATTTAAAGTTCCTTTGTTCAGAAGTTAATATAGTAGCTGTCCTTCTAAATTGAGTATTCAGAGTTAGTTGTTAAGTTCGAGTAGTCAGGAGCGTGTAGAAGCAATTTCAATTTTTTTTTGTTTAGTTGTTAAGCAAATTCATGAGGTGACTGTTAATCAAGATAATTAGTCAGTCAAGCTGTTAATCTTTCCCATCGGTTCGACACCCTACGCAAAAACTATACATTAAGGTACTCATATCAATGTGATTAGGGTATTATTGTATAAGTTGAAGTAAGCAATGATTAATTAAATATTCTTAAATTCAGCTTATCATCAATGCTGACATCATCCCAAGGACGTGTCGGTACCGGTAGGGGTGTATAGAGCCCTGCATTCTGCTTTGTCATATTTTCCTTGGAGCAAGTCCAACATTGGGAGATGATCTTCCTAACGTCTCTCTTCAACAACGGCTTGTAGAACTAATACTCTAAAGATAGGATGGTCTTATTGGCACCAAAATGTCTGTGCAGACCACCCACGTGCATCTCCTAGATTAGGAAATCTTGTAGCGAGGTGCGAGGTACGCATAACCTCTTCACATGGAAAAGGTAGCCGTCGGAGAGGTATTAGTCTCGATATTCGGACTTTGGGCCATCACGAATAGCATTGGTAATCTTCCCAAAGTTGGGGTAGTCGGTGTAATCCTGTGGGAGTTGTTAAAACCCCAAAACTTGGTTCCTCATCAGGCAGAGGACAACTGGTCTCCAGCTAAGAGCATCCGCGACAGCGTTATCCTTTCCTTTCTTGTGTCAGATGACGAATGTGTAGTTCTATAGATATGCGATCCAACGTGTGTGTCAATCGCTGATCTTCTTGTGGCTCCTAGGGTAGGAGATAGTTGCGCCAATGGGAGAAGAGTACTGACTCCTAGGGTAGGAGATAGTGGCGCCAATGTGTAGTTCTATAGATAGGCGATCCAGTGGGTGTGCCGTAGCGCACTATGATCTGAGAAGAGTACATACTCCTAGGGTAGGAGATAGTGGCACCAATTGGAGAGGGACTACACAAAGGCATAGAATTCACGATCGTAATTATCATATTGTTGCTTCCTGTCTTTTAGCTTCTCTCTAATATATTCTACGGGATGTTTGTCCTGGCTGAGGACACCACCAATACTTAGGCCTAAGGCGTCATAAGCGACTTCAAACGCCTTATTGAAGTCGGGCAGTCATAGCACGAGAGCCTTGGAAATGCGGCACTTGATTTCCACCAAGGCCTTATCATCCGCCTTCGTCCAGTCAAACTTGTTGAGTCTGATGAGATCTGTGATGGGAGCAGTAACACCGCTAAATCTTGAAAGGAATCTCTAGTAGAAAGTCGCCAAACCCATGAAACTCCGTACGTCATGAACGTCCTTGGGTTTAGGCCACGACGTGATGGCCTCCATCTTGGCCGGATCTGCAGAAACTCCGTGAGTAGTTATGATGAAGCCAAGGAAGGAGACCTCAGCCACAAAGAATTGCAGTTCTTCTGATGAGCGTAGAGCTTCTCCCATTGTAATGTGGCACACACCTCTCGTAGGTGTTGTAGGTGGTCAACACGAGAACCACTAAAGATGAGTATGCCATCAAAGTAGACGACAACAAACCTGACAATGAATGGGTGTAAGATTTTGTTCATCAAGCGTTGGAATGTACTAGGGGCATTGGAGGGCCCAAATGGCATGACGTTGCACTCAAACAGGCCATCCTTGATCTTGAAGGCTGTCTTCCACTCATCTTCTGGTTGGATGTGGACCTGGTGGTATCCACTACGCATGTCGATCTTCGAGAATATGGTCGTGCTGGCCATTTGAAATGAATAGGTCCAGCACTCAAGGAATGGAAAAACGGTACTTCACCGTGATCTTGTTGATGGCGTGGGAGTCACAACACATATGCCATGTCCCGTCTTTCTTCGGCGCGAGTAATGTGGGGATGGTGATGTAACACGACAGACACCGGGATTGAATGGCTTGGGTTACACCATAGGGAGGGCGAGGGAAATTATGTTATGTAGTGGAGTCGATTATGGTGGACATAATGCAAGTGAAGATGTAACAAGGAAGTCTGTGAGAAGTATAAGTTTGACGATGACGAACTCCAATGACCAGTAGGCTATGGTAAGTGTGGTCTAGGAATGCCACTAGGCTCCCGATGACCCGGACAATGGGTTGAGGGTGTACGGCCAATTACGGTCCACCATGAAAGGTACGTCACACGACGAGGATCCATTCTTCGATCATGATTTTTCAGATCTTCTCATGGAAGATCCCATTTTAGCACTCCCTCAGACCACTTTATCTGACGTTGTCGAGGTTGAGTCAATCACTCACGCCCGTAGGGAGTCCTCACCTAGGTACACCACTCACGCTAGCGAGCTGCCAATGACGACAGCCCCGCCATGACGTGAAGACCTAGGACACATGGAAGTGCCCACAACACCTACACTGGTGTCGAACACTCACTACTTGCCCTCATAATCCGACGACGCCATCCACCAACCTAGGAAAGCACCGATTAAAGCTAGCTTGGAGCACAAGCCACCTTCCAATGTGCCACCTCAATCGTAGGAGCTACCGATGCGCCCCTATCCACCACGTCAGACCCCATGGGAACAGCAACAACGACGATAGCCACCGGCCAATTGGTACCATCCTCCGCGACGCAACGAGGACCGATACTACTATCAGGAATGATTGCAACACTACCCGGAGATGCGATTCCTGTCCTGATAGGAGGCATCTACCATGACCAGATATCAGCCATACGAACCACGTCATGACAACTAGGGCCGACCTTACGAGCCAGCCTCGGCTCAACTCCCGACGCGTGACGACTATGTGCCTTCATACACACATGGCCACCCACCAGCACGACAAGAGCCCTATTACCCACCGGATCCCCAAGTGAACCCGACATCATACTGATCCGCGCTGACTCATGTACCTTCGTATGGCCCCCAAGGCAATTATGGGGCACCTAGTGCACCCACTACGATGATACCATCGACTTATGCACCTGCGCCAACCTACTCGCCGGCAGCGACCCATGCAACGGTGTCCACCTACAGCCCGCAGCGGCCCTAGTGCATCTGCATCAGCCTCCAGAGCTGCCACATAGCCGCGCAGCCAAGCAGCCGGGTGACCGAGTAGTTGGGCAACCGAGCAGCCATGTAGCCGTGCCGTCGCAGCTACCGCCACGCAGCCCCAGCCACGTAGGCGGAGCTGCACAACTGCGCAGCCGCATCCACACAGCCACAACCGCTGTAAAACAGCCAGGTAGCCATAGCCGCCACCGCGCAACCGTGCAGCTGTGCAGCAGCCGTAGCCACCAGCCTCATCACCACGTCATTTTGCTGTGCTGGTGCCGTCGGGGCTACCTGTGCCGCCACCTTTGTCAACCTTGTGCTCGCCTTCGAGCCCATGACCGTGCCTAGTTGCGCTGCCATCCTGGTCACTATGCTCATCTCCGAACCCGTCGCCGTGCCTAGTTGCGCCATTGTCCTCGATACTATGCTCGCCACTGAGACTGTCACCGCCCCTAGCTGCGCCGTCACCTTCCTCGCCCGCGCACTTGCCTTCGAGACCCCTGTTGTGTCTACACATGCCACACGCATGCCTAGTGTTCCCAAGAGTAGTTATGAAGAGAGCAATAGTCGCACGATCCGCTGCAGCGACTTCACCGCTGCGAGGTACATGCAGCCGCAGGATGAACAGCCGCAACCCTCATCACGATGCCTACCTCTCTCGGCCAGTAGTTAGCTTACAGCCCTAGAAGCGATGCTAGACATCGTTGTCGCCAACATCTGATAGTACCTAGATGCAGCCGCCCTAGGCTGTTGTGCCTTTACGCTGTCCTATGCCCTCCACTACGGTCTCCTAGAGAAGCTTCAAGGGAGATGATCACCGGATGACATGCCGTCGCAAGTTCATCGCCGCGAAGGTCATGTCACCGTAGGATATACAGCCGTCGCTCTACACCGTCGATGCCAGTCTTTATAGCCGATAACGAGCCGTAGCCAAGGCTCAACCTGCCACCACTACCGACCTGGCCGCCCTATGCTGCCACTCTCCTAATCAGCCCTCCTCTCCTTGTGATGTAACACGAGCCGTTCGATCCCGGTGCATCGTGTTACATCAACCCTTAGATCCATACGGGCCACAAGACGTCTGTTGACATCAGCTAGCCCGTTATCACTTCGACGAAGATTATAGAGACCATAGATGGGAGGCCCATCGAGCCATTATTCAAAAGAGTGTTCGAATCAAAGTTCCCATCTATGAGGGCACGGGGAATCCCTAGGATTATACAGATTGGGAGTCCAATTTAGAGAGCTACTTCTAGTGGTACGACATGGACAATGACCTTTGTGTCGCATATGCTGGGGCAAAGCTTGGACGCCAGGCCATGGTATTCTGGAATAATGAGAAGGATGCCGCGAGCCGACGAGGAGATCCTCCAGTCACTTGGGAAGTCATGTTGAGAAAACTTAAGGAGAAGTATATCCCTAAGCTCTACATGACATAACTCCTCCTAAAGTGGATGGATCTCAAGCAGGGCAGGCGCAAGGTTAGTGATTGCATCGAGGACTCCAAAGAAGGGTTCCAGCTCATGAATCGTGGACTGGATCCCGATCCCGAGTTCTCCTCCAAATAAGACCTGCTAGCTGGAGTCCTCCTCAGGTGTCTTGACCATCCTCCAAGCCTCCAAAGACATTCTAGAAGGTTTTATTTAAGATCTGAAACTCTGCCCCAAGCTTCAAGACTATGTCTTGACCACATCATAAAATTTTGTAATTTTATGATCATCAAAAGCCAACTTTTGACCCAAAAAGTCAACATACTAGGGAAATTGTTAGATCCACGTCCCACTTGACTCATTGAGTCTGGTGGGGCTTAGAAATATTCCTCGAAGCCTCTAAAAATTCCAAACTATATAACTTGTTAAATATATGTCAGAGCAGGGATGGAAACCTTAAGTGAGTAAGAAAAATTTATCTTTTTATTAATTGGAAAACATTTAAGGTCTGAAATGATTATTCTGTGAAATGAGAGTTTTTGGCAGTGTTGAACTAAATTTCAGGAGATTTATGATATAAAAATGCATGCAAATAAGTCCACTTATTTCACCTTATCAAATATCTCTCAACTTAAAATGCTGTTAGTCCCTAGCAATACTAAGGGGAACATAAATTCTATGACCATTGATTTTTTAGCATCTTCATCAAAGACCTATTAATGCTATTCCCCTAAAAGAAGAGTCACGAGGGAAAAAAAATCCTCGTCAAGTCAGTTTAGTGGGTGAAAACATTTCTCTGAAGGTTTCGATCTCCTGTCCAGGATAACTAAGACATTTCATGCTCTATAGAGAAGAACAAGGTTTTAAAATAAATCTCCCCATCGTAATTTTATGATACTTTTTTCCTTAGTTAATAATATTTGGGTTAAGTGGCTAGTAGAGCTACCCTCCACAACCTGCGTGCATATTTTTTCAGGGATGTGAATTGCTTTCTTGCATGCCACTTATTTGTGGGCAAGCCGCTTATTCAATGTGTCTTGGCAATGGGCTCACTTATTCAAAGGTGTGCAAATGTACTATGGTGAACATGCATAACACTTATTTGCGGCCAAGCCACTTATTAAAGATATCTGTGTCTTTGCATTTGGTTGACCCTACAACACAGTTCCTGTGAAGATAATACTTGCCTTATGGTTTTATGCTCTTCATTATAGAGCGGGTCAATGATGGTTGAGATAAGAAATTGAAAGTCAGACTTTGCTATGAGACATGATGGTTTCAATCATCTCCCAAACTTAAGAAGACATCCTCTAGGGAATCTTAGCCAATTTCTAATGACTGAGGTAGCTCTTTTTTAGGTGATCTTATTAGGGAGATACTACAGAGTCTTTCTTCCCTAGACATGTGATTTCCCCCTTGGTTTATAATAAAGGATGCTAGGAAACATTGTTTGCTTGGAGTATATAAGAATGCTGCGGAAAACATTAGTATTCGTTAAAAAACAAAAAAATCATGTTTTCAAGAAGATCAATTTTTTTCAAGAAATTCAATATAATATTTTCTCCCCCATATTTAATGTGTGAAATGTCCCTAATGCAGAAAAAAGTAGAATGAAAGAAACGGAAAAGAAAGTGCAAAGTATGCATTTATTCATCTTGTTGTTCATTTTCCCAGCTTCCTTGTTGATTTAGTCCTGAAAAACAAACCATGACTAAAAGAAAAAAATGTTAGTAATAAGTGCAGATTATTTACTTATCTGGGGACTCCTCTAGATGTCAATTGCTCCACAACTACTTCATCCTGTAGATAGGGCTTAACCCATTGCCCATTTACTGTCAGGTTTGTGTCTTGTTTTGGATCTCCAATGATTACAGCTCGATTTTCATAAACTTCCTCTGCTATGTATGGGCCATCCCACCTGGATTTTAGCTTTCCAGGAAACAGCTTTAACTTTAAGTTGTAAAATACTTTCTGTCCTCTAAAAAGGTTCTTTCTTCTCAAATTTTTGTCAAGAAAAGCTTTCATCTTTTCCTTGTAGATCCTTGCATTGTCATAGGCTTCTTTCCTAATTTCTTCTAACTCTTGGAGTTGGAGCCTTCTTTTCTTCGCAGCTTTGTCCAAGAACATAGTCAACTGCTTAATTGCTCATACAGATTTATACTCAATTTCCAATGGAAGGTGGCATGCTTTGGCAAATATAAGAGGAAAGAGTGAATTGCCTATGGCAGTCATGTAGGCGATTCTAATGGCCCAAAGTCCTTCGTCTAACTTTTTACATCAGTCCTTCCCATCAGGCCTTACAACCTTTTATTTCCCTAGTCATTAGTTCTACCTATCCATTGGCTTGTGGGTGGTAGGGGTAGTCATTCTATGAAGCACACCAAACATTTTTAAAAGATTCCTAAAATGGAGGTTGTTGACATGTGACCCCCCATCACTAATGATGGTTGTTGGACACCCAAAACGATAGAATATATTCTTCTCCACAAATTCCATCGCAACTTTGCTACCATTTGTTATAGGGGCTATGGCTTCTACCCACTTTTAGACATAACCTACTGTTACTAGGATATATTCAAAACCGTAAGAATTTGGGAAAGGCCCCATAAAGTCTAATTCCAAAACATAAAAAATTCTAACTTCTAATATAGGTTTAAGGGGCATATGATCCTTTTTGTTCACATTGGCCAAGGCGTGACATTCTAGGCAGTTTTTATAATACTCACGAGCATTTACAAATAAAGAAGGGCCAATAAAAATCCACTTAGAAGAGGGATGCCAACCTTCTGGTCTTGAATGACAAAATTGCAAAATATCCTTTGGTTCATTGTCTGGAATACATCTTCTGAGGATTTGATCTGTCCTTGGTAAAAAAGTTCAGGGTCCTCCCAAAAGTAGAAGCGCACATCTTTGAGGAGTTTCTTTTTCTTTTCCCACTTCCATCCTTGAGGAGTCTTTCATTTGACTATGTAGTTCACAATATCAGCAAACCAAGGGGAGTTTTGGATCTTAACTGTCAATAGATGCCCATCTAGGAAAGAACCTCTGATAAGGGTTTGATCATTTTTATAAATCCTTGACAAATAATCAGCCACTACACTTTCAGATCCCTTTTATCTACTATCTCCAAGTTGAACTCTTGGAGTAGTAGTACCCATCTTATTAATCTAGTTTTGGGTTCCTTCTTAGAGATCAAATATTTCAGTGCAGCATGGTCGGTATGAACAATGATCTTGCTCCCTAATAGGTAAGGCCTAAATATCTCTAAGGCAAAAACTATAGCTAACATTTCTTTTTCTGTAGTGGTATAGTTCAGTTGGGCATCCACTAGAATTTTTCTAGCATAATATATCACAACAGGTTTCTTATCTATTATATGGCCAAGCACTGCTCCTATCTACTGCAAAATCAGAGACATCACACTTGAGCTCAAAAGGCAAGTCCCATTTAAGGGATTGCGAAATTGGCCCATGTGTGAGAGCTACCTTTGAAAAA
The DNA here is from genome assembly GCF_029677425.1 of Wolffia australiana. Lineage (NCBI taxonomy): Eukaryota > Viridiplantae > Streptophyta > Magnoliopsida > Alismatales > Araceae > Wolffia > Wolffia australiana. The sequence goes on along the minus strand of NC_135841.1, from coordinate 5,395,144 downwards.
CCATTATAGCCTCCTCATCTAAAACTATATTATTGTCTTTGCTAGGAAGTAAACCAGTTTGTGCCCTTCGTACATCAATTTCATGACAGTGTCCTAGCGACCGCATGGCTTATCAATGGTACTTCTTTACCAAGGCAATCTCACCCATCCGTTGCTCCTCTCATGGGATGCCCGATTACTGACCCTGCGTACATTGCCACAACGATCACGTTATGTCTCTGGCATAGTTGCTTGCCTTTGTGCGCTAGGCTCATGCTGCAGCATGCCGTGCAAGTGCGCTACCACCCCCGGCCCACATGTCAATGCCGCGCAAATTCCTGCATTGCACCACAGCTGACTCAGTGCTCACGCGCCATCATCTCGTGCCTACACTGTTTGCATACCCACTGCGCCTTGTGCTATGCGCCGCACATTGCTCGCATCTGCTGTCCATCTTTGCTTGTATTGATCCACCCTAGGTTGAGCCTGCTAAGATTCGTCAATGCTCGAGCTGCATTGTTGCCCCATCCCCTCACCTCTTCGTCCTCGTTTCCAACCTCCGACATTGAGCTCCAGTGCCACGTCTTTGCCGCCTGTCAAGCCACATCGAGCCCGTCTCTAGCACGACTCCACTACACCTGATGGAGGACCATCGGGGAGCTCCTGGTCAAGCTCACCAACAACCGCGATGTGACTCCCTAGCCGACATGAAGGACCCGACCTTCAAGTACACGACTTGACGATCAATTTGGTAATATGTTTATTTATGCATTTCTTTTTTTTAAGAACAGTTAATTGGGCCATTTGTTGGGCCTAGGCTTTGCTTTTATTTGTATTTTGTTTTTTTATTTAGCCAATTAGGGGAATGCATCTCTACGGACTATTCCCGTAATGGCCCATTAGGATAACCATTCTTATATATAAAGGAGGTATGCCCTAATGGGAGAACTCAGACTTGCCTTTTGTGAAAGAAAATATGAAGCAGCATTTGTACTTCCTTGGTGGTGGGTCCCATTCGCCTACTGGAAGGAGGTATGATTGTTCTGCTATATATTGGATTGCTTTTTGGAAGAAGAAAGAAGACTTCCGTGTTGTTATTTTCTCTATATCGTAGTCCCCACCACTCGCTTGCAAAGAACACAGCTTTTCCCTACATGATAGCTCGACGTGAAAAAGAAGGGTGAGTCATGTGGCCATCTGCCCACCCTCTTGGTGAACGATTTTGTCAGAGGAAGACTCGACGAAAGAAGATGGTGAATCTGGTGATCTTCCATCAACTACCCGTGAAACTCCATCGCGAAACCCGTTGCAGCCGCCGTTAGAGTACTCAACCTTGTTCCTCGTACGGACGCCCATGAACTCTGATTGTCCTTGTTTGGGATTTAATGATGCCTCTCTGTCAAGGTTTATGATGCTCATTCACGGGCGTTGGCAGGCCATTCCACGTCCAAATTGAACTTCTTTCACTGGTCTCTTCCCTCCACCTTGACTCTGTGGTGGAGATCTGCCTTCTGACTCATCCATCTTTAGCCATCGGTTTCACGACGGAGGAAGGTTTTGGCAACTGCCACGAAACCGTTACACTCATACATTTACGTGGGCAAAATTGTCTTCATTGGGCCCTCAGTTATTTACCGATTGTCAGATATTACTTATGCCCAATGGTACCTCTTGCACCAGATAGAAGATCCAAAGTTTGCCAGATCTGTCGAACTAGGGGTTGGGTCATCTAACCCTATCTAGCTATGCCTCTCTAAAGGATTTCAACATTCTTTTGGATCAGCTATTCCAAGATATTTCATTCATGATGGGGTCTTCTACACAGCTATTCCAAATGCTACATCGTCGACAATGTCTTCTAATCAGGTAACTTTCATTTCCCTTTGTAACCCCTTTAAATTTATAGGTTAGTTACTTGCTTAAGTGTTGATGATGTCGTTTTGCGGCTAGAGAAAGTACCATAAGTTAGCCATTGTGCCTCTAGAAGTAGACTTTTCTTCATTTTTGGTGTCGATTAGTATCGCTGTCAATGGAGGTTGGAGCATCTACAGGCATTGATTACTCTTCCCACCCTCGTTACTGTTTGAGTCGTCTGTGGGTCATTGGGAGCCTTTCGATTCCTAGGATTTCCATTGTGTATCCTTCCAGACCTAAGAACTTATTTGATGGTAATTGAGTACCACTCGTTTTAAAACATTGCATTGTTATTTCCTGGCATCGCACATGGTATTTCACTGGGATGTAATCCAATTCGACAAAACCATCGCCTTGTATTACATCAACACCCATCCGTACTAGTTTGTGCCTACACCCATCCCGACGATGAGCGACACCGTCAACGAGCGACATCGCCGACAAGGTATGCTGCTTCCCTTGCTCATTAGTTATATTATCTCTTTTTGTATATTTTTGGCTGCTCTCCACCATGCTCAGGTTATGTTAGGTGAGAGTTTGAACATCGAAAGCTACGAGTTCAGTAAATCCCCGAGTATGGGTCGAGCCCGTCCGTTTCGTGCAAGGACCAATGGAATTTTTCCATTTGACGCCATAGTCATTATCATCGCTCTAACAAGGGTCATAAGGTCACCATCAGAGTAACTAGTTGCCCGCCCTAGAGCTTGGATTTTGGCGAATCCCTTCGAGTGTGGCCTGCACATACATCTGTCTAGGTTCATAGCATCATGTGGTTTCATTCCCCTTAGAGAACTTTTGCGTGGGATGAAGTCATCGATGACATCTGGCATCATCTTGGTATTAGTGCACCATCTTGATACCCACTAGATGAATTCCCTTGATGACATCTGGCAACATCTTGGTATTTGAGAAAGCTGTGGTCTCCCATAGTATGTCTCCATACTTGCATCATCACATCTGCATTTCATCAGTTTTCAAAAATTCATCTAGGTACCCTTCGAGAACCAGCCATGGCCATCAACATACGATGGAGCAGAAGGATGCAATAGGGAGGTATGACCTCTCCGTGACGTGCAGATTTGTCACCAGCCGAGAGAGGCAGCCCTACGTGCCCCTCGAAGCACCATCCTCCGACGCCCGAAGGTGGCATGTCACCACCTCCTTTAGAGCCCGAATGGACCGCACCCGCCATTAGCGGTGTAGTCGGATCGTTCGGTTCACGCAGGCAAACATGTGCCTACTACGGACACACACAATCCCACCACCGCTCCTCACGATCACTAGGTGCCTCTTCTCCTAGTGACAACAGGGAGAGAGTGATAATGAGTCCTCGTCCATAGGGGAAGCATCCAATGGATGAGCACGCACCCCGGGTTCCCTTTGCACATGGCAGAGGAGCTGTATGTGCTTGACGAAGTCCGCACCAGCAGCTGCGACCCCAAGAGGACTTGATGTAACACGATGGTCAGAATTGACACCTCATGTTACGTCCGGAAGGTAGACTTTGAATGCAATGAAATGTCGTGAAATTAGCATATACGATTTAATAAAATATTAACGAGAAACACAACAGCCGTTGTATGAAATAAGATGTAAATCAGCAAATGACACGTTACGGGTTTTATCACAAGCAAGCTCCCTATGCTCTGTGCAAGCAGATCAAAAGACAACATGGGAAAATTCCTATTCCTAGAACGGTGGCTAATTCCTATAACCACGTTTAGAATTTCTCGAGGCAGCGGAATAGTCGGTAATCAGCACTTAAAAATGTAAGCAAGCTATTAAAGGGGTTCAGAATACGGACCTGGAATGTTGAACACTGAAAATATTGGGCCATCAGAGATCCACGGATCCACGTCAAATTGAACTGACCGACCAGCCAGATCGGGTGGTTCGGTAGAGCTGGATGCGGCAGGAGAGCGATGAAAAGATTCTGGCAAAGTCACAGTAGAGATTGATCGCGAGGTGCAGACGGTGGGAAATTATCACAGAATAGAGATTCCACGAAGCACTCGTTGCTGTTTGTTAGAAAAATTTAGAATGCCATCGATCGCACGATAGAGAAGATTTCAAGACTGGTGACCGAGAGCAGAGTGGAGGGCAATCGCTTATTTTCTAGAGAGACCAACATAACACGGACGAATGAGCAAAGTGGAGCACGATCAGATGAGAAGAAAATTGCCCAAAAATAAACAGTTTCCCTCAATTATAGGTGGGAATTCTGATCAGCGGCCTTTCTTCGACTAATTGGGGCTAAAAAACGGTTGTCGACCCCCTGTAATCGTCAAACGCAGAGGCCGGTAGTACGGTGATCCTCAATGTTGACCCTCTCTTTTTCCTTGAGAAAGACACATCAAAGAGGAGAACGGCCGTCGGTAACACTCGTTGATGGTGGAGAGACTTGATCAATGATAGAGAATCCAGCGGAGGGGTGGAACGATCATCGGATGAATAATCAATGTCAAAGCCGACGGAGGAGATGCCGTTCAACCAACAAGGTAATTTGAAAGTCGGGCGGCGCTGTCCAAAGAAGTACTGCAACAATCTGATGACGGATCGCTTCTGTTATGGTCGTGAAGACAACAGACCTTCTCTGAGAATTGAAATATTCGCGGCGGCGATGCAGTCGACAACAATTAGAGTCCCGCATCGAATTGCAATTGGCTGAAATACTCTACTACAATAAATAATCATACTCTACTACAATAAATAATCGAAGACGTACTTGATAAGCTAAAAAATACGGGTTTTTCGAACTTAATCACTAAATTTATATATTCCTTAATGCTTGAGTAAGGGGTTGAACCCTAGGGAGGCGACAGGAAATATTCACTTTTCTCTCTAATTAGGATTTAGGATTCAAAACCTGAATCAAATGATGTTCTAATTACTTATTTAAATGCCAATACTTGTAAATTTTAACTTACATTTTATCCTTTTGAACTTAAATGATTTTAATGATTCTCTGTTATTAAATAACAGAGATATAAAATCACTTAAGTTTATCTTTTTATTTGATTTAAAATCTTTAATTCTATTGGATTATATACATATATATATATATATATATATATACATATATATATACATATATATATATATATATATATATATATATATATATATATATATATATATTTGTAACGTTCTTTTTAATGGATTTGAAATCTATTTCTTAAATTGATTTAACTCTAAGTTTTTTTTAATTCTTAAATTTGTTTTATTTATCGAAGGATAGTTTACTATTTTTAAAGAATCAGAAAACTAATTTTTATGCTATTTTTAAGAGCATTTTTATTATATTTTTGTTTTATCTTAATTAATTCAAAATTTTAAATATATCCAAAATTGCAAATTGTGAATACGTTTCACGATTTGCTCATTTAAGAAGAACGAGATCGTGAATAAGATTCACAATTTTTATTGATTTAAGCGGCAGTTAGGATTCCAAATAGGAAATTCATAATCGTTTAATTCAAACTGATTTAAAAACGAAGTAAAATCTACTATATAAGACGATTAAAATCGAAAATTGAAAAACCAATGGCGAACATAAACGGAATCCTCAAATTGCTACATTAAGTGCAAAATAAAATATAAAATCAAAGCAAACAAAGCCTGGAGGTGCCAGAGATTATCAGAGAATCTATATGGGCAAATTCCGCCCAACGAATACCTCGGTTTCCATGATTTTGTTGCTTAAATAAGCTGGAAAATGGGGGCTATGGATCTGGAGAATTCTTCAAGGATTGGAGCTCCAACTTGCTTCTGGCGGATTCCTAAGACTACGAGGAGGCTAGGCTTCTTTTCTCGAGCTTTAAAATCAGGAACAGCCGCTTCATTTGTTGATTTTTTCGTTTTATCGCCTCGAAATCGTAAGAACAAGTTCTTCCAATTCCGTTATTTTTTCTCTGTTTTTTGCGTTGTACGCATAGCATACAACGCAGCGGCATTCGCCGTTTTAGTCTCATTTAAGGGTTTTCCTTTGTGCGCCCCGCACTATGTGCGTGTGCTTTTCAAAGGAGAAAACGCACTCAGTGCTGTGCATGCGTTTAACTCGCTGAGTTGCACACAGCGAGTTAAGCTGCATGCGATTGGTCAGCGTGCGGTCGTCTGTGGTGCACGACACACACGGCGCTGCGTATGCGTGTGTCGTGCACCGAAGACACCAAGCTGCACACTGATTGGTCTGTAGTGGTCTCGTATGCCCTGAACCATGTAGCACCCGCATGAGCGCCAGAACTGGCCCAATAAGGGCCAGTTTAAATAAAAAAACATTTTGTAATTATAAAATAACTGGAATAAATCCTAAAAAAGTGTTTATTAATGCCTAAAATCATTTTATTAATTTCTAAATTTCGTTTAATTTGTTTCTTTTCTCTTTATTTATAGGAATAGATCAATTAATCATTTAATTTCATTTAAAATTCATTGTAAAAACATTTAAAGTGTAAAAATTGACCAAAATATTGATTAAAAGTATTATTTAACTTGCAATTCAAGGCTTTTATTATTGCAACCTAAAATAATGATAACATGAGTTAAAAATCCATGTTTTATGCATTAAAATCCAAAAAATATGATGAAAATAGTACTTATTTAGCTGCTATTTCCATGTTATGAGTACTCTTCCAGGATGAGATCAAGAAGAAAGGAGGTATCACACACGATAAACGATAATTCCTTTCTCTCAAAAGAACAACCTGATAGCTCTAGAAATTCGAAAGATGAACAATTTTTGGTAACTGCTAATAACACCGAGATCTGGATTTTCAATAAGACAACAAGCTTCCTTTCCCGCGTCCACCCTTCCTCCTTGTAGAGAGGAAGTGGTGGTCGTGGGAGGCCCAATTGGGCTTTTATTAAGGGGAAAGCATATTGGGCTTCCCCTTAAAAGGGATCTTTTGGGGGAAAGGAAGCCTAATATGGATTTTTCTCCCCCTAAAGATGATAGCTAAATCACAATTAAAATGAAAACATACACAAGAGGCCGGTACTCATGCAGGTGGGGCCTCCGACAATTCCAAAAACAATGAAAAGAAAAGAACACAAAGACGTCTCGGCACGCTCCAAGACGACGCGATTGTTGCTTCAAACTTGATAGTGGAAGTGTTGGTTCTTCACGTCGGCTCTGGCTCCGTGTAAGGGCTGGCGACGAGTGTGGAAGCAATCAGCTGGATGGTCCTCCATCAGGACTTGTGTGAAGTGTGAGAAGCATATCTTCCCACTGATGGAGCGCACCAGCTCGTTCCAACGGATGCCTCTTCGAAGTCAACAGCATCATCATTTTCGACACCCATCGGCTTGCATCCCCATCGAGCGTGCCATCTACTGTTTGAATTTCTCACCAATTTTTCTTCATTTTATTCTTCATTTTAACATGCTTGTGTTTTCATTTTTTCCATGTTGGTTCATCGTGTCGTGTTATGTTAGTCGTGTTCCATGTGGCTTTCTTTATGTTACTTAGGTTATTTGTTTTGTTGTAAAGGGAACCCATGTATAAGGGCCCCTTAATGGACCCCATAATGGACCCTCTTGTAAGAGCCCATCATGGCCCTATATAAGGCCATGATGGGCACCAAACCATTTCAGATCTGGTTTCTCTATTGTTAAAGTTACGTGGTTTCCAGGTCTCACCAAGAAGAAGAAGAGGAGGAAGGAGGAGAGAGAGGAGGGAGGGAGAGGAAGGAGGGGTAGGGGAAGAAATCAGGAAGCTGCCGCCCTCGCTGGTGAATCACCCACTCGTTGACTTGAGCCACCTCTTGGGACACCGCATTACGCGTCCCATCGAGCCCTCTGGGCGGATCTCTATAACGACCACGCTAGTGGTCTGGTCAAAGGATTCATGCAGCCCGCAAGCGATCGTCGTCCCCCTGGCAGAATCACCACGGTGACGTCCTGCTCTCAGCCTGTGACACAACCTTGCTCTACTGACACCGCCCGTGGACGTGTAGTGCTACTAACATCAAAGTTAAATATTGTTCGCGGCTGCATGACACCAGCAAGGCCTGACTGCCGTTGGGCAAACGTGTCGTCGCTGCATGAGATACCCTAACCATCATCGCCGAACACGTCGAGCAGCTCTTCGCCCAGGCCACAGTACCCCTAGTACCCATCGTCGCATCTGTGCATGTGGCTTCAGATCGATCCCATGACGCACCTCGAGTTGCGTGACACATAGACCATTTGAGGGGCCCATATGACGACGACGAGCGTAGAGGTCGGCACCTTCACCGATACCCCACGTGGGACCCACAAGATGTCTGTCTCGGATAGACGATACCCACAAGATGATGATGCCTATGGGTTTAAGGCTGACCTACTTGCCCACCGAAACGATTACGCCTGGCCCTATGACAGGCGGTACGAGGAACCTCACGAGGTTCCCCGGTACCCACCACGCAGGATCCGCGACATCTATGCCAAGTACGACAGACAGCCCGGACATCGGGATGATCAAGATCGCAACCTGACCCCAGCGCGATGACACATCGGTCCCCTTCATGGAGGATACCCGGTGTCCACGTGGCACTTGGACGACTATGAGTGGCGCTAGGACGACTACAAGCGCCGATGAGAGGAGCATCACACCAGAATCTAGAAGAGCGTATGAGTTGACATTGTCGTCTTCGAAGGGTCAGGCAATCTGAAAGAGTTCATCGACTAGGATTAGAGCATTAATTCTTATTTCTGATGCTATACCATATGAATGACAACTTGTGCATTGAATATGCAGAGATGAGACTTGGCAGACAGGCCAATATCTTTTGGAAGAATGAGCAAGTCATGGCAGAGCAACGAGGGTGGCCCATCACATCATGGACTGAGATGGCACAGACACTGAGGAGCAAGTATGTGCTACGATAGTACCAGATGACACTATTCCTCACGTGGCTCGACCTTCGACAAGGTCTATAGTCTGTGATGGAATACATTAAGGCCTTCCAGCAGTGCCGAATCCGTTGCTAGTTTGTGGAAGATTCGCGAATCTTCATGGGTCTATTTGCCCACGGGCTTCGATCAACTCTGCGCAACGAGGTACTTAAGTGCAACCTTGTTGAGGTTGGCAAAGCCTACCACATCGTTCAATATATAGAGCATTTAGGCGAGAAGAGCCCTGCCCACGCTACCTTCGCAGCACCTCGAGCTACTAACGCTCGAACCACCCTGTCCGTGACTTCCTAGACTTCACAGAGTGTTAGAGGGCTAAGGAATGCCCCGACCACTTTTGTGGGATCTACCCCACTTGCTCAGGATGACGCTAATGCCTGTAATGCATCTGTGAACCAAGCACACATCATATGCTTTCAGTGCCAAGTGAAAGGGCACTCTTGAGCAACGTCGGATATCGATCCTGACCAGCTGGGTGAGATGGGGCAGCCAATACTGATAATTAGAGGTAATTAGTGACGATTTAATCTCACTAATTAGTGTCGTTGGTTTATCCAAATTAAAGCAACAAAATTTATAATAGCCTTTCTAGCCTAGGGAGAGTAAGGGTCAATCCACAAGGAGCAAGGGTTTATTATAATGAATTTGCACTTTAGTTAAAACTTTTTCATGAATTTTAGAAGTGGGTTTACTACCTATGAAGATAAATAACTAATTAAATAAAAATATAATTAAAATATTTATAAAAATAATATGGTGTGTGATTTTTTAGCATGGTTGGATGAGTTGGAACTATCTGATGTTGGCTAGCTGCTTCAAGACGAACCAGAAGACAAAGACGAGCATGTAAGAGTGAAAAGAAGAAATTTGAAGGTAACTTGTTTGTCACACCGACCAAGGCCCAAGGGACTTCTTCTCCTTTCCACCAGCTTCTTCAGCCTTGGATGCTCCCTACTCAGCTTGACACTCACGAAGATGAATGGATCTATGATTCCATTGCACTTAGGCCACCAAACATTACTTTGGATTGAATCATAAGATAATATTACAATAGAGTGAATGGGTTCATATAGGGAGATAGATCAAATGAGAGCCATTGGATTTTTAATACATTGGATGGCCAAATCTTCATTTCTGGCTCATGATCCACGTCCCTTATGGTCCTCCAATTAATATTGAGACTTTTGAATATATCCCAGGGATGTTGAAGAATTATTTCATTAATTAGCACTAAAGGTGGTATCTTTAAGTCTCCACCCTTTGATGATTTATCTATTGAATGGCTGGATCTTCTTCTCTGGCTTGGATCCACGTCCAATGGTGTCCTCCAATTAGCATCCAAGCACCTCAAATGCTCATAAATATTAATGACTGGATGTTTCCCATGACCTTTCTTTGGCCCAAGATGCCTCTCATAATGGGCTTAATGGAGCTACTTTAATTATCCCATTTAGTCATGAAAGTTTACATAATTCCTACATCTTCCACATGAACTAAGAGGAGAGTGAGATTCATTCCACTTAACTCATTGAGTTAAGTGGGGTTAGTCCCGCAAATGACAATAATTAAATCAAAATTAGAAAAAGATATTTTATTCATGATTTTCACAATTTAACATAAATGTTGATAATAAATTCAGATAAAGATAAAGAAGTAGATAAATTAGCTAGAAATTCACATATTTTTTACTATCATTTTGGAGTCATCAAATATGACGATGAATACCGTGTGGACAAGGAGTTCATGCATGAGTACGAGGAACCCGACGAATTAGTCAAGTATATATAGATCACGGAGACTCAAGTGACCCCACCACCCCCTCTATGACCCGCTGGCCAATGGTTTGCCAACATCACAATCGACCCCATCACAATCGACCAGCTCTATGGGATGCCGTTACAACCCAGTACCACCCTGTTGAGTCAACCTGAACCAGTAGTTCAGAGAAACAATTCAATGGGCGATGCGACCCTTTGCACCTCGATCTTCTAAACTTATGACAAGATAAATGGTAGAGTGTGCAAGTTAGTCATGGACTGAGGGAGTTGCATCAATGCCATCTCCGATTTGATGGTCGCCTGTCTATGGTTGGTGGCCATACCGCACCGGGCTCCCTATGATGTGTGGATCGACGTTTCATCCTTATCGATAAAGCGACAATGTCACAACTCGTTGAAGGTGAGTACCTACAATGAAAGTGTCTTGTGCGACGTACTTCCTATGAAGGTAGGAAGCATCATCCTAGGGTGTCCCTAGCTCTATGAACACGACGTCACTCTAAGGGGAAGGACAAACACTTGTTCATTCATGTACCGGAGAATGAGGGTTACATGTTACCCATATACCATGAAGCCAGCAAACAAGACAGTCCCGACCAAGCCAATCAAATTAGTAATCGTTCGTGGGCCCTTGTTCGCTCGAGATCCAGGGTGCGAGATTGACAACACGCCAGTGTGCCTCACCATCACTCTTGATGCGCCAACAGATACACTTGTAGCCCCCTAAACCCCGAGGTTGAAGCCCTTGTATTGGAGTTGGGTGATGCGTTCCCGGACGACTTACCCTGTGAGCTACCATGGATGTGTAATGATAACACCCTAATTTCTGTCTTTATTTCGTGTTATTAGCATGATTTTATGCATTTAAAGAGCTTAAAATGGGGTTGTTATCATATATTTACATGAAAATAGTGTTTTCTAATGATTTCTAATTTTACCCTAATTTTCTGTTAATTCTATGAATTTTAAAGGATTTATTGAAGCTCGAAATAATTATTTTTGAATGAAAATGGCATATTTAATATTTTATTTCGAGATTTATCAGCATGGGAATGAATCAGTGAATTTTCTAGAATTTTCTAGAATTTTTAGGATTTTTCTGAGATTTATTTGAAGAGGAAATGTATTTATTTCAAGGAAAAAAAGTATATTTATAATAGAAAAAGAAGTATTTTTATTATTTTTGAACTTTCAAGGGCCTTTTTGCAAACTTTCGTTTCAAAAAGACCCTGAAAAGAGCTCTCGGTCGCCACTACAGGCGTAAAGATCCAATTTAAAAGTTTACAGGGTTTTATTGCAATTTTTAATATATATTTTTAATATTTTTAGGAGAAATCGGAGGAGAGAGAGTGCGCCAGGGGCATACACGCAATTACTTTTGGGCGGCGTCCAAAAGCAATTCCAGGCTTTTTATGGACTTTTCTGCAAAAAGGAGGATTCAAAATTCGCCAGCCAATGAGAGAGCGACACGTCATTGCGTGTTTAAAAACGAAATTAATAAATAAATCAATTTTAAATCCAATGGATTAAATTGGTTTAAAATTGATTTATTAATAAATTTTGATCCTGAAGTGCGATTGAGATGATTTTTTTATGGATTTGTTCGTCTTGATCCCCTCTTTCTATCTGTACGGTTGAATCATTCAGATCCAGCCTACATTGATAGATAAATATTAAGTACTAAACGGGGGTAAAATGGTGATTTTTACCATATAACCTAAGTATAAAAGCTAAATTTCGAGAGGGGGAGCTCATTCTTGATGGTTCTCTATCACAGCTGCAAGACAGAGAGGAGCCCCAGCCTGGATCAACAGTTTTGGTACTTTCTCCTTTCATTGTATTTAAACTTTTATGCATTTTGAATGAAATAGGTTAAGTTGTTTGTTTCTTCATCTCTATTCTGATCTGAACTTCTAAATTGCTTGGCTTGAGCGGCATGTACAAGCCCTGATTAGGATTGAGAGGAGAAATTGAGGGATTCACCTGGGCATTCAATTGCATTCCAAAAGAAAACTCTAAAAAATTTAGTTTTAATTCTTAGGATACTCAATTACCCCATTTTAGTTCTGAATTATCAACTTGCAAAAATCAACCAAAACCAAATTAAAAATTCCTACCAACCTCTCTAATTGAATTCTTTGATCCATCCAATTGGATCAATTAATTCAATCTAGAGCCCACATTTCTTCCATTCTTCTCACCTCTTCTACCCCCCTTTCTCAATTCTCATCTAATTAGGGTGACTTGATCCTCGTTGAAGATCAAATTCACTCTAATTAGGATTAAAACACCAAAAAGATAATAACATTGAACTTCCTACTTGCTTCCCTTGGACGACACTCATACTTATCACTATACGTCTTAAGTGGAGTTCTTATAAATTTTATTGCATAAGCCAAAATCCACAACGACAAGGGCTAAAAATTGCATAGTTTTTACCCCTATTTTTGGTTTATCATGTAACATCCAGCACGCGATAGACCTCGTGCTTGGCAATACTAGCAAACTTGCCTCACTACTGCATGGAGCCGTAGAAGTATGAAGAGTTATCCAGACAGGTACACGAGTTACTGGGAAAGGGCCTCATCCAAGAGAGCCTCAACCCATGTGCGGTTCCCACACTCTTGACCCGGAAGAAGGATGGCATGTGGCATGTGTTGGGATAGCCGAGCCATCAACAATATAATGGTCAAGTACTATTTGCCCATTCTCTACATACACGATCTCTTCTACATGATGGCGGGATCCACCATCTTCTTGAAGATTTTGTATTGGATAGCATCAGGTTAAGATTCGTCTAGGGAACGAATGGAAGACCACCTTTAAGATTTAAGATGGGTTATCCGAGTGGAGAGTTATGCCCTTTAGCCTCTCTAACGCGCCAAATACTTTACAATAGCTGCTGAATGAGGTACTCTACGCATCATTGGGAAGTTTGTCATCTCCTTTGATGACATCCTTATATATTTTTGCTAGGTCATCTCAATCACCTTTGATAGGTCTACACCATCCTCATGCAAGAGTAGTTATACGCCTTTTGAAGAAGTGCATCTTTCGTACCCTAGAGGTTGGCTTCCTCGGGTTCGTCGTCTCTGCCTAAGGCATTATCGCGGACCAAGAGAAGATGTGAGCCATTACGTCGTGGCCCCCATCGGCTAACGTCCACAATGTCTAGAGCGTTATCAGATTCGCCACATTCTACTGTCATTTCATACATAACTTCGATTCTGTCATGGCTCCCATGACCGACTACCTTAAGGTGGAGCCGTTCACATGGACACATGCAGCAGATAGAGCTTTCTAGCTAGTAAAGCTCATGATGACACACACACCAGTCCTTTGCCTACCCGATATCTAGAAAGTCTTTGAGGTTAACTTTGACGCGTTTGGCATTAGAATTGGTGGTGTGCTTAGCTGGGAAGAGCATCCCACAAAGTTCTTTAGCGAGATGCTGAATGATGCATGACTCCGCCTCAACCTACGATAAGGAGTTCTACGCGGTCATCCAGGTGTTGAAGCACTAGCAACACTATCTCATCTCAAAGGATTTCGTACTCTCCTCAGATCATGAGGTGCTCAAGTACCTACTAGCAGAAATTGAGCGACTGCCACGCAAGATTGATCAAGTACCTCCTGGATTTCACCTTTGTCATTAATCATGTGAAGGTCAAGGACAACTTTGTTGCTGATGCACTCAGCCAACGATCACACGATCTTAATGTGATGAAGGGGAAGGTTCTCGGGTTTGAACAGATCTGGGAGGGATATGCTAGTTTCCCTGATTTCGAGTCTGTCGTCTTGGAGATCTAGCGAGAACCGTCCCGTGAGCTTTGGGACTACCTCATCGGTGATGGGTTCCTATTCTTCCAAAACTGGTTTTTCATGCCACGAACAACACTTGGTGAGTTCCTTGCATGGGAATTTCATGCCGCGGTCTTAGTGGCAATTTCGGCCGTGATAAGACCATAGCTGTTGTGGAATACCAATTCTACTGGCCCATTGTCGCCCAGTGCCGCGTATATGCCTTGGCCAAACAGGTCAAGAAGGGCGCAGGGTTATACACCTTACTACCGATGGCCAAGCGTCCATGGGACGATGTTATCATGGATTTCATCATAGGGTTGCCACGGACAGCGCGATGACACGACTCCATCATGGTCATCACTGATATGTTTTCGAAGATGGCACACTTCGTGCCTTGCATGAAGACATCCAATGCCATGCAGGTCACACAACTATTCTTTCAAGAGATTGCGCGCCTACGCTGCCTGGCCACTTTGATCGTCTTTGACTGAGATGTCTGCTTTACAAGCTACTTTTAGGAGACCTTAGGGTGTCTCCTCGGAACAAAACTTCAGTTCTCGATGACCTATCATTCTCAGACCAACGGTCAGAGAGAGGTAGTCAATCAGAACATGGGTAATTAACTTCGATCCCTAGTAGGTGAGCACCTTAGTACTTGGGATTTGATAATCCCCTGTGCTGAATTCGCCTATAACTCCTAGGTGAACTGAACCACTTGGTTGAGTCCTTTTGAGATCGCCTATTACCAGGCTCCTCATTGATTGGTTCGAACTAAGGGGTAATATTTGATCTGAAGTTGTTTATAAGGATAATTAAGTACCAATCAACAATTTTATTTCCTTACTAGTAGTATTTTAGTAAGGGTCGATCCCTCAGGGAGCTAGGTAGCTAGCTAGGATGAATTTCAATTAGTATTGCAAGTTCAAGATTCATATAAACCCTTTTGTGTAATATTTTTAGTGATTAGGAAGGTTAATGTTCAATTAATATGGATGATATGAATTTTACCATGTGTGAAAAAATTTCCATACAAAGTTTAGATTGAGAATAATTTTTGAGATTTTTTTCAGAATTTTTTATTGTCTGTAGGGAGAGATGAAAAATTCTGAATTTAATTGAGTGAGAAAAGAAGAGGAAGAGAGAGATAGCGCACAAGCTTGGGCGCTTCCGCCGCTGTTTGTGCGCTGGGCTTCGCCGCTCCGCCGCTGGTCGCACGCGCGGAGGTCCTCTCACGTGCGGTGGACCAAAACAACGATATCTGGAGTTCCAGATATCGGTTTGACACGTGTGAGTAGGCGTTGGAAAGCTTGAGACGTTGGCTATCTGCTTAAGGATAGCCGAGAAGCTTAAGAGAATTTTATAAGGAGATAGGGTGAGAAGAAGAACGTAACCTTTTTGTCACACCCCAAAGGGCCCAAGGTTGTTGCTCCAGCTCCCTACCAACTGACTTCAAGATCCAGGATGCTTCTAGAAGACTCCTTGCACCTTCTGAATGAAGGTGGACCCAGGAACAAGATCAAGAAAGAAAGAAAGTGAGGAAAACAATACTCAATTCTTGGATGCCCTCAGGGAGGGTGAGGGGGTCCCTTTTATAGGGGTACATGTGTTAGTTTCAACCATTCTTGGTGGTTGGATTATGGATGAACGTCCATGATTGAGTTTGAGGCATCAATCTAGGTGATTAGACCCCCCAATCAACCAGATTCCTTCTCTCCAGGTCAAATTTGGAGGGAAAAGAACAAGTCGGTTAGAGTTAGTTACAAGTCATCTCTAGCCCTTTGATATGGGCTGGAATGGATGGGTGGATGCATTCCACCTCATGGATCCTGGGCTGGATCTCGACCCTCGGCTTTCCTCCAACTAGGATCTGCCAGCTGGAGTCACTTCATGTGCCTTGATCAACCTGGAAGCCTCCAAGGACGTTCTAGAAGGTCTCCTTCAAGCTCCTTTATACCAAGCCTATCGATTGAGTCAACTCCGCTGGTTAGCATGCATCTTTTTCTTGGTTGCTCCTTTTGACTTGAAATTTTGTCCCAAGCCTCAAGACTTCTGTCTTGTCTTCCCCATAAAATTTGGTAATCTTATGACCATCAAAAGTCAACCTTGACCTGAAGAGTCAACACACCAGGGAATTCATTAGATTCATATCCCACTTGACTCAATGAGTCAAGTGGGGGTTAGAAATATCCCTCAAATCCTCTTATAAGTAAATCCCAAACTGTGTAACTTGTGAAATGCATGTCAAAGGATTGATGGAAACATTAATTAAGTACAAAATGTAAGCTTTTTAATCTTTCGGAAAGTGAAAAGGCATGATCTCATTACTATGCAAAAGAAGCATTTTTGGCAATGTTGTACTTACTTTTAGGAGATTTAAGATGAATAATGCATGGAAATGACTACCCTTATTTGAGTTTATCACTCATCGACCCCTCAACCTAGCACCTGTAGATCCTCATCTTAGAGTATCTGAGGACAATCTTGCATTTGCCTAACATGTTTCTTCATTGCATCAGCATATTAATGATAAAATCACGGGTCAAAATGCATTGTACAAGCAGGCTGCCGACTTGCATTACCAACCCCTAGTGTTCGACATGGGGGATAGTGTGATGGTGAGACTTAGACTAGAGAGATATTCTCCCTCGACGGCTACCAAGCTACATGCCAGTAGTGTTGGCCCGCTCTCCATCCTCCAAAGAGTGGGTGATAATGCGTATGTTGTCGAAATCCCTCCTTCGTGGGGGATCAGCTCCACGTTTAACATGGCAAACCTATCTTCATACCGAGCCCGTATTCCCTCCTTTAACCCAGCCTTTCTAGACCTCTTACATGTGGGTGATTTTGCCGTGATCACTCCCATGATACAATCACCCGATTGGCACGAGTTAGTTAATTGAATTCTACAGGAGGTAATTAAATATGCGGGGACAGGGTATCACGAAGGTTTTTGGTGCGTTGGTAGGGACACACAGGTTCTGACAACTTGTGGATCACGGTGGACGATTTATGATGCATGCGATCGGATCTTCTTTAGCCACTCCCCTTCTCTACCACTAACTCGTCTGAGCCGAGTTCTTTCGACCCCTAGAGGATTGATGGAGCCCACTAATCCCCTCCATTAGAGACATTGTTAGAGCCACCATCTTCATCATCGACCGCCTCGCCAGTCTATGTCCAGCCTGACCAGCACGCCAAGGCAAAGGTGAAGACATCCGGGTTCAAATACCCAGGGTGAAAGCACATCCATGAGTTTGAATGTTTTGATTTTTGCCAGTCTGTGCTCATTTAGTTTGGTGTTCATCGCGTTCGGATGTTTGTTTTTCTTGTGTAAGTACCCATGTTCGTCATGTTGTGTTGTGTTCATTGTGTGTCATGTGGTTCTGTGATGCCAGACGTCGTCACGACGTTGTCCAGTCGTCACCGAGGGTACGGGCTCAGTGAGGTATCGTTAACTAATCGGATTACGCCGAATGACGTTGTCCGATGGATGCGAGTGAACAGGTATAAATGACGAGATGAATGAATGAAAGTCCTAATATCGTACGTGCATGCGCCGATGAGCCGTGATTGCCATTCCAGAGAAATGACGGGTCGCCTGAGTGAAGCCTGACGGACCTCCTGAACCTCGCCCGAGGGGGTCGAGGGTGAGTACGTCGGCGAACGGGGAATCCCCGCTGAAGTGCCCACACGCGTTGGGGTTTCCCAACTCGTACCGGACGGGTAAAGACTCTCGAAAAATATTCGTCGTTTTCTCAACCTGTATCACACTCACCTATCTAACCCGAGCGTGGAGGAGGCAAACCGAAAGTGCACTGAAGTAAGTAAAGGACGTAAAAAGGACGGCAAGAGAGGGTACTGATGTCGCACTGGCGACAGATATGCGTAACCGGAGATCCGTAAGAATGTGGGATTCCTGAACAACGGGGCGATGTCAGCAAGAACGAGGTCCGGGGGGTGATCGTCGTCGGCGGCAGGCCGACCTTGGACAGGAGGCGTGTGGTCGTTGCAATGGGGGTCGCCAAAGCCTGAATGCGTTCACGGAGCCGTGCGCACTGAACGTCTACCAGTGTGGTAGAATCGCCTGCGGGCGGCGAGGGGAGTGGTAGCGGGATGCGTTGTCGCGGGTGGAGGTGCGGGCCGTTTAGCGTGGTTGGGGAGAGGAAGAGAGCAGTTGGCGGGCGCGAGGGTAGGGGAATGTGGGCGCTGGGTGGTCTTACGATGATGGGCGTCGCGCGGCAGAATAATGAAAAAAAAACGACAGCGCGGCGCGGGCGGAGACGAATGAGAGAGAGGGCACGACAGGGAATTGCTATGGAAGAGTTGCGGGATGGAAAATGCAGGGCGGTAGGAGGTGCGGGAGGTTGCAGGTGGGGACAGGAGATAGAGAAGTGGTGTGGCGACGGGAGGGTGAAAGAGGCAGCAAGGGCGGAAGCGGGATGTGAGAAGGCGCGACCGGCGATGAACGGCGACCGCGCGGGGAGATGGGCGAAAGATGGTGGCAGGGGTTTGCGGGATGAGCGTGGGCGGCGGGAGAAAAGTAGGGGGTGGCGAGCGGCGGCCGAAAAGTGGCGCGGGCAATGGAAGGGTGAGGGAAGCAGCGATGGCGGACGCGGGAGGTGAAAAGGCGCGACCGGGCGATGTGCAACGGCCGCGCGGGGAGATGGGGCGAAGGAGGGTGGCAGGGCTGCAGGATGAGCGTGGGCGGCGAGAGAGAGGCGGGGCGAGGGCGTGGATGACGGTGGGAGGTGTGAGGATGCCGCGAGCGACGGCAGTAAACGGCGGAGGCGGCGCCGACGACGGCAACGACCGCGGGCGACGGCCGGGTGGCAGACGGCGGCGGTCGAGCGGCAGGCGGTGGCTTTCCTTCTCCTTCTTTCTTCTCTCCCTTCTTCTCCTTCTTTTTCTCCTTCCTCTTCTTCTCCTCCTCGTTCTTTTTCCTTCTTCTTCTTCTACTTCTTCTTCTTCCTTTCTTCTTCCTGCTCACGCGCTTGTGACTCTTCAAATTCTTATAACTTTATAACTTAATATTCAAGAGTGGTTTGGACGCCCACCTCTCCCCCTTATATAATGGGTGAAAGTGGGCCCCCTTTTAACAAAAAAGAAAAGATAAGAAATTAGAAGAGATAATGGGCTTGTCAGGCCCATGTGAGGGGAAGATGTCCTCATATGGGCTCTTCCCCTCACTACACGACGGCATGTAAGATGATGAAAAGTAACGAGATGAAAGATAAGGAAATGAAAGTACGAAAAGAAAGCAACGGGGAATAGTGGCTGCTCCGATGAAGATGTGCGCGTGCGTCATGTCGAGTATTTGAACTCGGGGTCGCGTGTCACCGCAGCGGCTCGTCGTGTCGGCTGGACACGTGGCGGTGGCGGCTCGATGACGACGATGGCTCCTCGCGTGCTGGCTCGATGACGTCGGGTGGCTCCTCGCGTGCTGGCTCGATGACGTCCGATGGCTCCTCGCGTGCTGGCTCGATGACGTCCCGTGATGCTGCGCCATCATTCTGTCTCTATGTTTTTACTTCTTTGTTTGGGTTGTAAAATAGCCCCCCATGTATGAGGGCCCCTTAATGGACGCCTTATTGGACCTACCTAAGGGGCCCATCTTGAGAGATGGGGGCCCTAGGTCGACAGACCTGGAATTTGCATTTTTTTGGAAACCTTGTTCTAAAAAAAAACCTGGGTCTCACCATGAAGGGAGGAGAAGGAGGGCCACGAAGAAGAGGGGGAAGAAGAAGGAACAAGAGGAAGAAGCTGTGTCCCTTTTTCAGGGGTCGTCGCTGATTAGACACTGCCTTTGATCGTCCCACCAACCTGACTCTATCATTCACAATCAGCCAGTGAATAACTCGCCGGTCGCCCACCTGGTGCATTGCGCGTGCGCGCGACAACGTCCGTGAACTATGCATGCACTTGTCGCAGGACAGATCAAGAGCAATCTTGTGACGCTCTAAGACCACTCCGTGTGACCCAAGCCGTTTCACCGAGAATGTCGGTTGTACCAAAGTCGCCCACTACTATGGCTCTGGCGTTGCTGACCAGTGCCTTTCGGCGTTGTTGTTCCGCTCATATTGTGCTGCGTCATACTTGTGCCCTCAACAATTGAGTGGTCTTAGATGTGCTGAAGATAACACATCTGTGTCGTTCAGCTTTGTGCCCTTCGTACGTCAAGTTCATGACGGTGCCCTAGCAATCGCTGGGTACATTGATGGTACTTATTCACCAAGGCTATCTTGCCTATTGGTTGCTCCTTTCTTGGGATGCCCGATTGCTGAGCTTGCCGACGTTGCTGCGATGATCACGTCGTGTCTTTGGCATAGTTGCACACCTCTGCGCATTCTGCTCGTGTAGCAGTGAGCCATGAAAGCGTGCTATAGCCACCACCTTGCGAGTCAACGCTGCACGTATTCCTGCATTGCGCCACTGCTGACTATGTGATTACATGCCATTGTCTGTGTGCCTACACTGTTCACACTATGCACGCCATTGATGTCACGCTCATAGCGCGCTACGCCCTGTGCTCTACACCGCCTACTGCTCATGTCTGTTATCCATCTTTGTGCATGCTGATCTAGCCCTTGATCGTGTTTGTCGATATTTTTCAACGCTCGAGCTGCATTGTCATTTAAACCCCTTGCCTATTCATCCCATCCTCCAACCTCTGACACCCTGCTCTAGTGATGAGTCTCCGCCGCTTGTCGAGCCATGCTGAGCCCATCTCTAGCATGCCTCCACCACACCCATTGATACCAGTTTGCACTGACAAATATCCCAACGATGAGCGACACCACCGACGAGGTATGCTGCTCCCCTTGCTCATCAGTTATATTATCTCTTTCAGTATATTTTGTGCACCACACTCTGATTAGGTTACGTGAGAGTGAACATCAAAAACTACGAGTGGAGTGAATTCCTAGGTATGCATTGGGCCCGTCCGTTACGTGCGAGCGCCAACAGAACTAGTCTAATAGACGCTATAGTCGGCATCATCGCTCCGATGAGGGTCAGAAGTTCAACGTCATCATTACCAGTCGCCTGCCCTAGAGCTTGGAGTTTGGCAAATCCCTTCAAGTCGAGGCCTGCACGTACATCCGCCTAGGTTCACGTAGTTTCATTTCCCTCTGATGATGTCATCAATGACGTCCGACAGCACTTGCACTTGGACAGCTCATTTAGGTTGCCTCTCAGTGCAACCTGCTAAGGGCAAGCCCTAAAGGGCCTGCACCGGGGCAGCCCATTTGTGCGGCCACTCAGCGTGGCCCGCTAAATGTAGGCCTCAAAAGGGCTAGCATTTGGGTGGCATACGTACCATGGCTTAGTGCGGTCCACTAAATGCCGAGACCTTAAATTATTGCATTTTTTAACGGGCTTATCATTAACATTATGATCAAGTTACTTGTAGCTAAAGCTAAATCAAACTGATTTCATGAATATTTGTAGAAATTTTATTGGATTGAGCATAATTTTCTATTAAATAATTCTAATTGATTGCTTCTATGTGTGGGCTTGCAATCTATTAAGTCTGTAATTATTATGTTGAATAGTCTACATTTTCAGTTTAATTCATACTGCAATATTCGAACATGTGTGATTGCAGATTGAAATGCCAAGTAATCTCAACATCTAATCAAGACAATTTGGGCAATCACCTACGTGGGACCATATAAGAGCAGTTATTTGCTGAGTTACATAAAGTTGACTTTTATTTACAAGAATAGCTTTAAAACTTGTGTGTTAATGATTGAGATTAATAAGCACTCACCTACGTGGGACTATTATGCTTGTAATAACATAGATGGAATGTTGGGCATAATTTAGAGTATTAAGTACCCTATGATAGTACGCTTTATAAATTTCCTACGCATAACTTAAAAGGTCCATATTAAATTTAACAATGTGCTATTGCTTTCATCGACATACGTGGAGTTAAAATTACTCCTATTAAATATTAAATTTTAAATTGTGTTTTGTTTATCACCTTTTACAGAGCACATTGGAATTTGGGTTCCAATGTTAAGTGGAGCCAATTTTCCCAAGTGGAAGGAAGCGTTGCTCTTCCAACTTGGGTTCATGGACTTAGACTTATGTTTCAATGAAACTAAGCCAAGAAAGCCCACTGAGGAGAGTGATGTAGAGTCGTGGGCAGATCATGCCAAACGGGTCAAGCCCAACAATTGACCCTATCATATATGTTGCAAAATGTTCAAGGGACATTAGGGGTCTTGTTTCTAAGGGCTGTCTAGCTTATACATTTTTTCACACTATAGATTAATAAATTGTAAGAAATGAGAAAGCTAAAGCTAGAGCACTGATTCAAAACTACAGCAACACTTGCTACACTGGACAGGGAAGCATTCATGAACACATCATGCAAATGCGTGACATCATTGGTCAGATGGCTGAGCTTGACATACACATACCAGAGAAATATGTAGTTCACTACATCTTACAAATTCTACCAAAAAAATTTGGCATTTTTAAAATCTGTGACAATGCGGTGAAGGAATTATGGTCACTTGACATGTTAAGTGTCAATTGCATCCAAAAGGAGGAATGTCAGGCTGCTAGTAGGGTGTTACTAACGATATCCGTTATCGGATATCACAATATCCTTTATCTGGACAAGTCCGAAATGTGTCCAATAATGACAACGGATATTGATAACGGATAATGGTTAAGGGTAGAAAATGGATACCAATAACGGATACCGTTAAGCAGATAATGATATCGGTTATCAATATCGTTAAGTTAGATAACGATATTGATTACGAAATGATTAAGTTTTCGGCGACCGATAACGTTAAGCCCTCTCTTTGTCTCTCGGTGTCTCTCCCTCTCTCTCTCAGTCTCTTGTTCTCCTTCAAGCTCTCTCACCCACCCTCCTGCTCTCCCTCTTCCGCTCTCTCTCTTTCTCTCGCATTCTCTCTCCCTCTCTTACTATATCTCTCTCTCTCTCCATTGCTCTCTCTCGTTCTCCCGGTCCCTCCCTCACTCTCCCTCTCTCTTGTTCTCCCCACTCTCTCTCTCATTCTCCCCGCCTCTCCCTCCCTCTCGCTCATTCTCAAGCGCCCTCCTCTCACGCTCGCTATCTCTTCCTCCCTCTCTTTGACTCTCTCCTTCTGGCTCTCCCGCTCTCTCACTTTCTCTCCATCCAGCTCTCTCTCTCCCTCCCGTTCTCTTTGCGTCTCTCTGGCTCTACTCCCCCGGTCTCTCTCTCTCTCCTGCTCTCTTTGTCTCTCTCTAGCTCTACTCCCCCAATCTCTCTCTCTCCCTCCTGCTCTCTTTGCCACTCTCTAGCTCTACTCCCCCAATCTCTCTCTCTCTCTCCCTCTCTCTACTCTCCCAGTCTCTCTCTTTCTCTCATTCTACTCCCCCAATCTCTCTCTCTCGCTCTACTCCCCTATCTCCCTCTCTCTCTCTCCTGCTCGTTTGTCTATCTCTATCGCTTGTTCTCCCAATCTCTTTCTCTCTCCCAATAGAGAGACATATACTCTTATTCTATATGCGAATGCTAGTATTCTGTAATAAAAAATATTAATATGTTATATACTTAATATTATTCGATATCCGATATCGGTTCATGATATCGGATATCAAAACAGAAGCATCTCCAAAAATGTGAAACACTCCCAGATAATGGATACGATAACGGGTAACGTACAAAGAAAATCCGTATCTTTATTCGATAGCAGATAACATATATCGAATAGGAAATCTTTGATAATGAAGGAAAGCCAGACGAAACAACTTCCACTGTTGTTTTCCGATGTCCAGTTTCATATTCGTTATCTGAATGGTAGCACCTTAGCTGCTAGTATATTTGAGTCTAAGATGAGCAACGTGAACTTATCTGTTCACGATGACAAGAACTACCCGTCAAGAAACTTGCAGACTAAGAGCCATGCAATAAAGGGACGCACAAAGGCCAAGAGGTTGGCCCCCGAGATGAAGTGTCACTTTTGCAAAATGCTTGGTCACACCAAGAAAGATTGCACAAGGAGGAAGGCAAGGTTGGCCAACTGTCAGTCAGTTTATATAGCCTACGTAACTACACATGAATCAAATCTAGCATACGCTCCTTAATCAAGTTGGAGGATTGGCTCTAGTGCCACTATGCACATTTCAAGTACCTTGTAGGATTTCCAGACAAGTTGAACCCGGAATGAGAGCAAAGCATTCATTGTCTAAAGTAATAGTATGTAGTTCCATGTCAAATCAATGGGAGATTATCGCCTCACCGTGAACACTGAAGAAGTGCTGATCATGAAGGATTGCTTTTTCATTCAATCTTTTCAAAGAAATTTCATCTCTGTAACCAAACTAGTAAATGACAATTATAGAGTATCTTTTTATTCATCTGTAATGTCTTTAATGAGGGAAAATACTCATGTTTGTACAGTGGTAAGTAATGGATTATTCTAGCTTAACATTGCTTCAATTGAAATGCCTACTTCTCTAGTTAGCTCGCTCAAGAGGACGAGAGCTTTTCAAGATTCTGGTATTTTATGGCATAGGGGGTTGGGACATATATCCCAACCAAGAGTGGAAAGACTAGTGAAGGAAGACTTTTAAATTCCCTAGATTTCAATAACTTCAATAATTGTTGTTTGTGTAAAGGCTAAAGCAATTAATACCTTCAAGAAATCTGCTAATAGAAGCTAGAATATTTTAGAATTGATTCAAACTGATGTATGCGGACCCTTTGACCCTTGCTTCACCAGCCAGAAGTACTTTGTTACCTTCTTAGATGATTACCCCAGATACATGTATCTGTACCTCATCCGTGAGAAATTTGAAGTCTTCTTGATGTTTAAGGAATTCAAATTAGAGGTAGAAAAACAACATAGTAAATCCATCAAAGTAGTTCAGTCTGATAGAGGAGGTGCGTACTATGGTCAATACACTGGTAAGGGACAAATGCCATGAACTTTTGCTCTATTTCTAAAGGAACATGGCACAATTCTGCACTACACAATGCCAGGAAAAACCCAATATGAATTGGGTAGCTGAATGCAGAAATTGAACACCTAAAGAAATGGTTAGAGTTATGATGAGTCACTCGACCCTAACAATCTCGTTGTGGGGTGAAGCATGAAGAATAGATGTGAATATACTAAATAAGGTTCCTACCAAGTTTGTAGGGCAAACTCCTTATCCGTTATGGACTGGTAAAATGCCTTCTTTAGGTTACATCCATATATGGGGATGCCCCAGCTGAAGTCAAGCTTTACAATCCAACTAAGAGGTCTCTGGATTTAAGGACAGTTCGTGCTTACTTCATTGTCAATCGAGAGAGGTCAAGGGGCTACAAGTTCTACTGTCCTACACATACCACTAGAATTGTTGAGTTTGAGTGGGCCATATTCATATAGGAAGTTTGTGTTAGTTGGAATATAATGAGGGATTTTGTCCTTGAGGAGTCAATGGAATATGCCATGGAACCTCATCACAATACAAATGACATTAGTGTCCACCATCCACAATTGACTCACACATACTTAACAATTATTATTCCACCAACGGATGATACTCTACGGGTGAGTGTGCGAGTCCAAGAACAACATCAAAAACAACCATCAGAGTAACCTCAAATAGATGAAAATCTGAAACAAGGTCAAGAGGTTATGATAAGAAGGTCTTCTCAACAAAGAAGGCCAGCAATTCCATCAGATTACATGGTGTACTTGTCAGATGAAGATATAAGTGAAGGGAAAAATGACCCTAGTACATTTTCTCAATCCATGAACACTAGAATCTCTGTGATCTAGGACGACGTCAATGACGTCGTCTTGAGGGGTACCAAGATGATGCTCGGATCCCGAGTTTAACGCCGGTGTAATCGATGTCGTCGTCCATTGGTGTACCTACAGAGATGTGTGTAGGTGATGCGATGCAATCGTAGGTGAGTGTATGTACATGCCCAACCCGTGGGGTTCGCCGGGCTCCGTGCTCCAGGGCGGGCAACCGATCGAGGAGACGGTGACCTCCTAACACTCGTCGGAGAGACAAAGAAGTCTACGGCATCGAACAAGCTAAGTCCATGGGTGCTCTCACGTAATGGATGGGCTCGGCCCCAACCTAGGGAAGACGCTCGATGGATTCTCTCGTGTCTGTTTGTACTCTCACCTACTCTATCCCGAGTATGGGGGAGTGCAATAAAAAGGTATAAAACAATAGATAACCAACGAACGGGCTAGAGAAGCAAGGTACCTCTTGGCAATGTCATCCTGGAGTCGTACATGTATCGATGCAGAGATACCAACGAGCGAGGTTGGTAGAGCTATGCCAAAGGTGGGCACCATGTCGCTCAACTGGCTGCATGGCATGGCTCAAGAGCGGCGATGCTAGAGCGGAGTCAAAAGGGCAGAAGTGCAGACCGGGGGCGACGGCGGCCGTGGCTGCAGTTGGCGATAGTGTGGGCACGGTGGCACGAGTAGCGACACCTGCGGACGGTGAGGCAGCACTACGGCGGCACAACGGTGGCACGAGCGATGGCGGCGATGATGGCAGCGCGAGCGGCGGCTTGTCCACTGGTGCAGCGGTGTGAGGGGTAGTAACATCCAACAAATGCGCAGGCTGCGGTGGCGAGATCCGACACATGCGCGGGCCGTGGCGGTAGTGGCCTATAGAGGCACGAGCGCGACGCCAGTGCGCGACACAGGTGCAAACCACAACGGCAGTAGTGCTCGTTAGAGGTGGAAGGCGCAATGGTGGTGGTGTCTAGCAGAGGCGTGGGGCACGTCGCTGGCATGACCGGCGATAGTGCAGATGCCGTGGCAGCACTGCGGCGGCATGATGATGGTGCGGGTGACGACAGCGACGGTGGCGGCGAGAGTGGCAGCAAATCTGCGACGGAGACCGCTTCCTGTTGGTCGTGCTGGCAGACCCACGGCAGCGACGGATCCTCGCTGGCTGCCTGTGGCGACGGGGCATCTGCGGTGGCAGCGGCGACCTATGGGCAGTGACGGCCGACCAGTTGAACGACGATCTGTGCGCCAGTTTTTGGCGTGGCAATGGCGACGTCCGGAGTCATAGGGGATCTGACAGTGGTGGCAGCCTCGAGGAGGTGGGAAGGCAGCCTCTGGGCGATGTAGAGCAGCAACCTCGACACGGTCGGGTGGCGGGCTCAGATCTGGCGCAAGGAGGCGGCCTTAGGGCCTGCGTAGGGCGGCAGCCTCGGGGAGGCACAAACGGCATCCTCAGGGCAGTGTGGGGTGGCAACTTCGATGTGGCAGGGCAGCGGCCCCAAATCCAACGCATGACGGCATGGCAGTGGGTCGCCAGCGAAGGTCGGTGGCCGTCGGTGGTCCAGGTGAGTGGGCGGCGATACGGTTCCATCCTTCCTCTCTCTCTTTTTTGGTCTTTTTCCCCTTCCCGATCTGGAATATGCCAAAAATTAGCTTGACTTCTTTCTTAGTCTTGACTTAGGAACTTAGGGCACCCCTCCATCCCTTAAATAGGGACGGTGACAGGCCCCTAAGAGAGGTCCATAAGAGGGAGGCTCATTAGCATAGGGACCCCCTCTTGAAATACAAATAGAACTACATAATGGAAGGGTTAAAAACAAAATGAAAAGGTTCATGCACGGGGATATGGCCCAAAAATCTAAATTATAAAGATACCTTCGCCTTCACCTTGGCGTGCCAGTCTGGGGAGGCTCGAGTTGGTGGCTGTCAACATCAACAGTGAGGTTTCGGCATTGTCCTTGATGGAGCGGCATCTCATGCTCCATCCCTCTGGTCATTGGTTTCAAGCAACGATGGAGGAGCTTGAATTGATGTATCACAATCAAGTATAGGAAATCGTAGACATACCATTAGGGAAGAAACCAATTGGTTGTAAGTGGGTGTACAAGACTAAGCTCAATCCTAAAGGAATTGTCGAGCGGTACAAGGGAAGGCTTGTTGCAAAAGTGTTTACACAAAGAGAAGACATTGATTATTATGAGACATTTTCTCCTGTCTTTTCAAAGGACTCATTTCGAATAGTAGTTGTTGTAATATCTCAATACAGGTTAATGTTACATGAAATGGATGTGAAAAAAACTTTCTTAAATGGTGAATTGAAGGAGGAAATGTACATGCAACAACCTCAAGGTTTGGAGGTCAGTGGAAAAGAAAATATGGTTTGAAAGCTGAATAGATATGTATATGGGCTAAAGCAAGCTATGAGACAATGGTGCTTCAAATTTCATGAAGTTATCACCATTTTTGGCTTCAAGGAAAACATTGTTGATCATCGTATATACCTTAAGGAATGTGGGAGTAACTGTATTTTTCTGGTGCTATATGTTAATGACATATTGCTTGCTACTTCAAGCTCTAGTTTGCTAAAGAGACCAAATATTTCCTATCCAACCATTTTGATATGAAAATATGGGAAGCCCACTAATTTATTGGAATTCAAATACACCAAGATAGATTCCTAGGCACTCTAGGACTATCACAAAGGTCCTATATATCGAATGTGTTGCGGAGGTCTTCGATGGAAAATTTTTCTCTAGGAAAGGCCCTTATTGTTAAGGACGATGTCTTTTCAGTCATTACCTTGTTCTTCTGTAATCAGCTTCCCTTGATAGTCTATCCCCATGACTATTTATTTTCATCTAATGTACCCACCCTTTTTAACCATATCTAGTCCTACTTTTTTCTTGATATTCGATGTATTTGAGAATTATACATTCTGCCCAGGACAATATTATGTGCTTTCGGTGCAGGAATATTCGTGTGCAATCCAAGAATGTGATAGATATGTTACTCCTGGGAAGCAAGTCAAAGGGAATTTTTGTCATTTTTCTTACCATTCCCTAGAAATGTCAGCAACCCCAAAGTGTTCTCTCTCCTTAGATTTCATCTTATCTAATAAGCCATCGTCTATGACTTGGAGAAGCAAGTGATTGTCTCGGCGGAGCACAACTGTAAGCTTTATAATGTCTCTATAAATTCCTTTTAAATAAATTTCAAAAGTGGAAACTCTAATGGTTCATTTACTTTTCTATTTATGGATTCTCATCGGGGCCATTTGGCTGGTTCCTCAAGCATCCAAGTGAGGGATGACTAAACAAGGGAGACCTTCATTGTTCCCCGCCCATGACATTTCATCGACGGGGCAGGCATTGACTTTTGGTAGCTCAATGGCTTTGGTTCCCGTCTTATTAGTGGCGCTCATCTGAGGCGGTGGCCTTGTGACACTTGGAGATTAGTGTGGCCGCCATAGGCAAATGCATGGGGGTTTGTCATGTGATAGATATTTGAATCCAGTCACAGAAAAGGGATGATTAGAGGACAACATCCCCTCCCCATCATTCTTTTTGCACATGGGTGCACATAGTGTATGACCACTCCAACACCTCTCACTGTCAAACGCATGCCCCGTGGACAGAAGCGTTATGCACTGAATGATGGAACACGACCGTTGTAATTGACATTTCCTGTTACATCCAGAGTATATGAACTAAATGCGATGTTAATGAAGTGAATGCTGCATGTAATTTATAGAAAAAAAATAATGAGGAAGTATGTTGATCGTTAGTGATACGGGATGAAAGCAACTAGGCGGCATTGATGGGTTATGTCGTGATCAGACTCTCAATGATCTGTGTAGTCGGCTCAAAAGGTCGACGTGGAGGAGGATGACCTTCGTTCACTAGGATCCACACCGTCGACGTTAACGAGCAAATCCAATACCGTCAGAGAAAATCCCTATTTCAAATACAATGTCTAATCCTAAAAAAATATCACATCTTAAACTCAATCAGCAGCTGAGCAGTCGTGAACCAGTATTGAAGACGTAACCAACGTTGTAAAACGAAAAGGGAGGGGAAACAGATGAAACCTGTGGCTCCCAATACTTGATGGTCGTGGCAAGTCATGAGCGTGTGTAATAGAGGAGGAACCCCATGGTGAGTGAAGAGTATCAGACAGAGTCGATGTCGATGAGTGTCGTATGCAAGCTGATGGAGCCTGCCGTGTAGCTACGGATGAGCAATACACAAGCAGATGTGGCTGGATACCAGTTGTTGGCGCAGTAGGTGATATGCCCAAAATGAGTATAGTAATTATACATATTTTAATGACATTTTGGGATCATTTCATGTGTATTTTACCCAATTTTATGAAATATTGCAGTTCATGCACTAAATAGAGCAAATGAGAAAAATGATGCATTTTAGTGTCATTTTATGCATGTTATACAATTCAAATATTCTTTTTATGTTAAACTATGCATTTAGTACCTTTTTAATCTTTTCATGTTCTATTTAGTATGTTTATTAAAGTTCAGGGGTGAAGCCTGCATTGAATTTGAAGAAACAGCTAGAGAAACATTAATTAAGAAAAAGGAAGGATAAAAGTCAAAAAAAGGTGGCCTTGTTGGGTCGGCTAAGGAGCAATCCAAGCAATAGTCTTCAAGCCAGCAGCCAGGCCAGCGTGTGCGGCGCACTCAAGCTGGCTCAGCTGCTGATGAAGCCCATGTACGAGGAGCCCAGAGCGTTAGCCCAAATTGCGCCCAGCACAAGCCCAAGGAAGTCGCGTGCGAGAGGTATGGGTGTCATTTTATTTCATTAATGAAAAATGTAAGCGATTATTTAGTCTTCCCATTTTTAGAATTTTTCAATATGGGATGTAAATCCCATGCTTCTATTATTTGCATCAGGTTGACAAACAACAAACAGGTTGGGCCGCGATCTTAGCAAATGATAAAGCAAAATATGATTGGGCTTCGGTCGACCAGGCCCAAAGCCCGTATCATTACAGGCCATTTTAAAAAAGGCGGATATAATCTCACCCATCCGATCCCCTTAATGAAGATTGGACGCTAGAGACCTATTCCGTCAATTTAACTGTTTTCTTTTAATTTCAGGCCCTGCAATTGGCCGCGATTGTTGACGTGGATCGCGGGACCCATCAGCGGACGAATCAAAGCACGTGGAGGTGACACGTGCTGCTGACGAGGCAAGTTGATGTGGCCGACGGGGGTACACCATTTAGCAGGGTCCACGGCTGTGATTTAATCGCAGCTGTTAGATCCAGATGAGGCACATCGGATGGACAGGGACATTTAAGTCCTCTCTCACCTTGGCCGTCGACTCCGCCGGTCGAAGGCCGTTCTCGGCTAGTGAGGGGGGGACCAGCCATGATGCGACGGCCGTGGAGGGCTACCAGGGCAGCTCCTCACCATCAAACGGCCTCGGGGGCCCCTTCCAGGCTGTTAAAAAGGGGCCGAGACCCCCAACTTCAGCCATCTTTTGACCTTAAGCCATTACGGAGGCGGAGATCCCTTTCACATTTGGAAGCAAGCTGTGGTGTCATGATAGCGCAGTAGTTGTGGATAGTGAGGGAGGAGCCAAAGAAGGTCAAAAGAAGCCTGGATTCACACCCGGACGGAGGAGAAGAACGAGGGACACCATAAACTGAAGCTCTGTGGCGGCGATTGGCGCCACCACTCTCGTCTTCAAATCAGGGCGATTCAGGTTAATTTAAGTGTTTCCTCGGCTAATTTTCATGTTTTCATATTAACCTAGATGCATAGATTCTCACTCAATCAAAAACATTATCATATTTTTGTTGAATTTGGTACCCAAGACTCTGTATGGCATTTCATCAAACACTTTACGGGTTCGATGATGATTCACTCGATTTAGATAAGTTCTACCTTATAAATCTTCTAAAAATTTTTGAAAATATATATTTCCCCCCTATTTCCTCTCCTTTGGGAATTCTATTGAACACCTCACGGGCGTGCGACAGAAATATCCTCTCCTCTTCGATTCCTCTACAACACCTCTCTAAAATACTTATTAAAATCATAACATCACTAAGTATATTATACATCTCAACCTTCTATCGGACATTTAGTCGAACTCCTCATGGGTGTTCGACTAAAGCGACCCCATATTCTTGAAATCTACTTTAAATATAAATATAATCTATATTAATATCATATAATACTAAAACACCCTCTATTTTATTAAATTGACTATACAAAAATCCATAAAAAATAAATATAAAAATAAAAAAACCTCTAAAATACGTAAAGTAGTTCTATACTAGATAGTTCACCCATATCAGTAGTATTTTATGAGCATAGACTATCTCATAGTAACATAACTACTTCTTAACTACTACTCGTAACAATTTATTCTCTCTTAATATCTCTACATACTTATCTAACCACTTAGTATATAATATCAGATACTTATCCTCTTCCTAACTACAAGTAAATATTTCTCTTGCTTACCTATCTAAATTAAGTAGTATTCCTATATCTATCTAGTTTCTCCTTCTTGCTCTTACTCTTATTAAACTAAGTCTTATTAAATTATTATCTATCCTTTTACGAACCATATTATTATCGTTCTTAAATATAATATCAAATTCCTTATTATTCTTAGTATCTCTAGTACATATATATATATATATGATCTAGATATTGTATCTTCTCTACTTATCTCATTAAACTAATATTTCCTATACTTTCTTATTAATTATTGCTTCTTATTCTTCTTTTATTAACATTATTACTATATATTAATAAATAACAACTCAATTATTGGATATATACCTAAAGGCCAGTCCCTGTGGAGACGACCTTACTCTAACTGTACATTTGTGTAAGTTCTATATTTTAGCAACTTTATTTGATTGTAGGCAAATTAATTACAACGAAAAAATATAAAAAATTACACAATTTGCCTCCATCAGCAGGGTCAAGTGACAAATCTTGATCGATTCTGCAAAAGTCAAAGGCCGACGCCTTCGAATTGGCACAGATGCCAAGTCTTCAGCGAAGCCCTTCAGCATTTTCGATGGAGGAAGCCGATGCCGTTGCAAGATATTCTTGTAGATGATTGGGTTCATGTAAGTGATCTAGAAGAAGATTATTTGAAGAATTGGTTTTTTATGTTCCACGTTTGTTATTTCCATTTTTCCCTCTTTCTGAACGGACGGCTTAGGTGATCACACATAGGTGATTCATATTGACCGATCCTTGAGTGGCTTGCCACGGTGGCAGCCATACGAGCTCTATAAATCCTGTGTGGGCCAATGATATATCAAGACAAGAATTATTCTTTTTTCTTTTATCACTGTGTTGACTTTCTCTTTTTGAGTGAGCAAGAAAGGCTTCTTGCGTTCTCTTTTGTGTTCTTTCCATCAGTTGGTATCAGAACTACGATGAAGATCAAGAAAGCTTGGGAAGATGCCGAGGAGAGCGCAGAACTCATCACGGCTTGCATCTGGGTCCTTCGTGGTTCAGGAAGCCGTCAGAATTGGTAGAGTGGCAACAGAGTCATCAATGCCAATCTCATTCCCGATTTTGACGAAGACAAACTATCCTCTGAGGTCAATGAGGATGGAGGTGTTTCTGGAGGCGCATGGACTCTGGGACGCCATTAGCGGTGGTGTAGTTGAAAGGAAAAAAGATCAAAGATATCTCTCTCTCCTTCAAGGTACGCTTAGTAATGATATACTTGCCCAATTAGATAACAAGAGGATTGCGAAAGAGACGTGGGAAGCTTTGAGGAACATGAAACTTGGAGCTGACCGTGTAAGATGGCAAGGATACAATCTCTCAAAAGGGAATTTGAGTTGCTGGTCATGGATGAAGATGAACCAGTCTCGGAATTCGCTGGAAAGCTCTCTAGAGTGGCAAATTAGATGCGAACCTTAGGGGAGAAGCTGGATGAAGGGGACGTCGTTGCCAAGCTCATGCGTGAAACACTAGCTAAGTTTGACTCTATAACCTCTTCTATAGAGAACTTTGGTGATATGGATTCTTTGACATTTGAAGAAGTTGTTGGGTCATTAAGAATCCGTGAACAGAAGCTACGAGATTGCCAGACAAGAAGAGAAGAACAGGTTCTTTTGGCACAGGCCCTTGGAAAATCAAAGAAAAAGGCAGAAGCTGATGCACATCAAGGCCGTGGAAGAGGATGAGGCCGTTGAAGAGGATGAGGTCGCGGAAGATCTGCAGGAGGTTGT
The DNA here is from genome assembly GCF_029677425.1 of Wolffia australiana. Taxonomy (NCBI): domain Eukaryota; kingdom Viridiplantae; phylum Streptophyta; class Magnoliopsida; order Alismatales; family Araceae; genus Wolffia; species Wolffia australiana. Next base: position 5,360,793 of record NC_135841.1, on the reverse strand, counting down.
GGAACTGAAGAAGAAAAAAAAACCCCGAGATAAGTGCAAATTGAAATGCTATAACTGTGGGAAGTATGGGCATTTTTCTTTTGAATGCAGATCAGACAAGAAGGAGGAAAGAGAAAATCCGGCTGACAAAGAGCAGAAGAATGAGTCAGCCCTTTTAATGGCGATCACGGAAGAAGATGAAGATGTCTTGCTACAAGGCATTGACAAGCATCTTGCTGAAAATGAAATGTGGTATCTAGACACCGGTGCCAACTGTCATATGACTGGAAGTAAGGAAATATTTCAGGAACAGTGAAGTTTGGTGATGGATCTATAGTCGAAGTCCAAGGAAAAGGGAGCATCACTCTGCAACGTCAAGATGGAGCTACACCATACCAGATTTGGACTGGATCAAAGCCTCAGATATGCTACCTACGAGTCTTTGGATGCCAAGTCCATGTCAAGATTCTTGGGGAACGACATAGGAAACTATATGATAGAAGTAAACCAATGGTTTTTGTTGGTTATGAGTTGGGATCAAAAGCATATAGATGCTATGATCCAGAAGCTGGAAAGATACATATCAGCAAAGATGTTATTTTTGAAGAAGGAAGTTATTGGGACTAGGAAAGTCTTAGGATGTTGAATTGGGGAGGTGATCCATAGACTGTAATCTCAGTTTCTTTTAACAGTTCTTTTGATGATCAGGTCGAAGAGAACACTCCAATATTGGAGTCTGCTGAAGAACCAGGACATACAGAGATTGAAGCCACGCCTGAGAGGTATAGAGACCTCATACAAGTCTACAGAGATTCAGAAAGAATCGATCTCCCACGTGAAATGCTGCAGTTTGTCTCCACAAAAGAACCTTTCACATTTCAAGAAGCAAAAGAGGTGGAAGTATGGAGAACGACAATGGAGGAAGAGATTGAAGCCATTGAGAGAAACCAGACTTAGAGTCTGGTGCCTTTGAAAGAAGGCTGTAAACCTATAGGCTTGAAGTGGGTCTTCAAGATAAAGAGAAGTCCATCTGGCAAAATACTGAGGCACAAAGCCAGGTTAGTTGCAAAAGGGTATGTTCAACATCCAGGAATTGATTTTGAAGAAGTATTTGCTCCTGTAACTAGAATGCATACCATTAGAGTCCCAAGTATAGCTGCTCATGGAGGACGGGAGATGTATCATTTGGATGTAAAATCAGTATTTCTGAATGGAGATCTCATGGAGTCTATATAAATCAATCAGAAGGGTTTATATGGAAGGGAAAAGAAGATCAAGTTCTGAAATTGAATAAAGCTTTATATGGACTCAGACAAGCACCACGTGCTTGGTAAACAAACTTAGATAAATTTCTGATTTCAAAAGGTTTTATCAGAAGTATTCAAGAACATGCAATCTACGTGAGATTTTCGGATCAGAAGCTGCTGGTAGGAGTATATATAGATGACATGATTGTGATTGGACCAGAACATCATCACATTGAAGCTTTCAAGAAGGAGATGAGAGACACTTTTGACATGAGTGATATTGGATTCCTAAGTTCATATCTTGGGTTTGAGGTCATCTAAGAGACTGGGCAAATCAGTTTGCGCCAAAGAGCATATGCACTAAAGATATTGGAGAGCAATAAAATGCTGGATTGCAGTTCAGGAGTCACTCCAATTGAGTCCTGATTGAAGTTCAAAAGGGACGAAGGCACACTAGTCAGTTCAACTGAGTACAGAAGCATCATTTGAAGCCTCAGATATCTCACATACAGTCGACCTGATCTGACTTATTATGTGGGTTTTCTGAGAAGATACATGGAGTCTCCAAGCTCCAATCACCTAGCAGCAGTCAAGAGGATCCTGAGATATATCAAAGGCACTGTGGACCTTGGACTGTGCTATAAGAAAGGGGAAGGTGAGCTGATGCTAAAGGGTTATAGTGACAGTGATCACGCAGGTGACCAAGATGACCAAAAGAGTACTACAGGTATGGCATTCTTTCTTGGTCAAAATTTTGCCAGTTGGGGATCACAGAAGTAGAGAACCGTGGCGCTATCTTCATGAGAAGCAGAGTATATAGCTGTCTCTACAAGTGCTTGCCAAGGAATTTGGCTCGCACGACTCATTGGAGAGTTAACAAACCAACACAAAATTAAGGTAACAATAATGGTGGACAACAAGTCTGCGATTGCTCTAAGCCGAAATGTTGTGTTTCATAGTCGTTCAAAACACATAGACACAAAATTTCATTTCACCAGATGCTGTTTAGAAGAAAAATGGGTCGAGTTGGAACATGTTTCTATAGAGGATCAGCTGGCAGATTTCTTTACCAAGCCTCTAGGAAACCAAAAGTTCTCTGAGATAAGAACAAGACTAGGACTTTAGAAAGTAAGTATACTTCAAGATTAGGGGGGAGAATGATGGAAGTAATCTAGAAGAAGATTGTTTGAAGAATTCATTTTTTTTGTTCCGCGTTTGTTATTTTCATTTTTCCCTCTTTCTGAATGGACGGCTCTGATAATCACACATAGGTGATTCATACTGACCGATGTTTAAGTGACTTGCCACGGTGGCACCCACACGAACTGTATAAATCCTGTGTGGACCAATGATATATCAAGATGAGAAATATTCTTTTTTCTTTTTCCACTCTGTTGACTTTCTCTTTCCGAGTGAACGAGAAAGGCTTCTTGCATTCTCTTCTTGCATCGCTTCCATCATGGGTTTAGCTCTCCAAAGTTAGGTGGCACAACGATTAGAAACAGGCAGCGTAATGCCACCAATCACTAATGGTTAGGAGGAAGAGAACCTTGACTATGTTATTTTCCACGTCCTGGGCTGTGATCTTTCTCTGAGGTGCTTTGGCGACTGCAGCACTCTAGAGATTCTTTAGTTTACTTTAAAATTGACCTTAAAATGCAAGACTTTGGTCACTCGGTGGAAAGGAAGGGGAAGACAGAAATATTCACTCGACATGAATGGCAGTTCCACCGATCAGTCACAGTTTGGAAATTTTCAGCTCGAGGTTCATAAAATCTCACCGGCGGAGGGATTCTTTGGCTTTCTGAAATCGCGAATTCAATCTTTCGTCCAAATTTTTAACAGTGGGGTTCTCACCGTGGCTCCGTCATCAACTTGATGTTGTAGAAGATATGAGGGAGAACTGCTGATGGAATCTTAAGCCAAGCGAACATGAATCACTCCTCCTCCATTTCTGTCTTCTTCAATATAAACTGTGAATGAACCATTACAGTTGATTTGATGGTCCTAGATGGTGATTGAACAAATATCCTAGGAAGGAATTCAAGTTGGTTCTCCTTCGAGTATCATTCTTCAGCCCCAGACAATCTTTACATGAACAGCAATACTTCTTGAACGAGATCTTCTTCTCCCTATTTTAGAAACGAAACACTATGACAAAGAGAAAAAAAGTAACTGCCAGCAAGGTAAATGAGATCTGGAAATTGTGAAATGAACAAAGCCTCCATCCCACGTCTACTTTCTCCCCCTCTTATTGAATGGAATTGACAGTTGTGGGGTGGCCCAATTGGGCCCCCTTATAAGGGGAAAGCCTATTGGGCTTCCCCTTAAAAGGGCTCTTTTAGGGGGAGAAGAAAGTCCAACCTGGATTTCCTCCCCCTAAAGATGGCACTAAAAGAAAAATAAAGAAAAAACTCACAGGATGTCGGTACTCACTCAGGAGGGGGCTCCCGACAATCCAAAGATGACGAACTGAAAGAACATAAAGATGCACAACTCGAAGCAAGATGACGATGTCGTTTCTCAAACCTGATAATGGAACTGTAGATTCATCACGTCGGCTCGGGCTCCGTGATGTGGCTGGACACGGATCAAGGCTTGATCGATGGGATCGTCCTCCATCACTGAATGTTCGATTCCCCGGACTATGAGCTTGGCTCTGCTGCAGATACTTGGTTAGCAGATTTGATTTTCTTTCATTTTAAAATTATCATCAATGTGAATTAATCATTCAATTAATCATTGCCTGCTTACTAAATCTGCTGAAATCTTGGAATGAAGTTACACTCATGTTTACTCGTAGGAGTTCTTATATACCATCTTCAGGAATTTTTGAATGAATTATATATTATGTTTGAACCCTTATTATTTAGGAGACATTCTGTAAAAGTATGTCACTTCTGAGTTTGCTCATTTTCACAATTATCAATATTGTATCATCATGGATTTTTTGAAATTGCACTCATGTTTGGACAGTAGGCATTTTTCCTTTGACAAATGGGTTTTGGCACAGTGAATGCAGCACAATGAGCAGGTATTATTGCACATTGTGTGGCACCTCATTGCACAATGTCTACATGTAGATGACCTTTGTGCGTCATACATGTACAAAGGTCTTGATATGAACCAACGTGGTTCGTATTGTGAAATGGATGTCTCGCAAAAAATATTTTGCCAAATGGAAGGCAGAGATCGCAGAGTAGACATCACCAAAGGGAATGAGATCGAACAGTTGGATTTCATCCATGGATTACAGCTACAACGTAGAATTCTAGTGATGTCGTTGAACCAGCACTCATGAATCCTTTTATTCTTGTCAGTAGATCATCCATGAGTGGAGACAACCTTGTTTTTCCCCTACTAATGGTAAAGATATGCTTCCATTTAATGTCAGTTTTTGGAATGCATGATCCATCCAGGTCTGCAATTGTGGCCCAATGAGAAAGAAAATCCATGTGTTCACAATATCATTATAGTATAATTAAGTTGTGGTCATAATTATTCATATGATTTTATACTAGAGTATAGAAATGGTCAAGTTCATCTTCTCATGGACACTAGAGATAAATTTGATCAAGATTTAGAAATGAGATATCATACAAGATAATATGCAAATTCATCCCTTAGAGTCCTATAAATTACATTTAATTATGTAGATTATTTGTCTAATATGCAAGTTATTGTATCATTTGATTGTTAACCTCATTTTTAGATGAACTTTACAAATTTTCCCTAGTTTTGATGTTTTCCCAGAACTCCTTGCAATTAACTCTCATTAGCATGGATTTCATAGTATGGAACACGTGTTTTAAACCTTTGCCAAACATCAGATGCTAGACCAATGATTGGTGCCATTGAGGATTTGTCATGTCCAGGATTTTTTGCAGACACATGGGAAGTCAACTAAAATATTTTCCATGACATGGTTTGATTGAATGAGGAGTAATAACTTCACATCATTGGATCATGTCAGTTCTAACTTGCAGACACATGGAAGTTGAGTTTTGCCTCCAATAGTGGTTTACTAGCATGAAAGAAGGCGGCTAGAGATCAAATTATGTGTGAAAATATGAATTTAGTAAGATTTCTTCGTCTATTTTGATTCTCATGAGATCATTGCAAAATGTCTAGCTCAGACAGAATATACAAGCCCTCTTGTTAGTCATTCAATCAAAACTAATTCTAGGTTGGATCAAACAATACCAAAAACCTATAAAATTTATTGGAACAATTCTATTAGTATTAGTTTTAGGCCTGTCATATTTTTCTACCCTTGATCTTGATGGTCTGTATACTCAAAAGGAGACTTCGGGACTTTTGATCGTTCTGGTTTTCTCTCTAGATTTCTTGATTATCTCACTGTTCTATCACAATATTCCATATTTTACTGAATTGAATTTTCATATTGATTAAAAAATACTCTATGTGGACCAAACCCTTATTATGATAACCTATATCAAGTGCTTAAGAGAAACTAAAAATTTTATTGCATGCATCTCAGTTAAATATACGTATTCATACCAATCATAAGCTCGTTGGAATGATGAAATGTGATAATATTAATTTTTTAATTTGTATGTGAAGAGAGGAAGAATATAGTTTTATCAAATCAAAGGATAAAGTGAGGGCACTAAGGTAATTTTATATGATAGAAGGGATATATATATATATATGATGTTGGGTTGTAGGACCTTGATCTTGAGGAATGAATGGTGATTCCTACAACAGAGGAGTTGAAACAGAATTTTAAAAAATCATCAATAACTTAATGATTGAATCACTTAGGCATAGGTCACATCCATAGTTTCTTGCATCCTTGAGTGATGCATGATGAGCGTTCAGCCTCTAGACTGATCCACGTGGTCCATAGCACATCGAGTATCCTCCTTCACTTTGAAGAGCTTCGTTCATGATCCCTCTCGTTGTTATGCCATCATGATTACATCAGGAATGAAGAGGAGCTAAGGGAAGAAGGGAGAAGAAGGGGAAGAGCCCTAAACAATTCTGGTTTGTGTGAATTTTGTCGTGGGCTTTCCCATTTGTATGCTAAAATGTATATTTTCCGAAAACACTCAAATTTAAAATAAATCTTCCAATGGCTAAAAGACCATTCGCGTGTGACCCACTAGACATCGTATCATTCTAGTAAAAACTCAAGTGTCACAACAATATTTATTGACCTTCCAATTTAAATAATCATATCATCATATAGATTATACAATGATGGATTAATTTAACCCAATTGACAAGTCATTTTTGAAGCTGATTCTTTCCAAAAATGGAGCTTAGGGATATATATGAGGATTGGTTCAGGTCGGGTAGTCGGCCTACCATGGGAGCACGTAAGGATTAGTGAGAGAGCATGATCCACAAAAGCCCGTGGGGTTCAAGCTTTATCTTGTGCTCAAGAAGATACAAAAGAGTGTGAACCGACTTACTCATGGAACCTATTTATCATCATTTACTATGAATGTATATTCCCTTATGCACTTCACGCTTGTATGCTGGCTTAGGGTGTGGTCAACTATCAACCCCTAATCAGTCATTTGAGTTAGGACTGATGCATTCAGAACTCATTAAAAAAGTATTCTCTGATATTCCACTATCTTGGCCAAGGACTTCATCGTATTTTGTTCCTTAAGTTGTTTCATCTTATACCAAGAGCAAACAATCCCATCTTGAGCACTCAATCATCTTCGTGAAGTTATTGATGTGCATGAACTAACACTTTTTTAAATTAAATGGTCAGGAGCTCATAGGCCATAGTCAAAGAACAACAATCCATCCACAAAATATTTCTGATGTCTTAGTCTACAGGACTACCTACACATTTTTGATGTCTTAGGGGTTTTATGCCACTATTTTGATTCAGACTTAACAAAAAATATTTATGAAACTTTTCCACTTAAATGCTCTATAATTAATATAGGGAAAGTGAAGGGTAGATCCAAAGAGAGACAAAATTTTAGTTTACGAATTTTTCTCTAGATTGGAATGAAGGAAATGAGTTTAATATTGAGATTTTAACAGATTTCTAGTCAATTACATTGAAGCACAAATACAAATAAAACATTATAAATACTTTAGAGTAATTTTCATAATTTCAATTAACACTATAAATAGAAAATAAATTTTTTTTTGAATTGTTTGGAATTTAATTAACACCAAAAACCATTAGACATATTAAAAATGAGAGTTAAACTTTTTTTAGAATTTGGTAGATGTTGAAAACACCAAAAAATGATTATAATAATTATAGGGATTTTTAATTGAATTTTAAAGAAATTTAAAAATGCAGAAAATAAAGAAAATACCATTTTCAGCGATTGCTGGTGGCGGCCGAGCGGCGGTGGAGCAGTGGTGGAGCGGTGGCGGCAGCGATGACAGACTAGATGGACCGTCGGGCCTTGTGTACCATGTATATGGCTGGCGGACTTAGTGGGTCAGGCCATTAAGGTTCAGCCCAGTTTGGCTAACGTAAGACTTAACCGAAGGGGTTAAGCCCAATGGGGCTTGACCCAATATGGTCAAGACTTAGTCAATTTGACTAAGTCCTGCACACTCAACGTTTTTTGCCCTAAATGATGGTATTCAAACATGAGTTTTTTTTATTTTAAAAGGGATATTTAAGGATGATCTAGAAAGAGACTATAATGCATTTTGGATAGAGAAATAAATGGTTTTATAGAGAAAATGATTGAAATGAAGAGAGGGTGTAGAATAAGTTTGAGAAGGAATTTGAAGGTGCAAATGAAGGAGATTTCTTATGAAATTTTGAGGGCATGAACTGAGAATATGTATGAAGATATAGAGAGATAATGAAATGATTCTAGGGAGAGAAAATAGGTAAAATGAATGTTTAGAGTGAAAATGATGAATTTTTAAGGGTAAATGGATGGATGATGATGTGAAAATGGAAATGTAGGATCCTACAATCTCAATGCAAGTCTGGTGAGCCCTCAATGCTTCCTCTCAAGTCTGGATCCTTATATTTTGGCAGGATGAGGGATTTTTAAATGCAAACAAGAGACGAGGTTGAATGAAAACATTAATATACTTACATTACGCAGGTTGAACAACCTGGATTCTGAGATATGCCTTACCCTGCTGGCCAGCCACTTTCCACACCACGTCCAAAATGAGGGGAAATGAGGGAGAAAAGAATATCTATAGATCGGAAGAATTACTAAAATATTCCTTTGTGTATTTTCTATTTTCTTTTCTTTCCATTTTGTCTCTTTTTCTCCATGGGTTGAGAGTTTTCCCTTGTAATCTTTAACTTCTTTCTTTGAAAGGCTTTTCATAGCCCAATGGAAGGTTAGGTAGTGACCCATCTTCCTCTGACCTCTCATTTGAAGGCCCAAAACACCATTTTTCTCCTTTCAAGCCCCCTTTTGAGAATCATTAAACTCTAAAAAATTCTCTGGCTCTTGAAGAATCATATCTTCTCATTCTTGTGAATTTTTGCACATGTGAAACTATAGAATAATCATCAGTTGTAAAAATTATTGAATTCAAAGAAGTCAAGGAGTTAGGTAAAAAAAACCATAATGTGCAAAAATTAGAATTTATAGCTCACGCATAAATATTTAGTTCATTCGAATAATAACATGATAAATTCTGAATTTTTAATACCATCATTTAAAATGTATCTACATATCCATTCATTTATCATGTTATCATGAATCAACTTGATTGAAAAATTGGTGTATTGCCATTTAGTGATTCAGATGGGTAAATTTGTGAACTCTTTCTGCTAAAGAGCATCCACTATATGTCTTTAATATCTGCACATTAATGTCTATGGGATCTACCGTACTCTCATTGAGTGGGAGTAAATAATTTTATGATATCAAGATACTTTGATGCCCTTCTCGAGTATCATTTGAATAAAAATATTTAAAACACATCCTTAAAAAATATTGATCTACATATGATGATATCATCATAATTCACTAAGTCTCTTCATGTATCCTTTAACTTTGTTACAAACATCATATAAGCACTATAATGAGAAGACTGTATTAATGAATATGGAACAACACATGTCATATGTGATTGGCTTGCTAACGACATATCTTTCCATCATATGATATATATATTCTGGAAAGAAGAGAATGACTATAAATTAATAGGATAGGGAAGAGATATAGAGATGTGAGATGAGAGAGATGTTCGGTTTGGTGCCTTGGTTCAGCCATGGAAAACACGTTCCATAGATGCGGAAGCATATCGATCAATTCACAGTTGATCTATAAACAAAATATTGAAAGTACCACTTGGGAACTTATTCCACCATTGACATGCTCACTTTGAGATCGTTCCAAAGCTATTAATGCATCCGGCCTCTACAAGTACCCACGCGATTACTCGGCACTTGGATCTCCACCTCTTCCTTTTCTGCTCTTCTTGGGGACTCTCCCCTTGGTTGATGTATACAATGAAGAAAGGGAGGGGGCTCTCAAATCAGGCTTCTATGGTGCTTAAAATGAGACCCCTTTCCCTCTTTATATTTTACTTAAGGTTTTTCTCAAAAACCCCACAATGTAAAATATATCCACTAATGCCTTTGTGACCTTGTGTCTATGACCCTCTAGGCCCATGTATCGTTCTAGTTAGTAACTATTATGAGCCAATAACATTTATTGACCAACCTTATTAATTGACTATATCAACATATAGATTAATTAAATAAGGATGAATTTAACCCAATCGATAGATTAAGTTTCAACCCCTTGGGGTGCCAAGCTACACTTGGTGATCTATAAGATACCAAGTAGTCTCAAACTCTCTTATGGAACCTTTACCATCATTGGTTATTGTATATGTATAATTCATCAATTGCTCGAGCCTCTCGAACCACTTAGGGTATGGTTTATCGTCAAACCCTTATCTGTCATTCGATTAGTACTGATTCATCATGAGGATCATTGGAGAATGCCTTCTCCAATATCCTCACAACCCTATGATGGATATATATGTGGCTGGCAAGCCAATCACACATTCCACATCTAGTTCCATGTTCATTAATAGAACATATTCATTATAGTGCACGTGTGATGCTTATAATGAAGTCCATGAATACATGATCAGACTCAGTGAATTATGATGAGATTGTAATACGGAGATCACTAGTCTTTAAGCATGCGTTCTAAACATTCCTATTTGAAGGATACATGAGAAGGACATCAAAGTGTCCAAATAGAATAGCACTATCTAGCCTCGCTCATATGATGAGTATGTCAAGTCCCATAGCCAATAGTGTGGAGACATTAAGAATAGATAGTGGGTGCTCTTTACTGAAAGAGTTCACTAAATTGATCCGTACGAATCCCTGAATGGTATTATACCAAACTGTCAATCATATGAATTCACATCAGGGTTGTATAAGTGGTCCTTAAACCTGCGACATCAAAGACGTATTGTGGATGGAGAACTGTACTTTGACTATGGCTAAAGAGTCTCTAATCATGAGATTCTAAACGGTCTTAGTTCGAGTACATCAAGAAGTTCACAAAGGCGATTGAGTAGTCAATATGGGATTGTCAACCCTCCGTAAAAGAGGTGACAACTAAAGGAAGATGATACGATGAAGTCCTTGGCAAAGGGTTCTCCGATGATTTCCGAATGCATTAGTACTGACTCGGATGACCCATTAGGGTTTGACAGTTAACCATATTCTAAGTCATCCAAGATGCATCAAGTGGATAAGGGATTACACATACACGATAACTGATTATGAACACGTTCCATGAGTGAGTCGATACACACTCCTTTGTATCTTATAGGACACGAGGTGTAGCTTAGCACCCGACGTGTCAGAGACTCGACCTATCAATTAGGTCAAAATCATCCAATATTAATTAATCTCTATGATGATATAGTTAATTAAATTGGAAGGCCAATAAAGGTTATTGGGCTGCTAGAGTCGTTAACTAGACTCATACATGGGCCTAGACGGTCACACGTAAATAGTCGTTTGGAGGTCGGAAGATATACTTATGTTTTGGGGGTTTTATGAAAAATATCTGATGGCGAGGATGCCACCACATCACCATTGGACGTGTCACCACGGTCAACCGAAGTCAACGTCTCCGCCACGGATATGCCGCCACAATCAATCGACGTCATCACTCCCGCTACGGACATGTTGCAACCGTCTCTGCTACGCACGTCTTCATGCACGCACGTCAACACTCCCGCTACGGACATGTCGCAACTGTCTCCGCTATGCACATCTCCATGCACGCACGTCAACACTCTCGCTACGGACATGCCGCAACCGTCTCCGCTACGCACGTCTCCACGCACGCACGTTCCTTCGCGCATCATGACAGGTCGCCAACGGCAGATCAACAACTTCCCCTTGGCGTGACATGAAGCACGTCCCGTCTCTAATTTCTCATCTTTAAGTTGTATTTTCTCTTTCCTCCAAGGCCTAGATGTATATGCCATTGTTTCAAGAAACAGTTAGGCAATCATAATTCAAGAATCAAGTTTTTGTTTAACTCTTCTTGGAGGACTGCCCAAGCCTCCCTATCCCTTCTTCAACCCTACCCCGCCGCATCTGTCACCGCCGCCACCACCACCCCTCATGTCGCCGGTCGTCGTCGCCGGCCATCTCTTCCTCTTCCTCATCTCATCTCTCTCTCTCTCTTTCTCTCTCAAACCTGCCGTCCCTAGGCTGCCTAGGCTGCCTTTGCCAGGCCGCCTACGAGCTGCCCTAGGCCACCCCAATAGGGTTGACTAAGGCTGCCCCAGCCAGAGCCGCCCAAGGCCGCCCACGAGTAGCCCTACCGGGCCGCCCACGAGTAGCCCTACCGGGCCGCCCACGAGTAGCCCTACCGGGCCGCCCACGAGTAGCCCTAGGCCGCCCCAATAGGGTCACCCAAGACCGCCCAGGCCACCCTAGCTAGAGCCGCCCACGAGCAGCCCTAAGCCGGCCCAACAGGGCCGCCCAAGGCCGCCCAGGCCGCCCCAACCAGGGCCGCCCAGGCCGCCCCAACCTGGGCCGCCCAGGCCGCCCCAAGCCGCCCCAAGGCAGCCCAAGGCCGCCGCCCTAGGCCGCCCCACGCTGCTGCCCAAGGCAGTCCTAGGCTGTCGCCCAGAGCGCCCCAAGCCGCCGATCGTCGTCGACGCCGTCCGATGCTTCGAGCTGCACGCGCTGCACGTCCTACGCGCGCTCCGGGTGCGCTGTGCGCCCTTCGTGCAGTCAGCGCACGGGGGGGCGCGAGCGCGCTCCGTGCGCAGAGCACTGGCGCGTGCACCATGCGCTCCGTGCACCATACGCGCGCTTCGCATGCACGGGTAGTCGCCTACGCCTGACTCTACGACAACGACATCTACTCACTACCAGGGTCGTTCAACGCCGGAACGCCAGAATCTTCCTCGTCTAGTGGGCAACTCAACGCCCGGATTCGCCCAGCCTCGTCACGATCTGAATTCCCCGCAACCTCTTCACGCACTACGATGCCGAGGTGCACTTGAACTCTTTGCTGTCCAAAGTGTTCTCCGTCCAGTATTTTCTTAAGAAGTTTCCACCGCCGTCATAATTAGATTTGGTTTGGATTTCCCACTTCCTCTCTCTCTTTCGAGTGTTTCTTCGTGACGCAAATTCGGATATTGATTTTGGTGTTTAGGCATCGTCGTAGTGGGTGAAGACAGTACTCTCGCCCTCGACAAGGGTCAGAGCTGCACCACCAGTTTTTCATCGGTTTCAAAGTCCGAATCCGACCGCGCGTATTTCTGTGGCTGTTTTATCCCCCCCTACAAACCCGTCTATTACCCTTTACCCGTCATCATCCATCCATCCATCCCCTCAATCACCTTTTCCTTTGTCGTCCTACGTCATACCCACTTAGTGTAAATAGGAGAAGGCACTTAACGAAATTCACCAAGGCTAGAATTGTTCAAGGAGCCTTCCCCTTCTTCTCCATTCTCCCCCCACCCCCTCTCCATGACGGTTGCCATAATGAGCTAATGATTCTATTAAAAGGGCATCGACATGGCGCGATCAGCGAGAAAAGAAAGGTACATTTTTTAACTTTTCCACGTGCATTTATTAAAAAATCACTTACCTCGTACATGGTCAATTAGCCACGTGCATTTAATGCACGCAGCAACCGCCATTGACACACGTATATTTAAAGTCATTTTATTGAAATTATGCAGCGTTGATTTTCTGTGTGCATTAAATGCACGTGGAAATCAACGCTGCGTATTTTAAATAAAATGGTGGTAAGCTCACCTCATTTTTTTATTTTATTTTTTGTAGGCATTGACGAGGATGACGTGGCTTCTTTTTAGCCATTCAAAAAGAGCCATTATTCTTCAATGATTATGGGCGGCAAACGCGGACAATCACGTGTCAGAACGCGATCCGAGAAGGCGGAAAACAAGAAAAATAATGCCGACCAATCAGAAAATGCCGATTTTTTAAATATTTTGAAAAGAGATAAAAGATCCAATGATGGAGATTAAGCGCCCGTAAAACCCTGATATCTTAAGATCTAGACATCTGATTGGGCTGCAATTTTGAGAGCATACATTCCCTATGGTTGGATCTTTAGATACAGGTTCGGAAAAGGAAAAAATTTACTTTTTGAAGCTCTCTCCAAGGATTTGGCCAGGAAGGACAGAAGAGTTGCTTTGGAAGTTGACAATTCTCGATTCTGCACTCACATCTGTAAGTTTCTGACTTGTATTTCAACATTCTTCTTGAACAATTTTAAAATGCCAAGGCACGGGCGAAATGTACATGCCCTAGAAGTGGTTTTGAATGAAATTAGCACTGCATTTTGATTCTGATTCAAAATCTGGTTTCTAATCTTTAGTTCTACATCAATTAGGAACATTTCTGCATTATTAGATTTTTAATTTAGGGTCAGATTTCATCTTTTCCCCAATTTCTTCACTTTCTCTCTCTACGTTAATTGGTCTATTTTCTCTCTCTAGATTTCAATTTTTATTATTTTAAATTTAATTTAATATATATAAAACCTAAAAAAATATTTGATTCGAAAATTCATCGATCTTGAAGTGCAATTTAAAAATCCCTCCCTTTCATGATAATTAAATTCCCAATTTTCATTTATAAAAATTGTCTTTCAAATTTTATTAAATTGGGAGATTAATAATCCAAATTAATCTGATCTTATAATTCAAGTAATTCTATCTTGAGCTTTTTGACCAAAATATTTAAAATCAAAATTAATTTTTTTTGTTAGATTTTGATTTATTAAAATTATTATTAAGCATAATTAAGGTTTATTATTTACAAAATTAATTCATATTTGAATCAGTTCATTAAAATTGGATAAAAATCTTATTTGCTGCCTCCCTGTGATTCGACCCCTTGCTTGCTCTATATTCTATATTTAGCGATTAAGGGTACTCATAAAATTTTATCGTATTAGTCTAAATAAACGACTTATTTACACACATTTTTAGGCTCATCAATTTGCACCACTGCCGAGGGGGTGATAACTTGAAAATTCACATGATTAATTAATGAATTTAACATTATATTTATGTGTTTTAATGACTATATTTGCATGTTATCATATAAAGATAAAGATAAATCACTTACACCTTGATTTGAGTATTATTTCTATTTTTTATCAGTTTTTTATATGTAATTTAACCTCATTTCACTGAAGAATTTTTTTTTACAGGGCCTTAAATACTTGGCTAAAGGTTTGTAAGGGCTTTCCTAATTTTTCTGGAATTTTTCTGTATTTTATATAATTGTTTGACCATTATGTAGCCAAGAAATGATTTTTATATATTTAAATAATACATATTTAATTTATTTGGCATTTTATAATATATTTATATATTTATCAAGGGGCATCCACGTCATTCACCCAAAATTTGGATGTATTTTATTTAAATAAGAATAGAGAGAGCGAGAATGAGCATTATTGGCCCATTATGGCATCGCAAATCGCGATGCCATAACGAGCCAATCATTAGCTTATATATGGCGCGGAGGGCGAAAAAAGAAAAAAAAAAGAAGAAGACAAACGTCGGTGTCGGCCGAAATTTTTTTAATTACTTTGTCGGTTAAGCACGTGCATTAAATGCACGCGGCAACTGACACGTGTGTTCCATTTTTTTTGCACGTGAATTGGTTAGCCGCGTGCATTTAAAGCACGCAGAAACTAATCCGTACATGCAACGTTTTTTTCAGGTCATTAGCACGTGCATTAAATGCACGCGCTAACTGACACACATGAATACGTGCATGTGGCGTCGATTCGCCGCGGGCATTAAATGCACGCGGAATCGACGACGCATGTGGGTCAAAACTTGCGGCTGAACAATAAAAAAATATAAAAAAAGCCTTTTGTCCTTTTCTCTTTTTCTATTATTTCAGGGTGACATGGACCGTTTCTAGCCATTCAAACTTCAGAATCATCTGCCAATGATTGCGCGCAGTGGACGCGCACAACGACGTGTCAAAGCACGATCCAAGAAGGTGAAAAAGGAGAAAAAATATGCCGACCAATAGAAAAATGCCAATTCCTACCTTCTCGGAGGAGAGATAAATCAATCCAATGGCCTAGATTAATCCTCACTAAAACCTTGATATCTTGAGATCTAGACGTCCGATTGGGCTGAAATTTTGAGGGTAGTTTCATCTTTTCTCCCTCAACAATCTAGAGGTCTGGAAAAGGAAATACTTTTTGATGGTCTCTCCAATGATTTGGCCAGGAACGACACAAGGGATGCTTTGGAAGTTGATACTTCTCGATTCTGCACTCACATTTGTAAGTTTCTGACTTGTATTTCAACCTTCTTCTTGAAAAATTCCAAAACGCCAAGGCATGGGCGAAATGTACTTGCCCTAGAAGGGGTTTTGAATGAAATTAGCGCTGCATTTTCTTGATTATTAAATTCCCAATTTCAATTCAGAAAAATTGTCTTAAAATTTTTATAAATTTGGGAAATTAATAATCTGAATTGATCTGATCTTATAATTCAAATAATTCTATCTTGAGATTTTTGACCAAAATATTTAACATCAAAATTAAGTTTTTTTACTTGGTTTTGATTAATTAAAAACATTATTAAACATTATTAAGGTTTATTAATTGCATTTTTGAATTAATTCATTAAAATTGGATAAAATTTCTTACTTGCTGCCTCCCTGTCGTTCAAATCCTTGCTCTATATTCTATATTTAGTGATTTAGGGTATTTATAAATTTAATTGTATAAGTCTAAACATCAAACCAACGACATATTTACATGCATTTTTAGGCTTATCAATTGGTGTCGTTGCCAGGGAGGCACGGTGAGTAGCTGAAATTAAATTAAGACAACAATCTGTTGATCATAATAGTCTTGATACATTATGAATTTTTCGTTAAATAATGTTTTAAATTCAGAATTTTGAATTTTATCAAAACATAGTGGAAATCCAAAATTTGTCAATTTTTTTTCTTTGTCTTGATTTTCTTGATTGAGATAATCTTACTCGTCTGTAAAACAAACTATCAGAGGTTGGAATTTTAAAAACAAACTATCGGTGAATTGTTTATTTAGTTTTGTTGAACTAACATGTACTAGTTTTTTCTTGAGTGTTTGTGTTACAAAAGAAGGTGGTCATCATAATTGGACTTTCTACACATCCATTGAGGTAATTTTTTTTTACTTTTATTTTTCATTCTCACCCTCTGATATTACAGAAAGCGAAGATCTTCTAAAAGGATCAAATGGAATACAATAGAAGTCCGATAAGGAATACAATCACTGGACAAGGTATGCATCGTAAAACTATTAGAGAAATGATGGAATTTCCTACATATCCCTTAGATTCGCATGAAAATAGTGCTCGTAGGAAACGTATAGAATTTTATGAGCCACCAAGTTTTGAAGAATAGCTTGCACTTAAGGAAAATTCTTATTGGAATCATAGAGATGATCCTAGGGAAAACTTGAAGAGTCTAGAGGAAAGGGAAAATGAATCATTTGAAAACCCTAATGTTGAGTTTTAGGATCCTCCAAATTATCCTAGATATCAGAAGCCACAATTTCCTATAGGCACAAATCCAGATATAAGTTCTTATACTAATATCATGGATGTGAGTAGTGGCTCCCAAATTAATAGCACCACTACTAATATCCCTACTAGGTCAAGCTCTCCAACAACCAATGGCTCACCTATTAGTGCTTCTATCCCTGATCATTCTCAAATAGTTCCGGTTGTCCAAACTATGATATCCATGATGTCTCAAGCGAAGGATCATATGATGGAGTTCAATGAAAGAATTACAAAAATAGAGAATGATAGATGTCAAGGACCTATAGGAGACATAGTAAGCAAAGATAATAGTGAAGGATTAGTTCAATTATGAGATAAAATAAGAGAGCCAGCACTCCAAAACCCTCAAATCACATTAGTAAAACATTTAGAAAAACCTTCTAGGATAAGGAACTTATATAAGAAGTCATTGGAACAAAGAGTACAAAATTACATGTGAAATTGGAGGAACAAAATTCAAAAATGTTTTTATAGATCTTGGTTCCAATCTGAATATCATACCTTCTTCTATGTTTGCGAGACATCCTATAGGAAAGGTAATTCCCTCTTCTGATGTTGTTTGTTCTGATGATGGAGTCTAGATAGCTTCTAAAGAAAAAATCTCCGATAGTTGTATTGATATAGAGGGGTTTTGATTCAGATCTGAGTTTGTGATCCTTGAAGGAAAATCAAACAAAACCCCCTTAGTTCTTCATTGATCTTTCCTGAAAACAGCTAGAGCTATGATTGATATTGAGGAGGTAGAGGTAATCCTTAGAAAAGAAGATAATATTGTGTCCCTTAGTTTAGATATTTCTGATAGCAAAAGTGTACAATTTGAAGATTACATTCCAAAGGAAGAAACAGTGGTAGATGATTTATCTTCCCAACCTAGTTATTTTCCTAAAACAGTTGATTCATCATCATCATCCATTAGTCCACCTTATCAAAATTTCTGTAAACCATCATGCATATCATCTCAAGTGGGACATTTTGCTTTAAAAATAGTTAATCTTCCCTTGAGAAATGATATGAAGAGATTAAATGATCAAAAGAGTGAGATGCATGAAAGGTTAGAAAAGTTAAAAATGGAGAATGAATCATTGACTAAAAAGTTTGCTGCCTTACTAAAGAAGGAAAATAGATGTATAAATGAAAGGAAGATTGCAGACTTTGGCATAAGAAGGAGATATGAGGATCATAGGAGTGAGTATTTCGGGAATCATGGGATGTATGAGCACAAAAGATGGATTCCTATGCGATATATGTCGACAAGCAAAAACGGTATTTCAACCCAAAATAAGGGGTGAAGAGTGTGGATTCCCAAATCCATCTTAGAACCATTTGAAATAATATGGCACAAGGAATTATGGATTCCATTGTTCATTATAGAGCCATTTATATGACTTCAAATATTAACATTTTTCTAGCTCGCCATTTTTTTTCTTTCTTTACTTGTATTTTTTTCTTTGATTTCACTTTAAGTTCATAAATAATGGGAAATAATCTATTTCCCTAGATTTCTATTTTGTTTTGCTTTTAGTTTTCCACGAATAAACAGAAGAAGAAGCACAAATTGCACACATGATAACCAGATGTCGATTCATCATTAGTAAGTTCTTCAAAGCAATTAAAAGATCACGCCTAAGCAGGTTTGCAATTCTAAACTCCTAAAATATATTTGTGATCCGTTCCTATGCATTGACGACATTGCATGATTTAGTAGGGGGGAGAACATTTCATGTGCTTTGGATTGCAAACCTTTGTTTGGTTCTTGTCATAGAAATTCCATTTATAATTGAAAACCCACCTTTAGGAGACCTTCTTCATCCATGAATTCAAATACATATGTAGGGAAGTTTGGCTTTATATAGCGGATCATAACCATGCAAAAATAAAACAAACTTTTATTTTGGATAATATGGGAGTCAATTTCCAAGTGGCTAGGGTATCTAGTAGGTGTGTAGGGGACAGGAAAATCAAAGGATTGAAGCACTATGATTCAAAATGGTAGAGAGTTGAGTGAATTAAGGACCCCCACCGTGCCACCATTCACTGAGCCGATCCTACTTGAATGTTTTCATTCTTTCATTGAGCCAATCTTACTTTAGGGTGGAAGATAGGCATGTCTCCAAGTCTTTAAGCACATAATTTGCTTTTCTTGATTCTCCATCTACCTTGCCATTTCACTATGCCATTCCATATGCCCATCCATTTGTTATACCATACGCCATATACCTAGCCACTTCCTTGAACCTTTTTCTAACCTACAGCCTTTCATGGATAGTAGCCATCTCCCAAGCCATTCTATCTCCCTTTCCATGAGATCACTTTTGTCCCATCTATATCACTATTTCTGTCTAATTTCGCTCTTCAATTTCTTATTACCTATTATTGTCTTCATTGATTTTACATAATGCCCTCATTAGAATCAATGATAATTCCATTCTCTTTTCTTTTTCACAATGCTTTAGTATGTTCTTTACCCTTTACAAAAAAAAAAGAGAAAGTCCTCAAGTTCAAGAAAAATCTGAGGAATTTGAAAAAGGGGGATTTTTGTGATAGGCATTGTTAGTACATTAATTTTGCTTCAAGTTATTGGATCTAGTGAGGGCATCACACATGATTTCTTTCTTTCTATTTCTTTCTCATTCGTCTAGGTCTTGGGAGAAGGCAACCTGAAATGATATATCCTTGATGAAACCTTTCATTCAAAATCCATCTCTTCCCCTTTGAGCATTCTATCTTTCGTTCATTCTTATTTTCTTACCCATGCCATCACACTATTTGATATTCTGTGCTAACTGAGAGGCGGAGAATGTCTAGATTTTATCTTATAGTTGGAGGAAACTTAGTGGAGAATTTTAACACAAAGTAGCCACTACACGGATGAGAGTGACCTTGATATGAGAGGCGGGAGGTCCACCACTTGAAGAGTGTAGTGAGGAACCTTTTGGATCATAGTGTAATGTCTGGAGAGAAGTACATCTTTCTATTTCATTTCATTAGCTACCCAAAACCAAGAGGGATGGCACCCATATTCCTGACAAGGTGGAATCCAAATTGTGAGGGGAGTTTCGTTTGATCATGTTATTGATAATTATAACACTTCATGCAGACGAATAAAGATTGATGGATGAAGAAGTCATCTAAAGAGATAATGGTACATTGCTAAAGGACTAGCAATGATTTAAGTGGGGGGGGTATGATAACTTGCAAATTAACATGATTAATTAAATGCATTTTACATTATATTTGTGTGTTTTAATGACTATATTTGCATGTTATCATGTAAAGATGAAGATAAATCACTTACACTTTGATTTTAATATTATTTATGATTTTATATCATTTTTTTACATGGAACTTAAATACTTGGCTAAAGGTTGGTAAGGGTTTTCCTAATTTTTCAGGATTTTTTCTATATTTGTATACAATTTTTTTACCATTATATAGCCAAGAAGTGATTTTTATATATTTAAATAATACATATTTAATTTATTTGGCATTTTATAATATATTTATATATTTATCAAGGGGCATGCACATCACTCATCCAAAATTAGGGCGAATAAATGGATGTATTTTATATAAATAAGCATGGAGAGAGAGAATGAGCATTATTGGCTCATTATGGCATTTCAAATCGCGATGCCATAACAAGCCAATCATTAGTTTATATATGGTGCGGAAGGCGTCAAAAGAAAAACAAAAGAAGAAGACAAACGTCGGTGTCGGCAGGTATTTTTTTAATTACTTTGTCGGTTAACCGCGTGCATTAAATGCACGCGGCAACCGACACATGTTTTCCATTTTTTTTGCACATGAATTTGTTGGCCGTGTGCATTCAAAGTACATGGTAGCCAACCCGCACGTGCAACGTTTTTTTTAGGTTGTTAGCACATGCATTAAATGCACGCGCTAACCGACACACATGAATACATGCATGCGACGTCGATTCGCCGCGGGCATCAAATGCACGTGGAATCGACGACGCATGTGGGTCAAAACTTGCGGCTGAACAATAAAAAAATGTGAAAAAGCCTTTTGTCCTTTTCTCTTTTTCTATTATTTCAGGGTGATGTGGAGCATTTCTAGACCTTATTAAAGAGAATTAAAGATTTATGAAAGATTTTGCTATAATTTCTAAACCTTTAACTAGTTTACTTTCTAAAGATACATTGTTTGTTTTTAATGAAAATGCTAAAGCACTC
Organism: Wolffia australiana; assembly: GCF_029677425.1. Classification (NCBI taxonomy): domain Eukaryota; kingdom Viridiplantae; phylum Streptophyta; class Magnoliopsida; order Alismatales; family Araceae; genus Wolffia; species Wolffia australiana. The sequence goes on along the minus strand of NC_135841.1, from coordinate 5,339,327 downwards.
TTTTTGCAGATTAAAGAGGCTTTAATTCAAGCACCAATCCTACAAGCTCTAGATTGGAGTAAACCTTTTGAAATCATAAGTGACACCTGTGACAGTGCAGTGGGAGCTATTTTAGGACAAAGAATTGACAAGAAGCCAGTTGCCATTTACTATGCAAGTAAAACTCTAGGAAGAGCACAGGTAAACAACTCAACAACTGAAAGAGAATTGCTTGCAATTATTTTTGCCTCAGAAAAAAATCGTTCTTATCCGTTAGGTAGTAAAATAATTTTCTTTTCAGATCAGGCAGCTTTCAAGTTTTTATTAAATAAAAAAGAAACCAAGCCTAGATTAATACGGTGGATCTTACTTTTACAAGAATTTGAATTAGAAATCAAGGATAAATGTGGAATAGATAGCACAGTTGCAGATCATCTTTCTAGATTATCTACATAATTATCTATGCCTCTCCATGATGATTTTTGTGATGAATATATTTTTGAAATTCAAGTTAAAAAGCTTCCATGGTATGCTCATATTGTAAATTTTCTTGTCATAGGGTTATTACCTAATGATTGAGATGTTAATGATAGAAAGAAGTTTTATAAAGATATAAATTACTATTAATATGATGAACCTGAACTTTTCAATTAGGTGTTGACCATGTGTTTATAAGGTGTGCGCCCGAGGAAGAACAATGGAGCATATTAGATGCTTGCCATTCTTCTTTATGTGGTGGACATTATGCTCCAAAATTAGCTGCATTTAAAGTTTTAAATTGTGGATTCTTTTGGCAAAGCTTATTTTTCGGATGCTTTTAAGTTCAGCTCTAGTTGTTTAAAATGTCAAGCTGTGGTAAATATCAAAAAGAATGATAGAATGCCACTACAGCCCATAATTGAAGTTGAAATATTTAACCTATGGGGGATTAATTTTATGGGGCCATTCCCAAATTCAGATGGATATGAGAACACCTTGATGGGAGTAGATTATCTTTCCAAATAGGTTGAAGCAATTCCCACTAGGTCAAATGAGCATAATGTAGTCCTTAAATTTATTCAACAATATATATTTTGCAGGTTTGGTTGTTCGAGAGCAATTATTAGTGATGGGGGAAGTCATTTCAATAATTCTCAATTCAGGACCATGCTGAAAAAATATGGGGTTCAACATAGAATCACTATCCCATATCATCCACAAGCCAATGGTAAAATTGAGAATTCAAATAGGGATTTTAAGAAGATTATTAAAAAGATTATTCGGCCTGATTGGAGGAACTGGTCAAGTAGGTTGTATGATGCACTTTGGGCATATAGAACTGCTTACAAAACACACTTAGGGATGTCTCCTGAAAGGGTTGTTTTAGGTAAAGCATGTCATCTTCTGGTCGAAATAGAACATAGAGCTTATTGGGCTATTAAAAAACTTAATCTCTCTTTAGATGTAGAAGGAAAACAATGTTTATTGCAGATGCACGAACTCTAGGAGCGAAGGAATGAAGCTTATGAGAATTCAAGAATTTATAAAGCTAGGATGAAGCATTTTCATGATAAGAACGTTAACCGCAAACATTTTCAGAAACATCAAAAGGTATGGCTTTATAATTCAAGGTTGAAATTATTTCCAGGGATGTTAAAATCAAGATGGGATGGATCATTTATAGTTACTGACATTTATGATAATGAAGCAATTTTGATTTTTTATCCTAAGACAAGGAAGGAGTTCACAGTTAATGGAATGCGATTAAGGCCATATGTGGAAGCATAAAATTTATCACAACCCACATCAACAATATTGTTAAAGCTGGTCGCACCCACCGAACAGGACGCTCCAGCCTAGGATTTGGATTCTAGAACTTTTCTCTTTATTGCATTTTCATTTCAATAATGGGAATAAACTAATTCCCTAACTTTCATTTTTTGTTTTTTTTGTTTTTTTTGTTTTCAGTTTATAGTTTTTCCAGGATTCAAGAAGAAGTACAATTCGCACACATAACGAGACGTTAGCTCATCATTAGTAAGTTCTTCAAAGATTACGCCTAAGCAGGTTTGCAATTTTGAACTTTTGAATTATATTTATGATCCATTCCCATGCATTGAGGACATTGCATCATTTAGTGGGGGGAGAACATTTCATGTGCTTAGGCTAGCAAACCTTTATTTTTTGTCATATAAATTCCATTTATAATTGAAAACCAACCTTTAGGAGACCTTCATCCATGAATTCGAATTACATGTGTAGGGAAGTTTGGCTTTATATAGCGGATCATGATCATGAAAAAATAAAACAAACCTTGATTTTGGATAATGCGGGAGTCAATTTCCAAATGGCAAGGGCATCTAGTGGGTGTATAGGGGCTAGAAAAATCAAAGGATTGAAGCACTATGATTCAAAAAAGTAGAGAGTTGAGTGGATTGAGGACCCCCACCGCACCGCCATTCACTGAGCCAATCCTACTTGATTGTTTTCATTCTTTCATTGAGTCAATCTTACTTTAGGCTGGAAGATAGGCATTTCTCCAAGTCTTTAAGCATAGAATTTCCTTTTATATTTATTATCCACCCATCTTGCCATTCCGCTATGCCATTCTATATGCCATTCCATTTTCCCATCCTATTTGTTATACCATATGCCATATACCTATCCGCTTTCTTGAACCTTTCTTTAACCAACAGCCTTTCATGGATGGTAGCCATCTCCCAAGCCATTCTATCTCCCTTTCCATGGGATCACCTTTCTCCCATCTCTATCACCATTTCTGTCTAATTTCACTCTTCAATTTCTTATTACCTATTCTTGTCTTCATTGATTTTACATAATGCCCTCATTAGAATCCATGATAATTCTATTCTCTTTTCTTTTTCACAATGTTTTAGTATGTTCTTTATCCCTTACAAAAAAAAGGAAGAAGAAGTCCTCAAGTTCAAGCAAAATATGAGGAATTTTAAAAAAATAAACAAGTGGGGATTTTGTAGTAGGCATTATGGTACATTAATTTTGTTTCAAATTATTGAATCTTGTGAGGGCATCGCACATGATTTCTTTCTTTCTATTTCTTTCTCATTCGTCTAAGTCTTGGGAGAAGGCAACCTGAAATAATATATCATTTATGAAACCTTTCATGCCAAATCCCTCTCTTCCCCTTTGAGCATTTGATCTTTTGTTCATTATTATTCTCTTAACCATGCTTTAAATACTTGGCTAAAGGTTGGTAAGGGCATTCCTAATTTTTATGGAACTTTTTCATATTTTAATATATTTTTTCTGACCAATATTTACGTAAGAAATGATTTTTTGTATTTAAATAACATATATTCTATTTATTTGGCATTTTATTAATATATTAAAACATATATCAAGAGGCATCCACGTCATTCGCCCAAAATTCGGGCGAATAAATGGATGTATGTTATTTAAAAAAAATAAGGGAGAGAAAAGAACATTATTGGCTTATTATGGCTTCGCGAATCGCGATGCCATAATGAGCGAATGATTTTATTAAATCGGCATCGACGTGGCGGGTCAGCGAGAAAATAAAGGTACGTTTTTTAACTTTTCGCCTGCATTTATTAAAAAATAACTTACTTCGTACATGGTCGGTTAGCCGCGTGCATTTAATGCACGCGACAACCGACATACGTGTGTTTATTAAATAATAAGTCTACCTCGTACATGGTCAGTTAGCCGCGTGCATTAAATCCATGCAGCCCCCGACACACGCATATTTAAAGTCATTTTATTTAAATTATGTGGCGTCAATTCGCCGCGTGCATTAAATGCACACGGAAATCAATGCCGCATATTTTAAAGAAAATTGCGGTAAGCTCACCTCATTTTTTTATTTTATTTTTTGTAGGCGCTGATGAGGATGACGTGGCTTCTTTTGCCATTTAAAAAGAGCCATCATTCTTCAATGATTATGGGCAGCAAACACAGACAATCACGTGTCAGAACGCGATCCGAGAAGGCGAAAAACAAGAAAATAATGCCGACCAATCAGAAAATGCCGATTTTTTAAATATTTTGAAAAGAGATAAAAGATCCAATGATGGAGATTAAGTGCCTGTAAAACCTTGATATCTTAAGATCTAGACATCTGATTGGGCTGCAATTTTGAGAGCATGTTTGTCTTCTTCCCCTACACATTCCCTATGGTTGGATCTTTAGATACAGGTTCGGAAAAGGAAAAAAAATTACTTTTTGAAGCTCTCTCCAAGGATTTGGCCAGGAAGGACAGAAGAGTTGCTTTGGAAGTTGACAGTTCTCGATTCTGCACTCACATCTATAAGTTTCTGACTGGTATTTCAACCTTCTTCTTGAATGATTCTAAAATACCAAGGCATGGGCGAAATGTACATGCCCTAGAAGTGGTTTTTAATGAAATTAGCACTACATTTTGATTCTGTTTCAAGATCTGGTTTTTAATCTTTAGTTCTACATCAATTAGGAACATTTCTGCATTAGTAGATTTTTAATTAAGGGTCGGATTTCATCTTTTCCCCAAATTATTCACTTTCTCTCTCTAGGTTAACTTGTCTAGTTTACCTCTCCATATTTCAATTTATATTGTTTGGAAATTTAATTTAATATATAAAAAACCAAAAAAAAAATTTGATTTGAAAATTCATTCATCTTGAAGTCCAATTTAAAAAACCCTTTCATGATAATTAAATTACCAATTTTAATTCAAAACATTGTCTTAAAATTTTATAATAATTGGGAAATTAGTAATCTGAATCAATCTGATCATATAATTGAAATACTTATATCTTGAGCTTCTTGACCGAAATATTTAATATGAAAATTAAATTTTTTTACTTGATTTTGATTTATTTATATTATTATTGAGCATAATTAAGGTTTATTAATTATAAAAATAATTCATATTTGAATCAGTTCAATAAAATTGGATAAAAATTATCACTTGCTGCCTCCCTATGGTTCAACCCTTTGCTTGCTCGATATTCTATATTTAGTGATTAAGGGTATTCGTAAAATTTTATTGCATAAGTCTAAACGTCAAATCAACGACATATTTACATGCATTTTTAGGCTTATCAGATGTTTGTAAATGGAAGAAAAGTTTATAGGTGATATGCTACCGACCATGTTAAGCAAGTGCTAACACAACTGGCTCTGATACCAGTATAATGTAATGCGAGTGTGCCGGGATCAACGCATCGTGTTGCGTCATAATCAGGAAGACGAATTAGTAGTAAACGACAATGATTTTGGTGCAAATGTTTTTAGGAAATATTCTGAATGAGCAATAAAGGTCTGCTGTTAGACTAAGTGAACAATCCAATGAAATTCTTGACGGAGGAAAGAAATCAGGATAGACTCTCAATGACCCTCGAGACCACTAGAACACCAAGGACATAAGGAGCGTTTTACGGCTCAGTGTTGCCACACTTCTAAATCATAGGATTTAACCTTCTATCACAATGATTATCCTACCTCTCGACAACGGTGGCTATCCTATTCAATTAAATATCAATATAGATGGCACAGGAACTGATAGGGGAAGACAGCACTATAGGTTGTAATAATACTGAATTGTAAGAGGGAATAACAGGTTAAAACCTGGCTATCGGCAGATGGAGATCCACTGTCTGACGACTCAAGGAGCAAGCTCCGTAGTAGTAATGCTTGAATGGTCCAGCTTCGACGCGATGAGGATAATGAGCAATGCAGGGTCGGCAATAGAAAGGGGCACAGTGTGCGTGGGTTGTGGCACGGCAGATCTTGGCGCACGATGCGAGGTCAATTGCTGTGGGCGTTGAGCGTGGAGTGTGGCAGTGAGGGACCGTGCAGCGGGCACGCAGTGCGTGATGGGGCACGGCCTGCTGCGGGCACACGCAGCGTGCATTGGGCGCGGCATGCGGTGGGTGCGTGTGGCGTGGGTTAGAGCGCAGCACGCACATGGCACGAGGTATGCGGCTGGCGAGCGGCACTTGACGCGGCGAGGGCGCACGAGGTGCACAAGAACTGGGGCGTGTTGTAGAGCCAATCATGGGGGGGCACGGTGGTGGATGGTACGGCCGACAGTGTGGCGTTAATGTCGAGTGCAGGCCGCGGCAGTGGCGGCAATCAGGACTCTCTCAAAATTCGACCCAAAAGGGATAGTTTTCTTGGATATGAACAATCAAGATCGTTGGCTTCTTGAGTTGAAGAGCTTCCAAGAAAGACAGGGATGCGGAGAAGACAATTGATGGCGTAGCGTTCCACGGAGTTACCTCGACGTGGGCCGAGGCGACGATGAAGGGGTCTCGATATCCACTCTCTAAAACCTAACTGCTATCTACTCTCTCTAAAACAACACGAAAGAAAACTTCAACTTTTCAATTTTTAAAATCCTACCTCCCTTGGTCATGACATCCCCTTATATAGGGAGGATGAATGCAAAGTGGACAAACTTAGGGGAGGAAACCGTCGTGAGACGAAGTCCCTCCTAAGCAAGCAGTACAACGGAAAATGGAAATAGACGGACGAGGCCCAATAACAATGGCCCAATCCGATTGTTCAACAACACAAAAGAAATACTACCAAAATGTTGTTGAAAAACTTACTATGCCAAAAACTTGAAATCAGGGTCGCGAGCGTCGGCTCGAGCAGCTCGGTGAGGCTGGATCTGTCCCATCTCGGTGTTGGCGCGTTAGTCCCCCATCACTTTTGGTCTTAAAACTTAGGGCGCCCATCTCAACCCTTATATGAGGGGGAAAATGGGTGATGTAATACGACGTCGGCCGGGATCGATCGGCTCGTATTACGTCACAGGAAATGATGAGCAAGCTCGTGGTTTATATGAATGAATGCCGAAAGATGAAATTTCCAAATGAGCAATAGTTGAACGTCCGCTGGTAGGGAGGGAAATCACGTAAGTCAATAAGAGATATTGATCCCAGTCAGATTCCCAATGACCCTTGGAATCAACTAGGACGTCTAAGTAATGAGGGGCGTTTCACGACCCAAAAGAGTTCGACGACGAAGGATCAACGGTCAACCTTCAACCACAAAGAGAGGCCTAACGCTCAACGAGGGTGGCTATCCTATTGATGATTGCACGAAATCTGGCAGAGGATGGGATAGCGGACGACGAGACTGTGCGACGTAATAATACTGGAATTAACGAAGGGGAGACGAGTGGGTACGTGATTTGTCGATAGTCCGCGGTGTAGGGCGTGTTCAAATCAATGACGGGCAGGGGGCGGTGGAACTGAGCGAGCGGGCGAGGGGTCAGGGGACAACGTGAGCAGGGCGAGCAGGGTTGAGGCCTCACACTGGCGGATGCGGGGCACGGACGGAAGTGGGCGGGTGCGCGGGCGCAGACGGGGGCGTGAGCGTAGATGGACGTGCGGCGCGCGGGCGCAGGCGGCGCGTGGCGCACGGGCATGGACGGCATGCGGGCGCGGGCGAGTACACGGCATGCAGGCGCGGTAGGCGCACAGCCCGTAGGCCTGGACTTGCGCGGGCCTGGGTAAACGGACAGCGCGCGGGGGCGGGCTTGCCCGCCGCACGCGACCAGGGTAAGGCGTGCGAGCACGGGTGACTCGCGGCGTGCGGCGGCGGGCAGGCACTCGGGCGCGAACGAGCGCTCAGATGCGCGGCGTGGACCGGAGCCGAGGGTGGCAGCGGTGAGGGTCGACAGTGGTGGCGGGTCGGCGGAAGCAGAGACGGTGGGGAAGCGGGCTAACGGTGTGCGGGCGGAGGTGTATGCGGCGGACGGGCGGTTGGAGGCAGAGACAACGGTGGCGGAGGCGTTGGCGGCGGAGCGGTGGCGACGTCGGGACTGACGGTGGCTGAGAAGATCTTGAGTCCAAAGAAAGGAGTTTTTGAGCTGTAACCGCCCAAAAAACCTTCAAGAAGAAGGGATTCTTGAACGTTTTTTGAGGCTTCCGTGGTGGCACGGGGGTATCCCGTGGAAGGCGAGTGTCGGCGACGATTCTTGAACCTTTGGCACCTTTGGAGTGATCTCGATGAAGGATTCTTCAGCTCCAGGCATCGTTGACTTCTTGAATCTTTACTCGTTCCGTAGTGATCTCGACAAAACGCGTGAACACGTCATCATGAAGTAATCTCGGTGTGACGACGATGGCTCTAACCACGGAGTGATCTCGATGTGGGCGAGGCTAGCCAGACCTCTATACGCTCTACTTTCTATGATAAGTGGAGACACATGTTGGATTTTTCCTTCAAAAAATGACTCAACTTTCCACTTGGGCATGCCATCCCCTTATATAGTGAGGATAGGTGCCAAGTGAACGTGGGGGAGGACGAACCGTCGCGAGATGTGGTTCGGCCTCTCCTTACAATTGAAAATAAAAACTGAAAATAAAAGGAAAGATAAGGAAGAGGCCCGACACTGGCCCAGTCCACGAAATCCAAGAACACAAACACAAAACAAGCAAGTAAAGACAGGATGCTTACGCGGGGTACTTAAACCCCGGGTGGCAAGCATCGGCGCGAGCAGCTCGGCGAGGCTGACGTCGTCCCATCGTGGTGTCTCCTGGATGGTGCCCCATCAATGGGCCCTAAGTGGGCCATAATGGGTCCATTTGGGGAGCCCTTATAAGTGGGCGCCCCTTTACAAAAACAAGACGAGAATAAGGGGAAATAAGGTGGAAATATGGGGGGAAATAAAGAAGAAAAGGGGAAAGAAACAAGGGCAAGAGGGGTAGAGAAAGACCCATCCCCCTTGACGGAAAAATAACGAAAAGACGATTGTCCCGAGTGTGATGAAACATGGAGAGACGGGTGAATGAGAGCGGGATAAAAGCAAAAACACAAGAGAAAGATAGAAGAAAATGGGAAAGAAGAACCGGAGCAAGATCACCTGGTCTTCAACGTCGCGGGCATGTGGCACGGACGACGTCGATGACGATCCTCTATGGCAAGCGCCATCACTCTCTATCTCTATCTCAATCTCTATCTCTACCTTTATCTCTATCTATATCTTTCTATCTACCTCCATTTCTATCGCTATAGCTATCTGTATTACTACCTCTATTTCTATCTCTATATCTATCTCTATCTATATCTTTATCTCCATCTCTATTAATATCTTTATCTTTATCTCTATCTGTATCTCTATCTCTATCTCAATCTCTATCTTTGTCTTCATCTCTATCTCTATCTCTATTTATATCTATATCAATATATCTATCTATATCTCTATCTCTATCTCTATCGCTATCCCTATCTATATCTCTATTTCTAATTTTATATCTATCTCTATATCTACCTCTGCTTATTCTTTAATCTCTATCTCTGTCGATCTCTATCTTTATCTTTATCTCTGACTCCATCTCTATCTCTATCTCTATCTCTATCTCTATCTCCATCTCTATCGCTATTTCTATATCTATCTCTATATTATTTTCTAGCTCTATGTCTATATTTATCGCTATCTCTATCTCTATCTCTATCTCTATCTATATCCTTATCCATATCGCTATCTATATCTCTATCATTATCTCTATGCCCAAAGGTATCTCTATCCATATCACTATCACTATCTCTATCTATATCCGTATCTCCATCTCTATCTTTCTCACTATCTTTATTTCTATATCTATATCTATATCTATCTCTATCTCTATCTCTATCTCTAGCTCTATCTCTATCTATATACTTTTATCTCTGTCTCTATATTTATCCTTATCTCAATCTCTTTTGCTATATTAATCTCTATTCTTTTCTATGCCTCTATCCCTATCTTTATACTCATCTTTATTCTCATATCTATATCTATCACTATCTGTTTCTCTTTTTCTATCTTTATCTCTATCTCTATTTCCTTTTCTATCGATATCTCTATCTCTATATTTATCTCTATTTTTATCTCTATCTCTCACTATTTCTATCTCTATCTCTATCTCTATCTCTACCTTTATCTCTATCTCGATCTCTATCTCTATCTCTATCTATATCCCCATCTCTATATTTATCTCTATTCGTACTCTATATCTCTCTCTTTCACTCGGTATATTTATTTTGCTATATGTCTGTCTCTATCTCTATTTCTATATGTTTATTTTTTCTCTGTGTTTGTCTACCTCTATCTCTATCTCTATCTCTATCCCTATCTCTATTACTATCTTTCTCTCTATCTCGATCTCTATCAGTACCTCCATCTTTATCCCAACCTTTTTCTCTATCTGTATCTTGATCTCTACCTCTATCTCTATATCTGCATCTGTAGATATCTATTTATCTGTCTCTATCTCTATATTTCAATCACAATCTCTATCTATATCTCTATAACTATCTCTACCTCTATCTCTATCCCAATCTCTATTTCTATGTCTCTCTCTATCTTTATCTTTATCTCTATGTCTATGTCTATCTCTATCTCCATCTCTTTCTCAGTCTCTATGTCTATGTCTATCTTTATCTTTATCGCTATCTCTATCTCTATCTATATCTCTTTCTCAATCTGTATATCTACCTCTATCTATATCTCTATCTCTTTATCTATCTCTATCTTATCTCCATCTCTATCTCTATCTCCATCTCTATCCCTATCTTTATCTCTATCGCTATATCTATCTCGATCTATATCTCTTTCTCTATCTCTATCTATATCTCAATCTCTTTGTCTATTTCTATCTCTATCTCTATCGCTATCTCTATCTATATCTTTACATCTATCTCTATATCTGTCTGTATATCTTTATTGATCTCTATCTTTACCTCTATCTCTATGTCTATGTCTATCTATATCTCTATCTCTATCTCTATCTCCAAGTCTATCTCTATGTCTCTCTGTATGTTGATGTCTATCTGGTGGAGATTGCACGATGAAGGACACCACGTTTGTGGCCGTTGTAGTAACCGCCTGCACCCTCTTCTTTCCCCCATGCTTCCCACTTTCTTCTTTCCCTCTATGGATCTATAAGATCCCAAAATTTTCATTGCTTTCGATGGGGATTTTAATTTGAAGATAATGTTACTTCAACAAATCTCGCCCATGGGTTCCTCCTCAGCCACCACCGCCGTCGCCGCCAGGAATGCCGTTGCCGCCGCTGAGGGGAGTCCCTCCTGCTGCCGTCTCCATCGCTCTTTCTCTATATCGGGCTGTTCTTTCTCTTTCGACAAACTGTTTTCTCTCTCAATCACTCTCTCTTTCCCCGTCAGCTCTCTCTATCATCTCTCTTTCTAGATCCCCTCTCATTCACGCTATTATTTCCCGTCTCTCTCAAAGTCATTTCTCTTCCTAGTTCTTTCTCGTTCGCCCTCTCTTTTCCCGTTCTCTCTCTCAATCGCTCTCGCTCTTTCCCCGTCAGCTCTCTCTATCCTCTCTCTTTCTAGATCCCCTCTCATTCGCGATCTTACTTCCCGTCTCTCTCCAAGTCGTTTCTCTTCCTAGTTCTTTCTCGTTCGCCCTCTCTTTTCCCGTTCTCTCTCTCAATTGCTCTCTCTCTTTCTCCGTCATGTCTCTCTATCCTCTCTCTTTCTAGATCCTCTCTCATTCACGCTCTTATTTCCCATATCTCTCAAAGTCGTCTCTCTTCCTAGTTCTTTCTGGTTCACCCTCTCTTTTCCTGTTCTCTCTCTCAATCTCTCTCTTTTCCCATTCTCTCTCTCATTCGTGTCCCGTTCTAGATCCTCTCTTTTTCTATTGGTACTTTTCTCGTGTGTTCTTTCTCTCATTAACTCGTCTTTCTCTTTCTCTTGTGTTACCCCTCTCGCTATCACATTCTGTTTGGCATTCTCCCTCTTTCTCTATCGCTTACCGCTTCTCCCATATGTTCCTCTTCTTGAATCGCGCTCTCTTTTTTTTACCGTTGTCTCTCTTTTTCCTGATGATCCTCTCTTGTTCGCTTTCTCTCTTCTTTATTTCTCTATCTCTATCGGGCTCTATCTTAATCACCGTCTCTCTACTTTATATTTTGGCTATCTCCTTCCCTCTCTCCGTCACTCTTTTTCTCTATCAGACCCCCTCTCTTATTTGTCCCTCTCTCTTCAGTTATTTCTCTTATTCATCTCTCTTTCTAGTTCTCTTTAGATCTCTCTCTCTCTCTCTCTCTAGGCGAGCATCATCTCTGACATTATCTCTCTATCCCGCACCCTTTCTTTCTCTCTCTCTCCTTCTGTCGCCTAATTTCTCTCTTGAGCACATGCCTATCCTTCACGCTCTCCTCCTCTATTCTCTCTCATTTTATTTCCTTTATTTTCTCTCACTCTATCTTCTCTATTTTCTCCTGTTGTCTCCCACATCCACGCATGTTATAACCAGACCTCTCTCCCTTTCCATTATTTCTCCCACTCTCATTAACGCCTTCTTTCTTCTTCTCACAGTAGCACTACTCATCCTCTAACTCTCCCTCTCTATCTGCCCTTTAAATCCCTCTCCCTCTCTTTGGACCACGTCTGCCAGCCGTTTTGCATCAGATTGTTATCAAAGCCTAACCTGGGTCAGCCTACCTATTCTGCCATCGTAGTTTTTCATCCATTCATCGTTACATTTGCATGCATCTACGTCCAGGCAAATGCATCTCCGCGCCAATGAATGATCCATCCCTAGATAGTCATGAGCTGTCAGTCCCCATCCAACATTCGTCTCCACTTGCTCCACCATCCTCCTCACGTGGGGATGTTGACTGCATGTTAGACGCTGTCCAGAACGGTTTTCGTGATGTAAACACACGATTAGCCAACATGGAAAACTGTCTAACCAGTTCTATCGATGCGGTTAGTGAGCAAACTTATCAATCAGAGAACCGAGGTCATGATAGGCATCGTCATGATTGCGAAGACCTGTACCCGCCTGAACCTAGGTCTCATGATCACAATAGGAATCATCACCTACCGGATGATCCCTATCGACCCGAGATTAAATCCGGGGGACGTAATCAGAATCATCGTGAACGAGATGATCTGATTCCTCCCGAGAATAGAATGCCAGTCCACAATAGAAATCGTCAAAACGATTTCTATGCACCTAAGCCTAGAACCCAAGGTCAAGATAGGAATCGTCCTCCACGGAACGATCCCTATCCACTTGTGAATAGAAACCCCGTACATGATGGAAATCGTCCACCCCATGACAATTAATATCTACGGAAGGAGAGGATCCCAGATCATGATAGGAATCATCCCATGCAGAATGATCCCTATCCGCCGGACGATAGGTGCCGAGGTTGGAATGGGAATCGTCCAGAACTTGACAATCCCTATCCACCTCAGCATCAGGCACCATCTCGGGATCGGGCACCACCTCGCTATCACCGACGTGTGGATCACAACAATCATTGATAGCAAATTCAAAGAAGTGTCAAAGTCGATGTTTCGTATTATAAGGGATATAGGGACCCTAAAGAATATTGAGATTACGAGTCTAAGCTTAACAGTTATTTCAAATGGTACAATATGCTTGAGTGGCAGAAAGTTCAGTATGCCGAGATGAAACTAGGGGGTCAAGCCAAAATCTTTTGGGAGAATCTCGAATTTTTGATCTATAACCGACGAGAGGCACCTATAGACATCTGGCCCCAAATGAAAGACAAATTGCATGAGAAATATGTACCTATTGCTTATTTAGATAATCTTCTAGATCAATGACATAAGTTACAACAGGGTAGGTGCCCCGTCTCTAATTACATCACTCAATTCGAGGAATTTTATATGAGATGTTGAGTTGAGGAGAATCCCCGAGTTGTCATATCTCGATTTAGAACCGGACTTAACCGATACTTAGAGACACAGTCACTCATTCGCAAGGCTGCTACACTTGAGGAGGCCTATCAGATTATAGAAGATCTTGAACTCTGCCAAACCTTATATAACACTCCCGTCATCAATGGCCATCCCACTCTTGCCGATCGTGCTCATTCCTCCTATTCCAATCATTTACCTCCACGTAACCCACCACTAGCTCTCCCAACACCGGCACCTACGCCCACTCGCACTTCCACTAAACGCCGTCCTCCAGTTTTGAGACCTCAAATCACCGCTTCGACCAATCCTAATGCTTGCATCTCTTCTTCACTTAACTCCACCGCAAGAGCTCCGCCTCAATCTAATCCAACACAATTCGGTCTGTTTGGCATGACTAGCTTTAAGTGTCAGGGACGTGGTCATAGTGCCTCCCAATGCCCTTCCCGAGCCCTACATATTGGACTAGAACTTCTGGATATTGAACCTACTCTAGACGAGCAACCTATTGATGAAGAAGAGTATAGGGTAGATAATTACGTCCTAGATGCATTCGTGCACGAAGAAGGTTTTGTGAGCTTCATCGGCATCATTGTCTGCCCACCATCCCTTCCTTGTCGTGATCCATCTACATCCGTTAGGGAATTGTTCGCTGCAACCTTACCAAACCATTGATGACTCTCTAATATGTCATCAAATAATTAAACTTTTTAGTTTTCATTCATCAAAATTATAAGGTTAATTCATGCTAATATCATGCATGTGCATCATTTTATGAAATCACTAACCCCACTTGATCCTTTGAATCAAGTGGAGTATATTTAACATTTTATGGTTAGTAAACATTCAGAGACAGGTTAAGAAGATCAAGGAAAGAGACGAGGATCAAGAGGACCGGGCGAAAATTCAAAGAAGCAAAAATTACGAAAATGCCCCTGGGCATGACTTAAGAGAAACCCATAAATACTCTCTTGAGAGTTGATTTTAGGTTGTCCAGAATTTCCACCTGAACAAGCTAGGGCTTGGAGAAGAGGGAGTTCTGCAGACCCTCCAAGGCTGTTGAGCCTTGGAGTTGGGGAGGAGAAGCAAGCTGAGGAATAGCTGAGCAAGAGGATCGCATTCTCGCTAGAAGGATCGTGACACGGGGTATGTGAGATTGTGCAGCTTCAGTCTTGTGTAATCCTCCTCCTAAGACGATCTAAGTTGGGTGGGGAAGTGTTGCCAAACTTTCCCATAGTTCCAATTAGAATCGTTCATCGTTTTAGGTAATTTGATATTTCCAGTTGTTCAGAATTGTGTGTGTTCCTTCTCTGTATCTTCATTCAACCCCTCAGAGTTCCAATCGACCACCAAGAAGTAAGCACAGCAGATGGTGATCCCGTGTGCAGAGATCGCCTGCGCGCAGCCAAGCAGCATGTAGGCATTTGCTGCGCATTGCTGAGCAGCATACAGGATCACCTGCGCGCAGCCAACCCGCGCACAGAGAACCGCTGCGCGCGCTCATGCAGTGCGCAGCCCGCGTGCAAGAGCTGCGCACCGCGAGCCGCGCGCAGAAGCCACGCGCAGTGAGTAGCGCACCGAGGTCCCCAGCGTGCAGCCAACCCGCGCGCAGAGAACCGCTGCGCGCGCTCACGCGGCGCGCAGCCCGCGTGCAAGAGCTGCGCACCGCGAGCCCTACGCAGAAGCCAAGCACGACAGCAGTGCGCTGTGACTTGCTCCGTGCGGCCACGCCGCACGCAGAGATCCTTCGCGCGCAGTCTCGCCGTGCGCAGAAATTCTCGCTTGCGCAAGTTACAGGCGCACGCCGTAACTCATTGCTTAACTATCTTTATATAAAATTTTGACTGAACTAAGTTGAAACACTATAGAAATCTTGCGGAAAGTCTTGCCATCCTGAGTTGCTCAAGGAACATTTGCAGGGTTTTGCTGGCAGTACTTTAACTGATTGTTAGATCTGAATACAGAGATCTAATAATATAAATTGAATTGAAAGAAATTGCTATTGATTTATCTGCTCCCTGTGGATCGACACCCCACTTGCCCTAAGGCTGTGAGGTAAAAATTAGTGTTGAATAGCTCAATTCCTCACACGACTAACCCGTAAATAACCAGTAAAAAACCATATTTTGAGCTTATCAACCATCAATTGATGATTCTGCATTGAGGACATCAATGTTTTATACTTACTGTAAGACTGGTGATAAGATGTGCAAGACGATTGTAGATGGTGGTAGTTGTATCAATGCCGTCTCCGATGTTATGACTTCACATTTGGACATTTGGGATTACCATTGATTAATCACCCTCATCCCTATTATGTATCATGGATCGACGCTACCTCGATTCCCATGAAGAGTCAATGCCTCCATCCTTTAAAGGTTCAATCATACGTGGAAGAAGTATAGTGTGATGAGTTACCCATGAAGGTGGGCAGCATTATCCTTAGCCGCCCTTGGCTATATGATAATGACATCCACATTTTTTGTAGGAGTAACACTTGTTCATTTATCTATCAGGGTAAGAAAATCACGTGGCGCCCTTATACTCAGAACCCAAAGAAGCCTTCACCAAAATCTACGTCGTTACGTCTATGCATTCTCAATGGTCGCCAATTTTAGAAGGAGATAGATAGTGAGATGTCCATGTGTCTCGCCATGATTCCAAGCCATTCCACTAAAATTTCATCACCCCCACCACCAGAGGTTTCCCAACTACTTGCTGAGTTTGAGATTGTCTTTCCCAAGGATTTACCCAATGACCTACCACCTATGAGCAAAATTCAACATGCCATCGAATTCATTCCTAGATCATCCCTACCGAATCTTCCCCATTATCGTATAGATTCCACGCAACATAAAGAACTTCAGCGTGAAGTCCAAGAGCTCTTGGACAAGGGATTTATTCAAGAAAGCCTTAGCCCATGCGCCGTACATCCATCGTTGGCTCCCAAAAAGGACAGGAGTTGGCGCCTGGTATTGACAGTAGAGCCATAAATAAGATCACCGTCAAGTAAAGGTTTCCCATCCCTCGCATTGATGATATGTTTGACATGATGGCTGGTTCGAGGATTTTCTCAAAAATTGATCTAAAGAGTGGCTATCATCAAGTCCAAATCCGTCTTGGAGATGAGTGGAAAACCACATTTAAAATCAAGGATGGATTATATGAATGGAAAGTTATGCCTTTTGGCTTGTCGAATGCACCTAGTACCTTCCTGCGATTAATGAACCACATTCTTAGGCCATTCATAGGAGAATTTGTCGTGGTTTATTTTGATGATATACTCATCTACAGTAAATCCAAACACGACCACGTTTGTCACCTATGCCTATTGTGTGAGGTCCTAAAGACCAAGCAATTATATGCCCATCCAAAAAATGTTCATTTCTTGTTGATCATATCTCATTCCTAGAATTTATCTTATTGGCGCAAGGTGTATCCGCCGATCCGGCCAAAATAGACGCCATTACCCAATGGCCGAGTCCTAGGACTGTACATGATGTTCGTAGGTTCCATGGACTATATACGATTCATTTCTAACTTTAGTGCTATCATGGCACCCATCACCGAGTGCCTAAAGGGTAATCACTTTGAGTGGACTGCATAAGCACAGAAATCCTTTGATGATATAAAGCTTAAGATGACACAAGCTCCCATCCTGCGTTTACCCAATTTTAATAAAGTGTTTGAGATCGTTTGTGATGCGTCGGGATTAGGAAATAGAAGAGTATTGAGTCAGGAGAATCATCCCATCGCCTTCTTTAGTGAAAAGTTGAATGATGCCAAGCTCAAATACACCACCTACAATAAAGAATTCTATGCCATCATTCAATCCTTACGTCACTAGCGTCTCATGGGGGACCATCGTGGCGATACCAATGTAGAAGGAGTGCAACCACTTCGAGCTGCTCTCGTCGACGTTCGTGAACCCAAGTTCAAGTGTCTAGCATAATGATCTTTTGTTTTTCATGTTATTTTGTTGTATTTTGTCTTGCTAAGTTTCTGGATTGGACCATCGTGTTTGGAGCTCATCCTTGTTATTTCTATCTCTTGTTGTAACCGTTATCTAGAGAAAGGACCTCGTCTCACGACGGTTTCTTCCTCAATAGTCGTTCAATTGGCACCTATCCTCCCTATATAAGGGGACAGCCTGCCTAAGTGTAGGTAGGAATTTGAACAGTTGAAAGTTGAAAGTTTCTTTTCGTTACCATTGATGGCGAGGACGCCAACACATCACCACCAGATGTGTTGATACGGTCAACCAAAGTCAGCACTCCCACTACGGACTCAACACCAAAGTCAACCGAAGTCAATGCCTCCGCCACAGACACGCCGCAACCATCGTCATGCACGTCTCCACCCGCGCACGTCCCTACACGCGTCATGACACGTCGCCATAGGCAGATCAACAACTGTCCTTTGGCGTAACATGAAGCACGTCTTTAATTTCTCGTCTCTAACTTCTCGTCTGTATATGTAGGCCATTATTTTCAAGAAACACTTAGGTAGTCATAATTCAAGAATCGAGTTTTTCTTTAACTCTTCTTGGAAGACTGCCCAACCCTCCCTATCTCTTCCTCAACCTACCTCCGCCGCCTTCGTCGTCTTCGCCGCCACCACCACCGCCTCACGTCGTCGGTCGGCGTCTTCCTCCTCCTCTCGATTCCTCCCCTTCCCTGCTTTGCTCTCTTCTCTCTCTTACTCTCCCCCCCCTTCTCGTCCTTCGCCCTTGGCAACCCTAGGTCACCACCTAGATCGCCAACCTTGGGCCACCAAGGACGCCCCAGGCTGCCCCATCCAGGGCTGCCCAAGGCCGCCCAAGAATGGCCCATCAAGGCTGCCCAAGACCGCCCCACGCCACCCACACAAGGTTGCCCAAGGCTGCCGAAGGCCGCCCCATCAAGGCCCGCCTAGGGCCGCCCTAAGCCGCTCATACAGGCCCACCCACGGCTGCCCAAAGCCCCCCATCAAAGAGTCGCCCAAGGCCTCCCCAGGCCGTCCACGCAGGGCCACCCAATGCCGCCCAAGGCCACGCATCAAGGGTCACCCAGGGCCACCCCAGGTAGCCGACGTAGGACCACCCAAGGTCGCCCAAGGCCGCCCATCAAGGGCCGCCCAGGGCTGCCCCAGGCAGCCCACGCAGGGCCGCCCAAGGCTGCCCAAGGCCGCCCAAGACCGCCCCATAAAGGACCGCCCAGGGCCGCCCCAAGCAGCCCACGTAGGGCCACCCAAGGCCGCCCATCAAGGGCCGCCCCAGGCAGCCCACGCAGGGCCACCCAAGGCCGCCCAAGACCGCCCCATCAAGGGCCGCCCAAGGCCACCCAGGCAGCCCACGCAAGGCCACCCAAGGCCACCCAAGGCCGCCCAAGGGCCGCCCAGGCTGCCCGTACCAGTGCTGCCCAATGCCACCCCCACGCTGCCCACTTGGGGGCACCCAAAGGCCACCCAAGCCGCCCCAACTAGGGCTGCCAAGGTTGCCCCAGGCCATCCCCTAGGACTCTTGTCCAGGGCCGCTTAAGGGCCATCCCTGGCTGCCCGCCGAGGGTCACCCTTAGGCTGCCCGCCGCCTGGCCACGCCTCCTGCCCCGCCTTGCTGTGTCTGCACCCGTTCGTCTCACTCTTCACCAGGGTCGTTCAACGCCTGGAACGCCCAGATCCCATCGTCTAGTGGGCCGCTCAACGCCCGGATTTGCCCAGCCTCATCACGATCAGAATTACCCGCATCCTCTTCACGCACTACGATGTCGAGGTACGCCTGAACTCTTTGGTGTCGAAAGTGTTCTCCATCTAGTGTTTTCTCGAGAAGTTTCCACCGCCGTTTGAATTAGATTTGGTTTGGATTTTCCACTTCTTCTCTCTCCTTTTCAAGTGTTTCTTCGCGACGCAAATTTGGATATTGTATTCGGTGCTTAGGCATCGTCGCGGTGGGGGAAGACAATACTCCCACCCTCGATAAGGGTCGGAGCTGCACCACCAGATTTTCATCAGGTTTAAAGTCTGAATCTGACCATGTGATTTCTATGGGTGTTTCCTCCCTGCAGTATCCAATCCATCCGTAGTCGTCCATCTACCTGTAGTCTGTCACGTCAACCGAGTCGTCCATTCCTTTGTCGTCCATTCCTTAGTTGTTCATTCCGTAGCCGCCCTACATCAAATTGGTATCAGAGCCTAACCTTTCCGCCCAGTCGTTTCTGCCATCGTAGACGTCGTCATTTGTCAGTCCCATTGCATGCATTTGTGCTCAAGCAAACGAGTCTCTGCTCCGATGACAGACCAACCCCAAGACGGTCGTGAGGTGTCCGTCCCCATCCATGAGTTGTCATCATCCGCCCCACCAACCTCCTCTCGAGGGGACATCGATCGCGTGTTAGACGCTGTCCATAATGTTTTTCGTGATGTGAATACACGAATTACCAATATGGATAACTGTCTAACAAGTTCGATTGATGCGGTGAGCGAACAGACTTACCAACTCAAGAATAGAGGTCATGACCACCATTACCGGAATCGCGCAGACCACTATCCCCCTGATTCTAGACCTCAAGCTCGTGATAGGAGTCATCGTGACCAGGATGATCCTATATGACCCGAGGATAGATCCGAGAGCCAAAATCAGAATCGTCTCGAGCAAGACGATTAGATTCCTCCTGAGATTCGCACTCCTGTCTGTGATAGAAATTGTCAAGACGATTACTATCCGTCTGAGCCTAGGACCCCCGGCCAGGACAGGAATCGTCCTCCACGGAACGATCCCTATCCGCCTGTGGATAGAGCCCCAGTGCATGATGGAAATTGTTTACCCCGAGACGATTACCATCCGCCCAAGGAGAGGATCCCAGAGCGCGATAGGAATCATCCCCCACAGAATGATCCTTATCGGCCTGACGATGGGTATCGTGGATGGAATGGGAATCGTCCGGACAGGGATGATCCTTATCCACCCGAGGATGTGGTTCCCCCTCGTGATCACCGCCGTGCAAGTCACAACAACCAATGGCAGCAGATTCAGCGTAGCGTCAAAGTCGATGTTCCATACTACGAGGGATCTAGGGACCCTAAGGAGTATCTTGATTGGGAATCTAAATTAAACAGTTATTTTAAGTAGTACAATATGTTAGAGTGGTAGAAAGTCCAGTATGCTGAGATGAGATTAGGGGGACAAGCGAAAATCATTTGGGAAAATGTTGAATTTTCAATTTACAATCGTCGTGAGGCACCCATAGATACTTGGCCCCAAATGAAGGACAAACTGCATGAGAAATACGTCCCGCTAGCTTACTTAGACAATCTCCTAGATCAATGGCATAAACTGCAGTAGGGTAGATGTCTGGTCTCCGAGTACATTACCATATTCGAGGTATTCAATATGAGGTGTCGAGTCGAGGAAAGTCACCGAGTCGTTATTTCTCGATTTAGAACCGGTCTTAACCCTTATCTTGAGATGGAACTGCTAGTCCGCAAAGCGGCCACCCTAGAGCAGGCCTGTGAGATTGTAGAAGACCTAGAGCTGTGTCAGAATTTTATCATACTCCCGTGTACAATCGCCCTGCTCTCATAGATCTATCGCACTTATCTAATCCTTTTTATTCCAAGCGTGCGACCCAGCGTAATCCTCCCTTAGCCCTCCCGGCACCACCAGCACCAATTCCTACCGCCACTCGTACTCCCACCAAACATCGTCCAGCCCTCTGACTAAGTTATCTACTACACCAAATCCTCGTACATCACCTTCCCTCGAGTCCACCGCTAGATGAGCCACCTATTGATGAGGAGGAGTATAGAGTTGAGAGTTATGTTGTCGATGAATTTGTGCATGATGACGGATTAGTGAGTTTCATTGGCATCACGGACTGTCCACTGTCTCTTCCTCATCACAACTCATCTATGTCAGTTAGGGGAATTGTCCGCTGCAACCTTACTCAGCCTTCCAGTGATAATTCTGCATTGAGGACATCCATATTTTACACATATTATAAAATTGGTGATAAGATGTGTAAGACGATCGTAGACAGTGGTAGTTGTATTAATGTCGTCTCCGATATTATGACAACACGTTTGGGATTACCTTTGATTGATCACCCTCACCCATATTTTGTGTCTTGGATCGATGCTACCTCAATCCCTGTGAAGGACCAATGTCGTCTCCCTTTGAAGGTTCAATCCTACAAAGAGGAGATACTGTGTGATGTCTTACCCATGAAGGTGGGAAGCATTATCCTTGGCCACCCTTGGTTGTATGATAATGATGTACACCTCTATGGTCGGAGCAATACCTATTCTTTCATCCATCAGGGCAAGAAGATCACATGGCATCTTTACACTCATAGTCCGTAGAGCGCCTCACCAAAATCTCCATCCGTAGGCTTGTGTGTCGTTAGCGGTTATCGATTTCAAAAGGAACTCGATAGTGAAATGACTATGTGCTTGGCCATGATACCTGATCACTCCTCCGAGGATTCCTCTACCCCACGTCCCGAGTTTTCTCAGCTACTCGAGGAATTCGTAAGTGTTTTCCCTAATGATTTGCCCAATGACCTACCCCCGATGCGTGATATTCAGCACGCTATTGATTTCATTCTAGATCGCCATAACCCAGTGGCCAACGCCAGGAAATACCCATGATGTTCGTAGTTTTCACGGTCTTGCAACTCTCTACCGGCGATTCATATCCAACTTTCGCACCATCATGGCACCCATGACTGAATGCCTTAAGGGAAATCATTTTGAATGGATGGTAGATGCACAAAAATCCTTTGAGGAGATCAAACTTAGTATGACTTAGGCCCCTATTATCCATTTACCTGATTTTGATAAAGTATTCGAGGTGGCTTGTGATGCTTCAGGGTTAGGAATAGGAGTCCTGAGTCAAGAAAATCACACCACCGCCTTCTTTAGTGAAAAGTTGAATGACGCTAAGCTTAAGTATTCTACCTACGACAAAGAACTTTATGTGATCATCCAATCCTTACGTCATTGGCGTCATTATCTACTCTCTAAGGAATTCGTTCTCTACTCTGACCATGAAGCCTTAAAGTATCCCCATTCTCAGCAGAAATTAAATTCTAGGCACATTAAGTGGGTCGAATTCATTCAGTCTTATACCTTTGTCCTTAAACATAAGAGGGAGTTGAGAACCGAGTCGCCAATGCTTTGAGTAGAAGAGTCCATTTGTTGAATATTATTAAAGTCGAGGTTATTGGGTTTGATCAGATGAAGGACCTATATCCTGATTGCCCGGATTTTGCTCCCATTTTACAAATCTTAGGCAGGTACCCGAACCTTGATAGCCAAGATTATATCTTAGAGAATGGATTCTTATTTTATGATCGTCGCCTATGCATCCCACAGTCATCTCTTAGGGATTTTCTTGTGTGGGAGACACATGCCGGAGGCCTTAGTGGTCATTTTGGGAGGGATAAAACAATTTCTATGGTCGAGCACAGATTCTACTGGCCATCCATTAAGCGAGACGTAGCTAACATAGTCTCCCAATGTCGTGTATGTTCCCTTGACAAGCAGGTTAAACAAAACACCGGCCTTTACACCCCTCTTCCGGTCCCCGAAAAACCTTGGGACGATGTGAGCATCGACTTTGTGCTAGGGCTTCCGAGGACGAACAAACGCCATGATTCCATCATGGTGGTTGAGGATCGTTTCTCGAAGATGGCTCATTTCATTCCTTGCTTTAAACTGCTGATGCTTCTCATGTCGCTCAATTATTTTTCAATGTAGTAGTGCGTCTCCATGGACTTCCAAAAAGCATAGTGTCGGACAGAGATGTCCGATTAACTAGCTACTTTTGGAAGACCCTTTGGCATCTTTTGGGGACAAAACTCAAATTTTCCACAGCTTTTCACCCCCAAACTGATGGACAGACCGAGGTCGTTAATAGGAGCCTCGACAACCTATTATGATCGCTGGTGGGAGACAACCTCAAGTCTTGGGATTCTGTCACCCCGCGCACCGAATTTGCTTACAACACGTCAGTCAACCGTACTAATGGTATGAGTCCATTTGAGATTGTGCATGGTCATCTTCCTCGTACCCCTACCGACCTCATACCTATGTTACCACATGCTAGAGTCTTAGATGACGGTCATGAGTTCATTGATCGTATTAGAAGTCTGCATGAGGAAATCCGTACATGTATCATATATAGTAATGCCTCATACAAACAGTCCGCAGATTTGCACCGTCATTTTTGCGAATTTAAAGAAGGTGAAATTGTGATGGTGAGGATTAGGCCGGGAAGATTTTCCTCCAAACGGGCTACTAAGCTTCATGCTCGTAGTGAGGAAAATGCCAATGCGGTTGACATACCCTCCTCGTGGGGAATAAGCAACACTTTCAATACCTCGGAATTAGTCGCGTTTAAAGCCCACCTCCTTCATCTAAATGCCCTGTTCTACCCTTGGACTTTCTGGTGAGCGAGTTTGACTTGTCCACTCCCCCATCACTACCTTCTGACTGGCATGAAATCATCGAGGAAATACTGTGAGTTGTGCCCTGGCTGGGTTGAGATGGCCACCATGTCATCACTTCTTCTCTGAGCCCTTTCTCCCACAACCACGATGAGATAACCACCTTCACCAAAGGTAGAACGGTGAGGAAGTTTCTTAATCGTTGGCAAGGCAAAGCGTTGACGGACGACACATGGAATACGGAGGAAGAACTGGCTTGCCTGTGCCTCGATTTGGTGACCCCGCTGGAGCTTTTAGATGCCTACCTAACAGAGTCGAGTTTTCCGCACTCGGTGGAATTGATGGCGAGGACGCCAACTCATCACCATCAGATGCATCGATACGGTCAACCCAAGTCAGCACTCCCACTACGGACTCAACGGCGAAGTCAAAGCCTCCACCAGAGACACGCCGCAACCGTCGTCACGAATGTCTCCACCCGCGCACGTCCCACAAGCGTCATCACAAGTCGCTAGAGGCACATCAACAACTGTCCTTTGGTGTAACATGAAGCACGTCTTTAATTTCTCGTCTCTAATTTCTCGTCATTTTCTCTTTCCTCCAAGGCCTGTATATATAGGCCATTGTTTTCAAGAAACACTTAGGCAGTCATAATCCAAGAATTGAGTTTTTGTTTAACTCTTCTTGGAAGATTGCCCAAGCCTCCCTATCTCTTCCTCAACCTACCTCCGCCGCCTCCGTCGTCGTCGCCGCCACCACCGCCTCACATCGTCGGTCGCCGTCTTCCTCCT
Source organism: Wolffia australiana (assembly GCF_029677425.1). NCBI lineage: Eukaryota > Viridiplantae > Streptophyta > Magnoliopsida > Alismatales > Araceae > Wolffia > Wolffia australiana. The sequence continues at coordinate 5,314,480 of NC_135841.1, read as the reverse complement.
CTCTATTCCTCCCCTTCCCTACTTTGCCCTCATCTCTCTCTTGGTCTCCCCCCCCTTCTCGTCCTTCACCCTTGGCAACCCTAGGTCGCCACCCAGACCGCCCACCTTGGGCCACCAAGGACGCCCCAGGCTGCCACATCTAGGGCTGCCCAAGGCCGCCTAACGTCGCCCCATCAAGGCTGCCCAGGACCACCCAAGGCCACCCTTACGAGGGTTGCCCAAGGCTGTCGAAGACCGCCCCATCAAGGCCCGCCTAGGGCAGCCCCAAGCCGCCCATACAGGGCCGCCCAAGGCTGCCCAAAGGTGATGAAGGACCATCTCGAGGACGACGCCACGATGACGAAGAACCATCTCGAGGATGACGCGATGGGACGTCGTCAGCCACGCCGAGCAGCTCGCGCCGACGCTCGCCACCCGGGGTTTAAGTACCCCGCGTAAGAACTTTTATCTTTTTACTTATGCTCATTTTCATGTGTGTTTGTATTTTCGGATTCGTGGACTGGGCCAATGTTGTTGGGCCCCATCCTCGTCGTTTTTACTTTTTATGTTTGTATTTTGAATTTTTAAGGAGAGGACGAACCACGTCTCACGACGGTTCGTCCTCTCCCACGTTCACTTGGCACCCATCCTCACTATATAAGGGGATGGCATGCCCAAAGAACACCTTGGAGTCATTGTTGAAAAGTTTATTCACAATTCGTCTCCCCCCTATCGTAGAGAGTAGTGTAGGGGGTTTGGCTAGCCCCACCCCACATTGAGATCACTCCGTGGGTAGAGCCCACGTCTCTCCCGTCGAGATCACTCCGAGGCAGACGTGTTAAAGCGCACCGTCGAGATCACTCCGGTGCGAGGAAAGAGTTTCAAGAAGCCGCCGCCATCAAGAATCGAAAGAGGCCTTCGTCGAGATTACTCCGGGGGTCTTGGGAGATTCAAGAAGCGTCGCCGACACGCCATCAACTGGGGAAATCTGCTCCGCCGAGGGAGCACACCCCAGATCCATCAAGAACTCCTCTTTCTTGGAGGGTTCGTGGTTGTTACACTTCAAGAAAGCCATTTCTTGGTACCTTTCCCCACCTCCACCATCCATTCCCCTTCCCATCGCGTTCTCGATCCCTCCTACCACGTTCTTGATCCATTTCCCCGCATTCTTGATCCCTTCTTCCACGTTCTTGATCCATTTCCCCGCGTTCTTGATCCCTTCTTCCATGTTCTTGATCTATTTCCCCGCGTTCTTGATCCCTTCTTCCACGTTCTTGATCCATTTCCCCGCGTTCTTGATCCCTTCTACCACGTTCTTGATCCATTTCCCCGCATTCTTGATCTCTTCTTCCACGTTCTTGATCCATTTCCCTGCATTCTTGATCCCCTCCTCCCACGTTCTTGACCATTTCTTCCCCCCCTTCCGCACGTTCTTGATTCACCCAATTCTTGACCCTCTTCACCCTTGCACCCCTTCCCCTTTCCCTTCCAACCTTTCTTGACTGTCCGCCCTCTCCCTCTTTCTTGAACTTCTTACCCCACCGTCCTCACCCCTTCGCGCCCTGATCCTTCTCCTTCGCTCGCCTGCGTCATCCACCCCGCCACATTCCCCTGCGAGCGTGCCACCGTGCCTTTCTAGCTGAGCGTGACAAGCGTCGTGCGCCCACCCGCGCGCGCGCCCCGCAGCAGCGCCAGCCCGCGTGCGCGACAAAGGTCGGCCGACCCAGCATCACCGAGTGCCTTCGCCACCAGGCTGGGAAACCTGCTGACCGGAACGTGTCGTCACTAATCCATCGTACGACCCGAGCCGTCCACATCTCGCCTTCAACTCGACGGGATTACACGAACGCCTTGGACTAGAGATACCCAAAGGTCAGTCTCGTCTCCCCTCCATATTTCCAGCATTATTATCTTCTTCAGTCTCATCTTCCGCTATCGCTTTCTCTGCCATTATTGTCGTCATAAATCTCAGGTAGGATAGCCACCGTCGTCGAGTGTAGGAATTCTTGAGTTTGAAGGATTCTCGCTTGATTTTTAGATGCCGAACATTCGTGGGCCGTAAAACGCCCCTCACTAATTAGTCGTCTAGTAGGTCTAGCGGGTCATTGGGAGTCTGATCCTAGGATCATTCCCCTCGTTGTCTGGCGTGACTTACACCTCTCACCCAACGATACCTACAACTGCTCATTCGTTCTTTCACTTCATCAGCTTGCATCTCACGCATCCATTCATTCCCACGTAATACGAGCCGCTCGATCCTGGCCGACATCGTATTACATCAAAAGGCCTCCATCAATGGGTCACCCAGGGCCGCTTGAGGCCACCGACGCAAGGCCATCCAAGGCCGCCCAAGGCCACCCATCAAGGATCGCCTAGGGTCGCCCCAGGTAGCCCACGCAGGGCCACCCAAGGCTGCCCAAGGCTGTCCATCAAGGGCCGCCGAGGGCTGCCCCAGGCAGACCACGTAGGGCCGCCCAAGGCCGCCCAACACCGCTCCATCATGGGCTGCCCCAGGCAGCCCACGCAGGGCCACCCAAGGCCGCCCAAGGCAGCCCATCAAGGGCCGCCCCAGACAGCCCACGCAGGGCTGCCCAAGGCGACCCAAGACCGCCCCATCAAGGGCCACCCAAGGCCACCCAGGCAGCCCACGCAAGGCCACCCATGGCCGCCCAAGGGCTGCCAAAGCTGGCCTTGCTAGGGCCGCCCAAGACCGCCCCGGGCTGCTCGCTTGGGGCCGCCCAAAGGCCACCCAGGCTGCCCCAACCAGGGCTGCCAGGGTTGCCCCAGGCCATACCCCAGGACTCCTGTCCAGGGCCACTTAAGGGCAATCCCTAGCTGCCCACCTGAAGGGTCACCCTTAGGCTGCCCCGCCTTGTCTGCACTCGTTTGTCTCACTCTTCACCAGGGCTGTTCAATGCCCGAAACTCCTAGATCCCATCGTCCAGTGGGCCGGTCAACGCCTGGATTCGCCCAGCCTCATCACGATCGGAATTTCCTTCATCCTCTTCATGCACTACGGTGCCGAGGTACGCTTGAACTCTTTGGTTTCGAAAGTGTTCTCCGTCTAGTGTTTTATCGAGAAGTTTCCACCGCCGTCAGAATTAGATTTGGTTTGCATTTTCCACTTCTTCTCTCTCTGTCTCGAGTGTTTCTTTGTGACGCAAATTTTGATATTGATTTTGGTGCTTAGGCATCGTCGCGGTGCTGGAAGAAAGTACTCCCACCCCCAATAAGGGTCAGAGCTGCACCACCAGATTTTCACCAGTTTTAAAGTCCGAATCCAACCGTGTGATTTCTATGGCTGTTTTATCCCTGGAGTATCCGATCCATCCCTAGTCATCCATCTACCTGTATTCTGTCTCGTCAACCCAGTCGTCTATTCCTTAGTCGTCCATTCCGTAGCTGTCCTACGTCAACCTTACTCAAAGAGAATTAGGTAGTAGTTAGTATTTTAGGTCGTGGAGATCGCGGGTTCAAAGGCGGTTTCACCTTCCACAGTGAGATCACTCCGTGGTTTGCCTCAACTTCGATTGGTCTTCTCAGCATCGTAGGCTTCTCTGAAAAATCTAGATTCAAGAAATCTCAAACCGGCCGGTTACTTGTCAAGAAACGTCAAGAATTGACCATCTTCCCCTATTTCTTCAGGGACATTGATCAAGACACAATTGTGAAGTGCGTCGGTCTCTGCCACTGATAGATGGTTGTCACCCGCGCTCTACTCGCCAAAGCCCATTTGCTAGCGCCTATGCGCCCACGCACTTGCTCGCCTACAAACTGCTTGCTGGTACCCGTGCCCCCACGTGCTCGCCCGCCTGCCATCGGCCTGCGTGCCCTCGCTGGAGTCTGCCCGCCAGTGCCCGCACTCTAATGCGCCCACCTGCCAGGTAGTGGGCTGCCTGCGCTAGTGCGCCATGCACCACGCGCCCACGTGCCCGCCCGTCCGCGCATCCGCGCTCTATGCACCCGGTGCCCTCGCAGTCTTGCGCTCGTGCGCCGCCGCTCCATGTTCCCGTGCATCCACGCCCGTGCATCCTCGTGCTCACATGCTGGCACTCCATGCCCTCGTGCATCCACGCGCGTCCTCACTTATCGGCGCGCTCGTGCGTGATCCTTCGCGTGTGCATCCAATCGTCGCCTTTCCCTGCTTTGCACTGTTCGGTTTCATGCTCGCAATGTATAAGGTACCATCTCGTAACTCTCCCTTCTTCAGTATTATTAGCTGTTGCAGTGCTGTCATCCCCTATCGTTTCCTCTGCCATTTTACTTGAGATCTGATTTCCATAGGATAGCCACTTCTGTGGAGAGATAGGATATTTTTTTGAGGTAAACAATTACTTCTCTGATCTAGGAGTGTGAACACTTTCGGGCCGTCAAACGCCCCTTACGCCTATGTATCCTAGTGTTTTTAAGGGTCATTGAGAGTCTAATTTGTGATTTGTTCCCTTCTTTGAGAATTTACTAGTCAATCGCTTAGTCAGATGGAATACTTGTTTGCTCATTAGGTTGTTTCTCAAAGTTCATTATGTTTTCATCATTACTAGAGTTGGTTAACGTCGTTGATATTGTGGTGTAATTCAAGCCGGCATACTCGTATTACATCAGCGTCATTATCTACTTTCTAAAGAATTTGTTCTATACTCTGATCATGAAGCATTGAAGTATCTCCACTCCCACCAGAAGTAAAATCCTAGGCAGGTTAGATGGGTTGAGTACATTCAATCTTACACCTTTGTCCTTGAGCATAAGAGGGGCGTCAAGAATTAGGTTGCCAATGCTTCGAGAAGGCGAGCCCACCTTTTAAATGTCATGAAAATTGAGGTAATTGGCTTTGATGAGATAAAAGATCTTTACACCGATTGTCCAGACTTAGTGCCTATCATCCAGTCCTTAGGAAAATACCCTAACCTGAAAACCCCAAACTATTTTACAACCGCCACCTTTGCATCCCACAGACTGTTCTCGGAGACTTTATCATTTGGGAAACACATGCCGGAGGCCTAAGTGGTCACTATGGGAGAGACAAGACGATCTCCACTGTTGAGCATAGATTCTTTTGGCCATCCTTAAAATGAGACAGCAAATATTGTGTCCCAATGTCGTGTATGTGCTCTTGCTAAACAGGTCAAGCAAAACATTGGTATCTATACTCCCCTACCGGTCCCTCATAAACCTTGGGATGACGTGAGCATCAACTGTGTTCTAGGATTTTTGAGGAATCTCAAGCGTTTTCATTCCATCATGGTTGTCATAGATCTTTTTTCTAAAATGGCCTATTATATTTGTTGTTTTAAAACTTCTGATGTTTCTCATGTCACACAACTTGGGCTTCCAAAGAGTATAGTATTGGACAGAGATGGCACCTCTTTGGGATAAAGCTCAAATTTTCTACAGTTTTTCATCCCCAAACTAACGGTCAGACTGAAGTCGTTAATAGAAGCCTTGGCAATCTATTGCGATCTTTGGTTGGAGACAACCTCAAATCTTGGGATACTGTCATTCCACGCGTCGAGTTTGCCTACAACGCATCAGTCAACTGTACCACCGGCATGAGTCCTTTTGAAATTGTTCATGGTCATCCACCTCGCAAACCTACTGATTTCATACCCATGTTGCCTCATGCTAGAGTCACAAACGATGGTCATGAGTTTGCAAATCATATTAGAAGTCTGCATGAGGACATTCATTGGCGCCTCATGAGTAGCAACACTTCCTACAAAAAGACCGCAGATTTACATCATCGTTTTCGCGAGTTTAATGATGGTGACATGGTGATGGTGAGGGTCAGGCCGGAGAGATTCTCTTCCAAGTGGGCCACCATACTTCATGCTCGTAGTGCCGGGTCGTTCCCAATCCTCGAGCGAGTTGGGGAAAATGCCTATGCCGCCCATATACCCTCTACGTGGGGGCTAAGCACTACTTTTAACATTTCGGATTTGGTGGCATTTAAAGCCCCACCTCTCTCATCTATTAACCAATCCCTACCCATGGACTTCCCGGTAGAGAGCTTGACTTGTCCACTCCTCCTTCACTACCCTCCGATTCGCAAGAGAACATCAAGGCTATACTTGATGAAGTAATCACCTTCACCAAGGGTGGGACGATATGGAAGTTTCTTGCTCGTTGGTAAGGCAAACCATCGATGGACGACACGTGGATTTCGCAAGAGCACCTGGCTCGCCTGCGCCCTGACTTGGTGATCCCGCTTGAGTTCTTCTGACCCCGGGGGAATTGACGGCGATGACGTCAACACAACTTCTGCGGACACGCCACCGCCGTCGCCTGACCAAGTCAACGCACTGGCTTTAATCACATCTCCACCTACGCACGCCCCGTCATGCGTCATGACATGTCGTCAACACCAGATCAAAAACTACCCTTTGACGTAACATGATATCACGTCGCCCAGCTTTGTTTTTATTTTTCTCTCTCACATTTCCTCTTTCCTCCAAGGCCAATATATATAGGCCAATGTTGCGATGAACATTTGGCAAATCTATTTTCAAGAATTGAAGTCTTCTTCTTGGAAGCTTTTGCCCTTGCCCCCTTCCCTTTCTTGGGACTGCCAATGCCATCGAACGTCGTTGTCTCGACCGCTGTCGCCACCCCATGAGGGCCGCCCCGCCAGCGCCCATGCAAGCATCGCCTGTGCAGGCCGCCAAATCGATCGCCCGGCAAGCGCTGCCTGCGCAAGCTGCCAAGTCGCCTGCCCGCGCAAGTACCGTCCATGCAGGTTGCCTCACCAGCACACGCGCAACTACCACCCGTGTTGGCTGCCAAGCCAGCCACCTGCGCAAGCACCGCCCGCACAGGCTGCCTTGCTAGCGCTTGTGCAAGCGCCGCCCATGAAGGCTGCCAATCCGGCAGCCCACGCAAGCGCTGCCTGCGCAGGCTGCCAAGCTGGCCACCCGCATAAGCGCCGCCAACGCAGGCCGCCAAGCCGGCTGCCCGCGCAAGTGCCACCCACGCTGGCCACCTTGCCAGCGCCCGCGCAAGCGCCACCTGCGCAGCCTGCCAAGCCGACAGCGCGTGCAAGTGCCAACCGCGCAAGCGGCTAAGCCAGCCGGCCGTGCAAGCCTCACCCATGCAGGCCGCATCACCAGCGCCGCACAAGCGCCACCTACGCAGGCTGCCACGCCGGCCACCCGTGTAAGTGCTGCCCACACTAGCGCCACTCATGCCGCGCCGCCCCTCTTGCCACCGGCCATCACCCGCTGATCTTTCATCATCCACTGACCGTTTGCCCTTGTCCATGCCAAACGCGGATTGTCTCTTCTTGGATTCGTCAGTGATATGCCAAGAATTTCCCGCAGCCTCAACACGCACCTAGGTGCTGAGGTACCCTTCAACTCTTTGGTGTCCCTATTCTTCGTCTAGTGTTCCTTGAGAAATTCTTCCACCGCCGTTGGATTTGTTTGGATTTTTTGGAACTTTTCAACGGCTACTGTACTAGGTTTTTCTTGACTTTTCTCATGAACATGAATTCGATAGTATTGATTTTGGTGCTTGGCATCATCACAGTAGTTGAAGACAGTACTCCCGCCCTTGACGAGGAAAGGGGCTGCACTACTACCATTTCATCGGATTTAAATCTTTCGAAATGGATCGTGTGAATTGTGGTCTGTTTTATCCATTCCCTCCCTAACCCAACCCAATATTTGGCCTTCCCCACATCCCTTTTCTGTCATCACAGTCGTCCAACATCCTTCATCTCCTGTTGTCCTGCGTTATTGTCCAACATCAAATTGGTATCAAATCGAAGGATCCTTATCATATGGCTCCCGGTCTTGTCTCATCCAGGCTGGAGCGTCTTGAACGCCAAATTTCTACACTCGTTGTCAAAGCACTGGCGAGAGATGATCACTTTTACCGCATAGGGAAAATGCTCAGGCTTGTCATCACGCAACTAGACCAAGCATGTCTTGTCCACAACCAAGCCATCCTTGCCTCTCCTGTTGTGGAGAAGACCACCTTAGCACCATAAGAAGAGGATAAATGGCATGTATCTGAAGGGGTTCTCGCAGTGCTGCCAAAGAAGGACGTCTACACCAATGCCACCACTAAAATCACCAAAGTTACCGAGGTAGGAACACATGCCCCTTGATTGCTATGGATCAATTTCCCCAAAACCGTTCTATAGAGATGGTTTGTAGGGCAATAAAGGAGTTATCTATATATGAGCCCACGACCGGAAGTAGTGTGTCATGTCACAAGCTGGACCAAGAAGGTCCTAAAGAGCCACACACAATTGAATCCTCTTCAACCCAATTGATGGCCTGTGAGCCCAAAGCCGATCTCAGAGAACCTTTGGTCCCAACAAGGCCCGTTGGCCGTTGGGGTTCAGCGGCCCAGGGAGGTCTAGTTGGAGGGGACAGTCCACAGGATGCCAGCTGCACCATCCCCCGCGCCAGCCTCAGCAACTGCACTACAATGATCTTGTCACCAATCAACATCAGGTCAAAGAGGTTGCCTTCTGCTTCCCTCACACCGAACATGGCGACGCTAGATGCGAGCATTGCTGATTTATCTGCAACAAAGGAGCAACCCATAGCCATCGCTCAATCAGCTGACGTGGCCGCCCCAGCCATAGCTGCACAGACCGGTTTGTCGGTTGATGTCGTGCCAACTATCGCCCCACCGGGAGACAACTCGTCCTCTTCCACAAAGCCCTAGGAGACCATTGAACTACTAGAGAATTATTCAGCCCACACTGGGATTAATAGGCCAAACCGCCCCTATGGAGCTGAGGGTCGATCATCAATCCAATTTCCCATAACCAATTATGAGGATTCTGGACAGATCAACACACCGTCAGCTGCCAACATCGATCCAGCTGAATACCTGAGCACTATTCCGGAGTGAGTAAACTCCACCTACTATCAACCATATCAGAAAAGTGAAAGGTATCCCAATGATACTATGTACAACTACAAGTATGCATATGATGAGAAAGGCTACACCTGCGACAATGGACTTCCAACATCAAGACAAATGACGGACAATCAGCGAGAAGCCCCGCCACAAATTACAAGGTATCATAATGTCATTCAAGCATCTTATGATACATGCAGGGGACGATGCGGGGAGCTACACAATGAAGATTAACACCAAGAACAATGGGAACGATGATGTAATTTCAAGTAGCACTGGTCAAGGGGACACGGGTTACTAACTTGCACCCATGCCTCCCTCGACGTTAGTGCTCCACCTAACTCACTTGACTCTCTGGAGTCGAGTTCTTCTAAGGACAAGGGAATTGGTGTAGATTGCACGATGAACGAAACGACGTTTGTGGCCATTGAAGTAGCAACCATCGGCGCCCTCTTCTTTCCCCCACGCTTCCCACTTTCTTCTTTTCCTCTATGGATCTATAAGATCCCAAAACTTTCATTGTTTTCAATGGCAATTTTAATTTGAAGAGAATATTACTTTGATAAATCTCGTTCTCCCTCCTTTTTCCCGTTCTCTCTCTCAATCGCTCTCTCTCTTTCCCCATCAGCTCTCTCTGTCCTCTCTCTTTCTAGATCCCTTCTCATTCATGCTCTTACTTCCCGTCTCTCTCAAAATCATCTCTCTTCCTAGTTCTTTCTCGTTCTCCCTCCTTTTTCCCGTTCTCCCTCCTTTTTCGCGTTCTCTCTCTCAATCGCTCTCTCTTTCCCCATCAGCTCTCTCTGTCCTCTCTCTTTCTAGATCCCTTCTCATTCACGCTCTTACTTCCCATCTCTCTCAAAATCATCTCTCTTCCTAGTTCTTTCTCGTTCTCCCTCCTTTTTCCCGTTCTCTCTCTCAATCGCTCTCTCTCTTTCCCCGTCAGCTCTCTCTGTCCTCTCTCTTTCTAGATCCCTTCTCATTCACGCTCATACTTGCCGTCTCTCTCAAAATCATCTCTCTTCCTAGTTCTTTCTCGTTCTCCCTCCTTTTTCCCATTCTCTCTCTCAATCACTCTCTCTCTTTTCCCGTTCTCTCTGTCATTCGTGTCCTGTTCTAGATCCCCTCTTTTTCTATCGTTATTTCTCTCGTACGTTCTTTCTCTCATTAGCTTATTTTTCTCTGTCTCTCGTGCTACCCCTCTCTCGATCACATTCTGTTTGGCATTCTCCCTCTTTCTCTATCTCTTGTCGCTTCTCGCGTATGTTCCCCTTCTTGAATCACGCTCTCTTGTTTTTTATCGTGTCTCTCTTCTTCCATCATATACTCTCATTCGCTTTCTCTTCTTTATTTCTCTATCTCTATCGGGCTCTATCTTAATCACCATCTCTCTTCTTTGTCTATGGGCTATCTCCTTCCCTCTCTCTATCACTCTTTTTCTCTATCGAAACCCCCCTCTTATTTGTCACTCTCTCTTCAGTTATTTCTCTCGTTCATCTCTCTTTCTAGTTCTCTTTAGATCTCTCTCTCTTGGCTTGCATCCTCTCTGACATTATCTCTCTACCGTGCACCCTTTCTCTCTCTCTCCACCTGCTCTCTCTCCTTCTACCGCCTAATTCTTCTCTCGACCACACGCATATGATTCAGGCTTGATAAGCTCAATTTTAGGGCGTTTTTTACTGGTTATTTAGCAGTTCAGACGTGTGAGGTTCAGAGCTTATGCAACAAATTTATAAACCTCACGGCGTAAGGCGAGTGAGGGTCGATCCACAGGGAGCAGGAGAAAACAGTAGAAATTTCCTTCTTTATTCAATAGATATGTCACTTATCAACTTAAAATAAATATTAAACTCTGTTAAATGATCCTCAGGAAAATCACAGAATTCCTCTTTAATTCCCAGTTTAGTCGAAAGATTTAACTGCTATTGCTCTGATTAAGTTAAAGATTTAACTTAATAGAGGCTGTCTACAGAGGAGTTCTCTGTAGACAGTACCCTTGCCCTTGGGGGCAAGGGATCAAACACCTTGCGTGCAGGGTACCTGCGCGCAAGGTGTTTATGCAGCGGCGCTGCTGGCGGCGCTGGCTGCTGCGGCGCGGCAGCAGCGCTATTGCGTCGGCGTGGCTGCGCGCGGCGACGCTGCTGCACGCGGTGCTGCTGCGGCAGCGGCACTGTCGCGCGCGGCGTGGCTGCGCGCGACGCTGCTGCGCGCGGCGCTGTCGCGCGCGGCGTGGCTGCGCGCGGCGCTGTAGCGCGCTGCTGGCGCAGCAGCGGCGTTGTCACGCGCAGCGTGGCTGCGGCGCGCGCTGCTGCATGCAGCGGTGCTGTCGCGCGCAGCGTGGCTGCGCGCGACGCTGCTGTGCGCGGCGCTGCTGCGTGCGGCGGCGTTGCTGCGCGCGGCGGTGCTGCTGCGCGCGGCAGTGCTGCTGCGTTAAAGGGATTTTTTTGGGGAAGTTTGGGGAGGATGATCAAAACAAGAAAGAAACAAAATTCAACTGAAATCAAATCTAAAATGAAACAATCCTCAGTTGGAAAACATTGGAAGATCTTGTGATTCTTCCAACCCAACCAAAATTATCTGAGAAGAGAGGGATTACAGGGCTGAACCTTGAGATTTCCCCACGTCAGGTGTCACGTCCTTGCGGCAAGGCGTGGTTCTTCAATCCAAGCTATCTTCAGTCTGTTCTTCCTCTCCAACTCCAAAAGCTCATCAGCTCCTGGAGGGTGCAGAAATCCTCTTCTCCAAGCCCTAGTTTCCTTAGAGAAAATTCTGAACACCCAAACTCCTCTCTCAAGAGAGTATTTATAGGTTTTCTCTTAAGTCATGCCCAGGGGCATTTTCGTAATTTTTGCCACTTCGAATTTTTGCCCACTTCTGTTGATCCTCCTCTCTTCCTTGATCTTCTTAACCTGTTTCTGAATGTTCACTAGCCATAAAACGTTAAATATATTCCACTTGATTCAAAGAATCAAGTGGGGTTAGTGATTTCATATAACAATACATATGCATGAACTTAGCATGAATTCACAAGATAAGTGTAATGAATTTAAACTTGAGAACTTGATTATTTGATGACATATTTTAGAGTCATCAAGGCTCTCCTCCTCTATTCTCTCTCATTCTATCTCCTCTATTTTCCCTCACTCTATCGTCTATATTTTCTCCTGTTGTCTCCCACATCTACGCTCGTTATAACCAGACCTCTCTCTCTTTCCGTTAATTCCCCCTCAACTCATTAACGCCTTCTTTCTTCTTCTGACAGTAGCACTACTCATCATCTGACTCTCCCTCTCTTTCTCTCCCCTTTAAACCCCTCTCTCTCTTTGGGCCACGTTTGCAAGCCGTCCGGCATCACTTTCTCTATCTCTATCTCTATTTGTATCTCTTTCTCTACATGTAGGTCTATCTCATTATCTATCTCTATCTCTATCTCTATGTGTATCTCTATCTCTATCACTATCTCTATCTGTATCGATGTCTCTATCTCTATCTCTATGTCTATCTTTATCTATATCTGTATCTCTATCTCTATCTCTAGCTTTATCTCTATCTCTATATATATCTCTATCTGGTATCGACGAGGTCAACACACCATCTGTGGACATGCCACCACCGTCTCTCGAGAGGTTTCCCATCATGAGTCATCGCCAACATCAACTGCAAAACTGGCCTGACAATGACCAAGTCAACGCACCGGCATTAGGTGTGTCTCAACCTACACACGCCCTGTCACAAATCATGACACGTCACCCACGCCAAATCTAAAACTGCCCTTTGACATGACACGATAACACGTCGTCTACTTTAATTTTATTTCATTTTTCATATTTTCTCTTTCCTTCAAGGCCTATATGTGGCCAATGTTGCAAGAAACATTTGGCAAATTTCTTTTCAAGAATTGAAGTTTCTTTCTTCTTGGATGATTTTCTCTAGCCCTCTCTCCTCCTCAAATCGCCGTTGTCGCTCACCCGCCTTCGCAGGCCACCCTTTGCCCGCGCAGACTGTCGTCCACCTAGGCCATTGCCCTAGCAGGTCGTCCCAGAGGCTGCCCGCGACAGCTGTTTTAGAAGGCTGCCCACGCCATCCGCCCATGCATGCTGATAAGTTCAAAATGTGGCGCGTAAACATACACATTATAAGGTCATTTTGGGCACATATCATATGTATTTTATCAAATTTTGTAGGATTTTGCATTTTTATACTAAATCCAGCAAATGATAAAATATCATTTTTAATGTCATTATTTATATATCTTCATCATATTAAAGAATTCTTAGCAAAAATATGTTTAGGACATTTTAATTTCTAATGCTCTATCTATCATTTCAGTTTAGAGAAGAAGTCGAAGTCAAAGAAAGAGCTAATGAAAGAAGGAGATGAAAAATAAGTAATATTAATGAGAAAAGAGACCTTAGTGGGTTGGGCTTCAAGCCGACAGCCAGGCCAACGAGCATGGAGCTGACGTAGGACGACAAAGGAAAAGGTGACTGAGGGGATGGATGGATGATGACGGGTAAAGGGTAATAGACGGGTTTGTAGGGGGGGATAAAACAGACACAGAAATACACGCCGTCGGATTTGGACTTTAAACCGATGAAAAACTGGTGGTGCAGCTCCGACCCTTGTCGAGTGCAGGAGTACTGTCTTCACCCACCGCGACGATGCCTAAGCACCGAAATCAATATCCGAATTCGCGTCAAGAAGAAACACTCAAAAGAGAGAGAGGAAGTGGGAAATCCAAACCAAATATAATTATGACGGCGGTGGAAACTTCTCGAGAAAATACTGGACGGAGAACACTTTCGACACCAAAGAGTTTAGGTGTACCTCGGCACCGTAGTTCGTGAAGAGGTTGCGAGGAATTCAGATCGTGATGAGGCTGGGCGAATCCAAGGGTTGAGTGACCCACTAGACGATGAAGATTCTGGACATTCCAGGCGTTGAACGGCCCTAGTAGTGAGTAGAGGTCGTTGTCGCAAAGTCTGGCATATGCGACTACCCACGCGCACGAAGCGCGCGTAGGGTGCGCGGAGCGCACGAGGTGCGCGGAGTGCACAGAGGGTGCGCAGTGCACCCGGAGCGCGCGTAGCGTGTGTGGCTCGAAACGTCTGATGGCGTCAACGACGAGGGCGGCCTGGGGCGCTCTGGGCAGCGGCCTAGGACTGCCTTGGCCGGTTGCGTGGGGCGGCCTAGGGCGGCGGCCTTGGGCTACCTTGGGCGGCAGCCTAGGGCGGGGCCTTGGGCTGCGTTAGGCGGCAGCCTGGGGCGGCCTTGGGCGGCCGTGTTGGGGCGGCCTAGGGCTGCTCGTGGGCGGCCCTGGGAGGGGCAGCCATGGGCGGCCTTGGGTGGCCCTGGGTGGGGCAGCTTGGGCAGTCTTGGGCGACCCTATCGGGGTGGCCTAGGGCTGCTCGTGGGCGGCCCTAGTAGGGCAGCCTGGGGCGGCCTTGGGCGGCTCTGGCTGGGGCGGCCTGGGCGGCCTTGGGCGGCCCTGGCAGCAGCGGCCTGGGCGTGACCTGGGGCGGCCTAGGGACAGCAGGTCTGAGAGAGAGAGAGAGAGATGAGATGAGGAAGAGGAAGAGATGGCCACGTGAGGGGTGGTGGTGGTGGTGGCGACAGAGGCGGTGGGGTAGGGTTGAAGAAGTGATACGGAGGCTTGGGCAGTCCTCCAAGAAGAGTTAAACAAAAACTTGATTCTTGAATTATGACAACCTAGTGTTTCTTGAAAATAATGGCCTATATATAGGCCTTGGAGTAAAGAGAAAATGATGATAAATTAGAGACAAGAAAGTAAAGACGTACGCAGTGTCAGGCCAAAGGGCAGTTGTGGATCTGCCTCTGGCGTCGTGTCATGACGAGCGTAGGGACGTGCGCGGGTGGAGACATACTTGTTGAGGGCTATGGCCTGTTGACTTTGGTGTTGACTTTGGTTGACTGTTGCGGGTTGACCTCGCCGTTGGGTCCATAGCAGGCGTGTTGACTCCGGTTGACCGTGGCGACGCGTTCGACGGTGATGTGTTGGCGTCCTCGCCATCAATTCCCCCGGGGTGCGTAGAACTCAACTCTGTCGAGTAGGCGTATGAAAGCTCCAACGGGATCACCAAGTCGGAGCGCAGGCAACCCAGGTCTTCCTCTGTAATCCACGTGTCGTCCATCGATGCTTTGCCCTACCAACGAACAAGAAATTTCCGCACCGTTCCACCTTTGGTGAAGGTGATTACTTCGTCTAGTATTTCCCCGATGATTTCATGCCAGTCAGAGGGTAGTGATGCGGGAGTGGACAAGTCAAACTCGCTCACCAGAAAGTCCGAGGGTAGAACGGGGCCATAAGATGAAGGAGGTGGGGCTTTAAACGCGACTAAATCGGAGATATTGAAAGTGGTGCTTATTCCCCACGAAGAGGGTATGTCAACGGCATAGGCATTTTCCCCAACTTGTTTGAGGATCAAAAACAGCCTGGCACTACGAGCATAAAACTTCGTAGCCCTTTTGGAGGAAAATCTTTTCGACCTAATCCTTACCATCACCATTTCACCTTCTTTAAATTTACAAAAACGACGGTGCAAATCTGCGGACTGTTTATATGAGGTGTTACTATTTATGATACGTGTACAGATTTCCTCATGCAGACTTCTAATATGATGAGCAAACTCATGACCGTCATCTGAGACTCTAGCATGATGTAACATAGGTATTAGGTTGGTAGGGATACGAGGAAGATGACCATGCACAATCTCAAATGGACTCATACCGGTAGTACGATTGACTGACACGTTGTGAGCAAATTCGGCACGCGGAATGACAGAATCCCAAGACTTGAGGTTGTAGAGGCCGGTGTTCTGTTTGACCTGCTTAGCGAGAGCACATACACGACATTGGGAAACTATATTTGCTACGTCTCGCTTTAGGGAGGGCAAAAAGAACCGATGCTCGACCATAGCTATGGTTTTATCCCCCCCAAAATGACCACTAAGGCCTCCGGCATGCGTCTCCCATACAAGGAAATCCCTAAGAGAGGACTGGGGAATGGATAGGTGACGTTCATAAAATAAGAATCCATTTTCTAAAATATAATCTTTGTATTGAGGATTCAGGTAATTGCCTAAAGTCTGTAGAATGGGAGCAAAGTCTGGGCAATCAGGATATAGGTCCTTCATCTGTTCAAATCCAATAACCTCGACCTTCATAACATTCAATAAGTGGACTCCTCTACTCAAGGCATCGGCAACCCTATTTTCGACACCTCTCTTGTGTTTGAGCACGAAGGTATAGGACTGGATGAACTCAACCCATTTAACATGTCTAGCATTTAATTTCTGCTGAGAATGGAGATAATTCAACGCTTCATGATTGGAGTAGAGGACAAATTCCCTAGACGGCAAGTAATGACGCCAATGACGTAAGGATTGGACAATTGCGTAGAACTCTTTGTCATAGGTGGAATATTTAAGTTTAGCGTCATTCAACTTCTCACTAAAGTAAGCTATGGGGTGATTCTCCTGACTCAGGACTCCACCAATTTCTAATCCCGAAGCATCGCAGGCAACCTCAAATACTTTATTGAAATCGGGTAAACGAAGAATAGGGGCTTGAGTCATTCTAAGTTTGATCTCATCAAAGAAATTTTGCGCAGCTGTTGTCCATTCAAAATGATTTCCTTCAAGACATTCAGTCAGGGGCACCATGACGGTACTAAAGTTGGATATAAATCGACTATAGAAAGTCACTAATATGTGAAAGCTACGAACATCGTGGACATTTTTGGGCGTTGGCCATTGTGTAATAGCGTCTATTTTGGCCGGATTGACAGAAACTCCTTGTGCTGATAAAATGAAACCTAGGAAGGAGACATGATTGACTAGAAATGAACACTTTTCGGGATGTGCATATAACTGTTTATTTTTTAGGACCTCACACACTAGACGTAAGTGATGGATATGGTCGGGTCGGGTTTTGCTGTAAATAAGAATATCGTCAAAATAAACTACAACAAAGTTGCCTATGAATGGCCTAAGAATATGATTCATCAGTCGCTGGAATGTGCTAGGTGCATTTGATAAACCAAAAGGCATGACTTTCCACTCATACAGTCCATCCTTGATTTTAAAGGCGGTTTTCCACTCATCTCCAGGGCGGATACGAACCTGGTGATAACCGCTTTTTAAGATCAATTTTGGAGAAAATTTGGGAACCTGCCACCATGTCAAACATGTCATCGATGCGAGGAATAGGAAATCTATACTTGACGGTAATCTTGTTGATGGCTCTACTATAAATGCACATGCGCCAGCTCTCGTCCTTTTTGGGAGCTAGTAGTGCTGGGACGGCGCATGGACTGAGGCTTTTCTGAATGAATCCCTTGTCCAAGAGTTCTTGGACTTGGCGTTGAAGTTCCTTGTACTGCATGGGATCCATACGATAGTGGGGAAGATTTGGCATGGAGGATCCGGGAATGAAATCAATGGCGTGTTGGATTCGTCGCATAGGAGGTAGCTCATTGGGTAAGTCCTCGGGGAAGACCCTATTGAATTCGGCTAGTAATTTGGAAACCTCCGGTGGGAGTGACGTGGGTCCTCTGAGTGATGATCAGGAATCATAGCTAAGCAAATAGACATCTCGCTATCTATCTCCTTCTGAAATTGGCGACCGCTAAGTGATGTAATACGATCTGCCGGGATCGGACGGCTCGTATTACGCCACAAGAATATGATGCAATGTCGTGATATGCAAGATAATGAACGAAATAGCAGTTCAGGTGTCAACGATTAAGAATGCAAGCCATGCCGGTCGGTGAAGGAAAGTGATCCTAAGATCAAACTCCCAATGACCTGCTAGATCTACTAGACGACTAATTAGTGAGAGGCGTTTTACGGCCCACGAATGTTCGGCGTCTAAAATCAGGTGAAGATCCTTCAACCGCAATAATTTCCTACACTCGACAAATGGATAATCCTATCAGTGAAACGTATTGAGAAACCACAGTAGCGGACGTGATAGCGGGCGACGAGACTATAAGACGTAATAATACTGGTAAGAAGGAGGCAAGACGAGTGGTACCTGGATGTCACTAGTTCACGGCGTAAAGATATCTTTCGACAGAATGGGTACCGGTAGTCCACAACGAGGATGTCGACAGGCGTAGTATCGCTAATCCACGGCGTCCAGAATCCTCACAAACTAGTGACGTAGCGCAGGCGGAGCCGTTGGAGACGACAGCTCGGACGAGGACGACTCCGGGGCAGGAGCGCAGGTACCAGCTCGAGCGCGAATCGGATCGATGAGGATAGTGCAGGCGCCGTGCAGCGTTGACCGGTGGAACAAGGCGCACGCATTGGTTGGAGGGATCGGGGCACGCTCTGACAGGCAGGCACACCGTGGTGCGGAGGACGAGTGCGTAGTGGGCGAATGCGCGGCGGGCGCGCGCGTTGCAGCCGAGCGTGCGCGCTCGTGGATTGGCGGGCGCGCAGGCGCTCGGCGGTGAGCGTGTGTGATACACGTGCGACGAACCGGCTGCTGACGCGCGCAGGGCGCCGTGTGCGACAAGCGAGGCGGCGGGTTGGGATGGAGGGATCGGGCGATGGGCGGAAGACGGGTGGCCGCAGGGCGGTACGGTCGATGAAGCAGGGACGTGGATGATCGGCAAAGCAAAGAAGAAGGAGGATGAGGAGTGCAGGCGAGGTGAAGAATCAAGGAGCAAGAAAGGAAGAGCGGCGGACAGGAGGGTGGGCGTGGTGGAGGATCAAGAAGGGTGGGATGAAGGACGGAGGATGGGATGGTGACGGTGGGGTGAAGGGGATCAAGAAATATGGAGATAGGGTGGAGGACGAGGTGTAAAGCAAGAACGATAAGGGTGGGGGGGTGCTGATGAAGGTCGTAGACCAAGAAAAGAAGGGGATGAGGGGAGGGGAATGTGGGGATGGAGGAAGGTGGGCAGAAGTACCAGGAAGATGTCGGTGGATGGTAGCGAACGTCCAAGAAGTGGGTTCTTGGTGGCGTGTCGGCGTCGTTCTTGAACCTCCAAGCGTCCCTTGAGTGATCTCGATGAAGGGCTCTTCAGTTCTTGACGGTGACGACTTCTTGAAGTCTTTTCTCGCTCTGGAGTAATCTCGACGGCGCGATTAGACACGTCCTCTCGGAGTGATCTCGACGAGAGAGACATGGGCACTATCCCACGGAGTGGTCTCGACGTGGTTGAGACTGGCCAGGTCTCCTACGGTACTTCCTATGGTAGGAGAGGCACAGTTGTGATTTTCTTCAACAAAATGACTCCAAAGAGTTCCTTGGGCATGCCATCCCCTTATATAGTGAGGATGGGTGCCAAGTGAACGTGGGAAGAGGACGAACCGTCGCAAGACGTGGTTCGACCTCTCCATACAAATTTTAAATGCAAATACAACGAAAAGGGAAAGACGAAGGACGGGGCCGAACATGGGCCCAGTCCATAAAATCCAGAAACACAAACAAGCAAGAAATAAACACAAGAGAAATAAAGTGCTTACGCTGGGTACTTGAACCCGGGGTGGCGCGCGTCGACTCAAGCTGCTCGTCGTGGTTACTGGCGTCCCGTAGTGCTATCTTCCCGATGGTCCTCCATCACTAAGAATACATAGAGCTAAGGAAGGAGATTTTAGTGAAGGTCTTTGTGGACTTTGGGTATAAGGATGCCACGTAATTTTATTTCCATGATGTATGAATGAACAAGTGTTGCTCCTACCAAAAAGATGTATATCATTATCATACAGCCAAGGACGGCTGAGGATAACGCTGCCCACCTTCATGGGTAACACATTGCACAATACGTCTTCCTCATAAGATTGGACTTTCAAAGGAAGACGGCATTGGTTCTTTACGGGAATCGAGGTAGCATCAATCCAGGAGACATAATATGGGTTAGGATGGTCGATTAGAGGTAAACCCAAACATGACGTCATGACATCGGATACGGCGTTAATACAACTACCGCTGTCTACAATCGTTTTACACATCTTGTCACGAATTTTGAAATATGTATAGAATATG
The DNA here is from genome assembly GCF_029677425.1 of Wolffia australiana. Classification (NCBI taxonomy): domain Eukaryota; kingdom Viridiplantae; phylum Streptophyta; class Magnoliopsida; order Alismatales; family Araceae; genus Wolffia; species Wolffia australiana. The sequence continues at coordinate 5,294,620 of NC_135841.1, read as the reverse complement.
GACGTCCTCAAAGCAGAATTATCGGTCGAAGGCTGAGTAAGGGTACATCGGATAACTCCTCTAATAGATGTAGATGGATCCCAACGAGGAAGGGTTGGTGGGCAGTCGGTGATACCGATGAAGCCCACTAAATCTTCCTCTTGCACGAATTCATCTTCCACGTAGCTACCTATCCTATACTCTTCCTCGTCGATGGGTGGATCATCTACGAGAGGGGTGTTATCGGAGGGCTCCGGACCTATATGTAGGGCTCGAGATGGACATTGGGAAGCTCTATGACCTCGATCTTGGCATTTAAAAAAGTCAAGCCGGAAGGACCGAGTTGTGCAGGATTGGGTTGAGGCAGGGCCCTAGCGGTGGACTCGAGGGAGGGTGAAGTACGAGTATTTGGCATAGTAGAATATTGAGTCGGAGCAGGTGGACGATGTTTAGTGGGAGTACGAGTGGTGGTAGGAACTGGTGGTGGTGGTGCCGGGATGGCTAAGGGAGGATTACACTGGGTCGCACGGTTGGAATAAGAAGGATTAGATAAGTGCGACCGATCGGTAAGAGCAGGGCGATTGTACACGAGAGAATGATATAAATTCTGACAGAGCTCTAGGTCTTCTATAATCTGGTAGGCCTGCTCTAGGGTGGCGGCCTTGCGGACTAGCAGTTCTGTCTCAAGATAAGGATTAAGACCGGTTCTAAATCGAGAAATAATGACTCGGGGATTCTCCTCAACTCGACACCTCATATAGAATTCTTCGAATTGAGTAATGTACTCAGAAACCGGACCTCTACCCCGCTGCAGTTTATGCCATTGATCTAGGGGATTCTCTAAGTAAGCTAGTGGAACGTATTTCTCGCGCAGTTTGTCCTTCATTTGGGGCCAAGTATCTATGGGTGCCTCACGACAGTTATGAATCAAAAATTTGAGATTTTGCCAAAAGAGTTTTGCTTGTCCCCCTAATCTCATCTCGGCATACTGGACTTTCTGCCACTCTAACATATTGCACCACTTAAAATAACTCTTCAACTTAGACTCCCAATCAAGGTACTCCTTAGGGTCCCTAGATCCCTCGTAGTATGGAACACCGACTTTGACGCTACGCTGAATATGTTGCCATTGGTTGTCGTGATCCGCGCAGTGCTGATCGCGAGGGGGAACCACATCCTTGGATAGATACGGATCGTTCCTGTCCGGACGATTCCCGTTCCATTCGCGATATCTATCATCAGGCAGATAAGGATCATTCCGAGGGGGATGATTCCTATCGCGCTCTGGGATCCTCTCCTCCAGTGGATGGAAATCGTCTCGGGGTAAATGATTTCCATCATGCACCGGGGCTCTATCCCCAGGTGGATAGGGATCGTTCCGTGGGGGAGGATTCCTATCCTGGCCCGGGGTCCTAGGCTCTGGTGGATAGTAATCGTTCCGTGGGAGACCATTACTATCACGGACCGGAGTACGAATCTGAAGAGGAATCTGATCATCTCGCTCGGGACGAAACAGATTTTGCTCCTGGATCTATCCTCGGGTCGTATAGGATCATCCTGGTCGCGATGACTCCTATCACGATCTCGAGACCTAGGATCAGGTGGGTAGTGGTTTTCGCGATCACGACGATGTCGACCTAGATCTCTATTCTCGAGTTGGTAAGTTCGTTCGCTCACTGCATCGATCGAACTGGTTAGACGGTTGTCCATACTGGTAATTCATGTGTTGACATCACGAAAACCATTCTGGACAGCGTATAATACACGATTGGTGTCCCCTCAAAAGGAGGTCGATGGGGCGTACGATGACAACTCATGGACGGGGATGGACATCTCACGACCGTTTTGGGGTTGGTCTATCATCGGAGAGAAGACTCATTTGCCTGAACGCAAATGCATGCAATGGGACTGACGAATGATGAATGGAGACGTCTACGATGGTGCAAACGACTAGGCTGATAGGTTAAGCTCTAATACCAATTTGACAGAGGACAACAAAGGAAAAGGTGATTGAGGGGATGGATGGATGGATGATGACGGGTAAAGGGTAATAGACGGGTTTGTAGGGGGGGATAAAACAGACACAGAAATACACGCCGTCGGATTTGGACTTTAAACCGATGAAAAACTGGTGGTGCAGCTCCGACCCTTGTCGAGTGCAGGAGTACTGTCTTCACCCACCGCGACGATGCCTAAGCATCGAAATCAATATCCGAATTCGCGTCAAGAAGAAACACTCAAAAGAGAGAGAGGAAGTGGGAAATCCAAACCAAATATAATTATGACGGCGGTGGAAACTTCTCGAGAAAATACTGGATGGAGAACACTTTCGACACCAAAGAGTTTAGGTATACCTCGGCACCGTAGTGCGTGAAGAGGTTGGGGGGAATTCAGATCGTGGCGAGGCTGGGCAAATCCGAGCGTTGTGTGGCCCACTAGACGATGAAGATTCTGGACGTTCCGGGCGTTGAACGGCCCTAGTAGTGAGTAGATGTCATTGTTGCAAAGTCAAGCGTAGGCAACTACCCGCGCGCACGAAGCGCGCGTAGGGTGCGGGGAGCGCACGGCGCATGCAAAGTGCACAGAGTGCGCGCAGCGCACCCGGAGCACGCGTAGCGTGCACGGCTCGAAGCGTCGGACGGCATCGACGACGACTGGCGACCTGGGGCGCTCTGGGCGGCGGCCTAGGACTGCCTTGGGCGACAGCGTGGGGCGGCCTAGGGTGGCGGCCTTAGGCTACCTTGGGCGGCAGCCTAGGGCGGTGTCCTTGGGCTGCCTTAGGCGGCAGCCTAGGGCGGCCTAGGGCCGCTTGGGCGGCCTTGGGCGGCCCTGTTGGGGTGGCCTAGGGCTGCTCCTGGACGGCCCTGGTAGGGCAGCCTGGGGCGGCCTTGGGCGTCTCTAGCAGGGGCGGCCTGGGCGGCCTTGGGCAGCTCTAGCAGGGGCGGCCTAGGCGGCCTGCACGGCCCTGGCAGGGGCGGCCTGGGCGTGACTTTGGGCAGCCCTGGTAGGGGCGGCCTGGGCGTGACCTTGGGTGGCATGGCAGGGGCAGCCTGGGCGGCCTAGGGACGGCAAGTCTGAGAGAGAAAGAGAGAGAGAGAGATGAGATGAGGAAGAGATGGCCGGTGACAATAACCAACCACGCGAGGGGGGGTGGTGGCAACGGCGACGGAGGCGGCGGGGTAGGGTTGAAGAAGTGATAGGGAGGCTTGGGCACTCCTCCAGGAAGAGTTAAATAAAAACTCGATTCTTGAATTTTGACTGCCTAATGTTTCTTGAAAACAATGGCCTATATATAGGCCTTGGAGGAAAGAGAAAATGACGATAAATTAGAGACGAGAAAGTAAAGACGCGCGTAGTGTCACGCCAAAGGGCAGTTGTGGATCTGCCTCTGGCGTCATGTCATGACGCGCGTAGGGACGTGCGCAGGTGGAGACGTGCTTGTCGACGGTATCGGCGTGTTGACTTTGGTGTTGACTTCAGTTGACCGTGGCGACACGTTCGACGGTGATGTGTTGGCGTCCTTGCAATCAGGAGCAGTCAAGCTGGCCACGAGCGGTCAAAGCCCATGCTCCAGGAGCTCAGAGCGCTGGCCCATAACGCACATAGCACATGCCCAAGGAGGTCGTGAAAGAGAGGTATGTACTATGTTTAAATTTAATAGAGAGAAATCGTGAAACAATATATACTACTTCGTTTTTAAAACGTTTTCGATATAGGATGTATATCCCATGTTATTTTATTTGCATCGGGCCAGGCCATTGAGTCTGAACATGATCGCGGCCCAACACGCCGCGATCTGAAGAAATTTAATAAGAAGAAAAAAAGGAACTGGGCTTCGAGCCAAGCCGGCCCAAAGCCTGTGCCTTTTCAAGATTATTTAAAGAGACGAATACGATCTTAGTCGTCCAATCTTCTTTAAGAAGATCGTACGGTGGAGATCGATCTCACTAAATTTAACTTCTTTAATTTTATTTTTTAGGTTACGCGGTTGTGAGACCCATCTACGAGCAAATCAAAGAGAGCCATGCAGGTGAGAAGCTGACAAAGCGCTGACTTGGTGCTAACGAGGCACTACAAGGGGTACACCGATTAATCCGAGTCTGCGGCTACAACTTAATCGCAGCCGTTCCACCAAGATGAACCTCATCAATTGGCCAGGGGCATTTATGTCCTCTTTCGCCCCTGGCCCTTGACACCGCCGGCCAAAGGCTGTTTCGGTCAGCGAGGGGGGACCATCACACATTCCAACAGCATAGGAAGATCACGAGGTCCGTCCCCCTCAATCAGACAGCCTCTGGGGCCCCTCACAAGTCATTAAAAGGGGCCGAGAGCCCCCAGTTTCAGCCATCTTTCAACCTTAAGCCATTGCGGCGGCGGAGATCCCTTCCACGTTTGGAAGCAAGTTGTGGCATCGTGACATTGGCAATGATTGTGGACAACAAGGGAGGAGCCAAGGAAGCTGTGAAAAAGCTTGGATTTGCACCCGGACGGAGGAGAAGAACGAGGGACACCTTAAACCAAAGCTCGGCTACGGCGATTGACGCCACCACTCTCATCTTCAAATCAGGGCGATTCAGGTTACTTTAAGAGGTCCTTCAGCTAAGTTTCATCTTTTCATATTAACCTAGACACTTAGATTTTCATCGAATCAAAATGTTGATCCTATTTTCGTTGGATTTTGATTCGCGGATTTCTTCGGAGCATTCCATCGAACACCTAGTGTGTTAGAACAATATTCTTCGATTTAACTAAGTTGTAACCCACTCAACCTTATAAAAACATTAAAAGTATATCCCGTCTTCTTTTGGCACTCTTTCGAACCCCTCACGGGAATTGGACAAAATCACCCCTATTATCTTCTCTTAATCACTACTCAAAGTCTATCAGGCATTCTGTCGAACACCTCACGGGCGTTCGATAGAAACACCCTCTTCTCTTTATAAAACATTTAAAAACTTACTATTAAGTAAATACCATATACATAGCTCCTCTTCTAACCCTCTTCAGGGGCATTTGGTCAAACACCTCTCAGGTGTTCCACTAAATCACTCTAAATCACTCTATAGAAAAATCTATAAAAACAATATAAATCATATAAAAACCTCTAAATTCACGTATACTAATTTTGCGATAAAAAACTTACTTATATTAGTACTCTATAATTCTAACTTACTCTATAGTTCTATAAATACTTCTTACTACTATTATTATCCTTTTACTCCTCCCCAATAGCTCCCCACACCTAAATTCTTACTTAGCATATTACAGTCAAATACTAACTTATTCTCTCCCTATCTATCTTATTAATATATAAATACTGCTCTAGTTCCTCTGTTATCTCTTAGTATCTATATATACTCATCTATATAACTTCTCTTCTTTCATCTATTCTGTCATTACTAATCACTCTTATTAAGTACTTTACATTTCTTCACTAGCTACCTAGTATCTTAATTCCTTCTAAATCGTAGTAGCTATAAAAGATATACCCATATATCTAATATTCCCCTTTCTATACCTATCTTATTAAAGTATTATCCCCTCTACTTATTAATTAGTAATCTCTTCTTATTGCCATTATCTTTAGTATTTTTACTAAATCTTATTAACTTATAGCTCAACTATAGAATCTACACCTAAAGACCATTCTCTGCGGAGACGACCTTACTCTCATTTATACACCTTTGAGTAAGTTTCTATTTTTGCAATTTTATTTGACTGAAGGCAAATTAATTAGAACGACAATTAAAATAATTACACTATGTGCCTTCATCACACGCCCGCCCCGCGCAGGGCACACGTGCAGGGAGCTACACAATGAAGATTATCACCAAGAACAATGGGAACGACAACGTAATTTCAAGAAGCACTGGTCAAGAGGCACGGGTTAGTAACTTTCATCCATGCCTCCTTTGACGTTATTGCTCCAGCTAACTCACTTGACTCGTCGGAGTCGAGTTCTTCTAAGGACGCGGGAATTGGTGGAGATTGTACGATGAGCGACACCAAGTTTTGGGCCGTTGGAGTAGCAACCGCCAGCACCCTCTTCTTTCCCCCATGCTTCCCACTTTCTTCTTTCCCTCTCTCTTCAGTTATTTCTCTCAATCATCTCTCTTTGTAGGTATCTTTAGATCTATCTCTCTCTCTCTCTCTCTTGGCGAGCATCCTCTCTGACGTTATCTCTCTATCGTGCATCCTTTCTCTCTCTCTCTGCCTGCTCTCTCTCCTGCTGACGCATAATTCTTCTCTTGACCACACACCTATCATTCATGCTCTCCTCCTCTATTCTCTCTCATTCTATCTCCTCTATTTTCCCTCACTCTATCTTCTCTATTTTCTCCTGTTGTCTCCAACATCCATGCTCGTTATAACGAGACCTCTCTCTCTTTCCATTATTTCCTCCTTTCTCATTAACACCTTCATTCTTCTTCTCACAATAGCACTACTCATCCTCTGACTCTCCCTCTCTTTCTCTCCCCTTTAAACCCCTCTCTCTCTTTGGGCCACGTTTGCAAGCCGATCTACATCAATCTCTATCTCTATCTCAATTTCTATGTCTATCTATATTGCTACCTCTATCGCTATCCACATCAATATCTCTATGTCTATATCTTTCTCACTATTTGTATCTCTATTTCTATCAATATCTCTATCGTTTTCTCTATCTCTATCTCTATCTCTATCTCTATGTCTGTCTCTATCTGTATCTCGACCTCTATCTCTATCTCTATCTCTATCGCTAACTCTATCTCTATCTCTGTCTCTATCTGTATCTCTACCTCTATCTCTGTCTCTCTCTGTCTCTCTCTGTCTCTCGCTCTCGTTATCTCTATTTCTATCTCTATCTCTATCTCTTTCCTTATTTCTATGTATACATCTGTCTTTAACTCTATCTCTTTCTCTATCTCTATCTTTTTCTCTATCTCTATCTCTAGCTCTATCTTTATCTCTATCTCTATATCTATCTCTATCTCTATCTCTATTTCAATAGCTATTGCTATCTCTATCTCTATCTATATTTTTATTGCCATCTATATCTCAATCTCTATGCCTATCCATATCTCTATCTCAATCTTTATTATATCTCAATCTCTATCTCTATCTATATCTATATAATTATCTCTATATCTATCAATATCTCTATTTCTAGTTGTATCTCTATATCTATCTTTATCTTTGTCTCTATGTCTATCTCTTTCTCTATCTCTATCATTATATCCATCTCTATCACTATCTCTCTCTTTACCTCTATCTCTTTCTCAATCTTTTTCTCTCTATATCTGTAGCTTTATATCTATCTCTATCATTATCTCTATCTCTATGTCTATCTTTATCTCTATCTCTATCTTTAGCTATATCCCTATATGAATCTCTATCTCAATCTCGATCTCTATCTCTATCGTTATCACTATCTCTATCTCTATGTCTATCTCTATCCCTTTATCTTTATCTCTATTTCTAGCTCGATTTCTATGGCTATCTATATATTTTTATCTATATCTCTATCTCTATCTCTATCTTTGTCTCTATATTTTTCTCTATCTCTATCTCTATCTCTATCTCTATCTGTATATCTATCTCTATATATATCCCTGTATCAATATCTATCTCTAACTCTTTCTCTATCCCTATCTTTATTGCAATCTTATTCTTAATCTCTATCTCGATCTCTATCACTACCTCTATCTCTATCTCTATTTTTATCTCTACCTATATCTCTATCTCTATATTTATCACTATCTCTTTTTGTTTCTCTTTACCTGTCTCTATCTCTATCTCTTTCTCTATCTCTATCTCTATATCCATCTGTTTCACTATCTCTCTCTGTACCTTTATCTCTAAGTCTATCGCTCTTCTATCTTTATCTCTAGCTCTAAGTCCATCTCTGTCCTTATCTCTATCTCCATGTCTATCTTTATCTCTGTCTCTATCTCTATGTCTACCTGTATCTTTATCTCTATTTTTATCTCAATCACTGTCTCTATCTCTATCTTTATCTCTATCTCCAGCTCTATCTCCATCTCTATCTCTATCTCTATCTCTATCTTTATCTCTGTCTCTATCTGTATCTGTATCTGTATCTCTATCTCTATCTCTATCTGTATCTGTATCGCTATCTCTATCTCTATCTTTATCTCTGCCTCTATCTGTATCTCTATCTCTGTCTCTATCTCTATGTCGATCTCTATCTCTATCTCTATTTGTATCTCTATCTCTATGTTTATTGCAATCTATATCTCAATCCGTATATCTATGGTTATCTTTGTCTCTATCTCTAACTTAATTTCTATCTATATCTCTGTGTTTATTTCTATCTGTAAGTTTAACTCTACCACTATATCTATCTTTATCTCTATCTCTATTTGTACCTCTTTTCTAATCTGTGTCTCTATCTCAATATCTATATCTATGTCTACCTCTATCGGTATCTCAATTTTTATGTCTATTTGCATCGCAATATCTATCTCTCTCTATATCTCTATTTCTTTATTTGTCTCTTTCTGTTTATCCATCTCTATTACTTTTTCTCTGTTGATCTCTATGTCTATCCCTATCTCTTTCTCTATCTTTATATTTATCTCTATCTCTATCCTTATCTCTATCTATATCTCTATCTTTATCTCTTTAGCTTTCTCAATTTCTATCATTACCTCTGTCTGAATATCTATCTTTATCTATATCTCTGTCTCTAGATCTATTTCTGTCTCTATCTATATCTGTATCTCAGTATCTCTATCTCTATCTTTATCTGTATCTCCATCTCTATATGTATCAGTATCTCTATCTCTATCTCCATTTGTCTTGCTCTCTATCTCTATCTCTATCTTTATCGCTATCTCTATCTCTATCTCTATCTTTATCCATAGCTCTATCTATATCTCTATCTCTATTTATTTATCTCTCTCTCTACCTCTCATCTTTATCGGATGTCGGACGTTGTCGAGGATGTCGTCTGGTTGACACCCAATGTGATGGTTGGGTGCCGATAAGAGATGTTGGTATTGAATGTCAACGGTGTCGTCGCGTGATGGACGAAAACCCTAATGGGTCGATGTATTTACGATGCGAAGATGAGTGCCCTACGTGTCGTACGTGCAGGCTCTGACTCGAGGGAGGCATGGAGCTCTAGGCTTCGACGGGTCACCGGGTGGTGGTGGTGGTGGCCTCTCAAACCTCGCCATAGCAACAAAGGCGTCTATGGCCGGACGGAATTTAGGTGCAGGGCTCGCACGTAATGGACGTACTCATCCGTACCTGTAAGATACTCAAAAGTCGTAGTTTTCGCTCGATTTATCCCTTTCACCTACCTAGCCTGAGCGCGGGGGATTTGAACCAAAATTCTACTACAAGTGATAATTAGACGAGCCAAATGATGGTGTGGTGTACCTTGTCAATGTGGCTTGTGGTGCAGGGTTTCGTTGACGTCGGCGGCGATTCGGAGCAAGTGGAGCCGACAGGCGCCTAAGAAGACACAACGGCTTGAGTGGTGGCTCGGCACAGGAGCGATCTAACATGGGGAGAATCATTGAGGACGTTGGGCGCTCGAGGCGATGAACCCTTCGGGGCGTGAGGAATGGCACCCTGGGCCGACGCTCGTCGAGGCGTCGTAGATCAGCGACGCTCGGTGGAGGTGCAGGGCATGATGGAGGTGCCCGGAGGCGATGCCTAGTGCAATGGCAAGGCAGGGGTCAACAGCGATGTCCGGTGGCTGCGGCCAGTGTTGACGGTTGCAGCTGCCCTAGGGGCTGCATGCGCTCTAGTAGTGGTGACCTCTCCAATGACTACGGCCGCTCCAGGCGGCTGTGGCTGCTCTGGCGGATATACCCTACTCCGAGTGGCAGCGGCCTCCCTTCGGCGGCTAGGCCACCCTGGCATCTTCCTGTTGTAGCCTAGTCGCTATGCCGGCCCTACGGGCGCCGATCGATGCCCAATGGTGGCATGGCAGCAACGTGAGGCTGCGAATAAAGGGGTCGACAATAGGGGGGAATCGACGGCTGCCGATCGAGCTCCAACAGCGGTGACAGCCTCAAGGACCATGGGGCGGGCCTTAAGGCAACCCGACGGTGGCCACGGGGCAGCGCAATGGCAACACGTTAGCTGGGTGGCCGCCTAGGGCTCCAACGGATGGGCTATGCCGAATGGAGCCCTACAACAGGGGCGCGAGAAGGATAAATGCACACGATTCCACCTAGGGCTCTTGCTCCACGCGAACAGGGCTCTTGCTTTTTTTCTTTTTTCCTTCCTTTCTCCCTTTTTTTGTCTTTTCTAAAGTGAGAGCAAGATTGAACAACATTTTTTTCTCCTTCCTGGTCTGAAGATTGGGGGCCCCCCCCCCCCCCTCTTCCCTCATAAAGGGGGAAGAGGTCAATGGGCCCCCTTAAGTGGGTCAACAGGAGAAAGGGGTTCATTAGGGGGCCCTTACATAATGGCGCCCCCATTACACATAGAAGGGGAAAATACAAAATCTATCTTTATTTTTTTTTTCTATATCTCTGTCTCTATATCTATCTCTATCTCTATCTCTATCTCGATCTCTTTCTATATCTAAATCTCTATCTTCATCTCTATCTCTATCTCTATCTCTATTCCTATCTTTATCTCTATCTCTATCTCTATATATATCTCTCTTTCTATCCTTATTCTTGTGTCTATCTTTATCTGTATCACTACTTCTTTCTCTATCTCTCTGTCTCAATATGTATTTCCATCTCTATCTCTATCTCGATCTCTTTATGTATCTCCATCTCTATCTTCTTCTCTATCTCTATCTGTATCTTAATCTCTACTTGTATATTTATCTCGGTCTCAGTCTCTTCCCTATCTCTGTCTCTCTCTATTTCTATCTCCACTTCTATCTCTATCTCTATCTTTATCTCTTACTCTATCTCTATTTCTACCTCTATCTTTACCTCTATCACTATTCCTATCTGTATCCCTATCTCTATCTCTATATCTACCTCTATCTGGCTCATTGTCTCTATCTCATTTTCTATCTCTATCTCTATCTCCCTGTATATCTTTATCTATATCTATATCTATATCTCTATCTTAAACTCTATCTCTATCTCTATCTTAATGTCTCTCTCGATCTCCATATCCGTATCTAGTTGTATCTCGAGCTCTATCTATATCTTAATCCCTGTCGCTATATCTATCTCTATCTCTAGCTCTATCTCTATCTCTATCTCTATCTCTATATCTATATTGATATCTATCTTTATCTGTATCCATATCTCTATCTTTATCTCTATATGTATCTTTATCTCTATCTATATTTCTATCTCTATCTCTATCTCTATCTCTAAATCTATCTCTATGTATATCTCTATCTCTATCTTCATCTCTGTCTTTATCTCTATCTATATATTTATCTCTATCGTTATCTCTATCACTATGTCTATCTCCATCTTTACCTCTACCTTTATCTCTGTCTATATCTCCATCTTTATCTCTATCTCTATTCCTATCTCTATCTCTATCCCTATCTCTATCTCTCTCTCTCTCTCTATCTCTATCTCTATCTCTCTCTCTATCGCTACCTCTATCTCTCTCTCCCTCTATCTCTATCTATAATTCTATTTCTATTTATTTTTTTATCTCTATCTCCATCTCTAACTCTATCTCTATCTCCATCTCTATCTCTATCTCTATCTGTATCTCTTTTTATATCTCTCTCTCTACCTCTATGTCTATCTCTATCTCTATCTCCATCTCCATCTCTATCTCTATCTCTATGGGTATTTCTATCTATACCTATCTCTATAAATAACTGTTTTTAGATGTCTATTTCTCGCTGTATCTTTATCTCTGTGACTGTCTCTCTTTATATCTCTATCAAAATCTCTACCTTTATTTCTATCTCGAACTCTTCCTTTCTCTATCTCTATCTCTCTCTCTATCTCTATCTCTATCTCTCTCTCTATCTCTCTCTCTATCTCTCTCTCTATCTCTATCTCTCTCTCTATCTCTACCTATAATTCTATTTCTATTTATTTTTTTTATCTCTATCTCCATCTCTAACTCTATCTCTCTCTCCATCTCTATCTCTATCTCTATCTGTATCTCTTTCTATATCTCTCTTTCTACCTCTATGTCTATCTCTATCTCTATCTCCATCTCCATCTCTATCTCTAGCTCCATGGGTATTTCTATCTATACCTATCTCTATAAATAACTGTTTTTAGATGTCTATTTCTCCCTGTATCTTTATCTCTGTCACTGTCTCTCTTTATATCTCTATCACAATCTCTACCTTTATTTCTATCTCAAACTCTTCCTTTCTCTATCTCTATCTCTATCTCTATATCCATCTCGATCTGTATTTCGTTCTCTCTCTCTAACTTTTATCACTATCTCTGTCTCTATCCTTATCTCTATCTTCATCTCTATTTATCTCTTTCCCTCTTTCTATCTATATCTATATCTATATCTTTATTTCCATCTCTATCTATATCTATATCCATATCTTTATCTCTATGTTTCTCTCTATCTCTATCTCTATATCTATTTATATCTCTATCTTTATCTCCATCCCTACATTTTCTCCCTCTATCTCTATCTTTATATTTAGCTTTATCTCTATCTCAATCTATATCTCTGTCCCTGTCTCGATCTTTGTATCTATATCTATCGCTTACTCTAGCTCAATCTCTTTCTCTATTTCTATCTCTATCTATATCTCTATCTCTCTATATTTATCTTTATCTTTATCTCCATCCCTACATTTTTATCTCCCTATTTCGATCTCTGTTTTTATCTCTATCTCTATCACTATCTCGATCTCTATCTCTATCTCTATCTCTATCTCTATCTTTATCTCTATGTCTATCTCTATCTCTATTTCTATCTGTATCTTTATCTACAGCTCCATCTCTATCTCTTTATTTATCTCTATCTCTATTTCTATCTCCAACTCTATCACTATCTCAATCTCTATCTCTATCTCTATCTCTATATCTATCTCTATCTCGATTTCTATCTGTATCTCTATCTCTATCTCTTTCTCTATCTATATCTATATGTTTATCTCTATCACTATATATATTTCTATCTCTATCTCTATATCTCTATATCTATCTATCTCCATATATATCTACCTCTATCTCTATCTCTATATCTATCTGAATCTCTATGTCTATCTCTATCTTTTATCTCTATCTCTATCTCTATCTCTATTTCTATCCATATCTCTATCTCTATTTCTATCCCTATCTCTATCTCTATTTCTATCTCTATCTCTGTCTCTATCTCTATCTCTATCTCTATCTTTATCTCCGTCTTTATATCTATGTATATGTCAATCTCTATATCTCTGTCTATCTCTATCTTTATCTCTATCTTTATCTCTTTCTCTATCTCTATCTCTATCTATATCTCTATCTCTGTCTCTATCTTTATCTCTTTCTCTATCTCTATCTATCTGTCTATATCTATCTATCTCCATCTTAATCTCTCTCTATCTCTATATTCTATCTCTATCTTTGTCTCTATCTATATCTCTATCTCTATCTTTATCTTTATATTTGTTTGTACATAAATCTTTACCTCTCGGTCTATCTGTATCTCTAGCTCTATCTCTATCTCTGTCTTTATCTCTATCTGTATCTCTTTGTCTATCACTATCTCTATCTATATCTCTATTTATGTCTTCATCTCTGTCTATCAATATCTCTATCTCTATCTCTAGCTTTATCTCTAGCTCTACCTTTATTGCTATCACTATCTTTATATTTATCTTTATCGCTAGCTCTATCTCTATCTATATCTCTATCTCTATCTCTACATCTCTCTCTTTCTCTTTCTCTATCTCTACCCATATCTATATCTCTATCTCCATCTCTTTCGCTATCGCTATCGCTATCTCCATCCTTACCTTTCTTTCTATATCTATCTCTATCTATAATTCTTTCTTTATCTCTCTGTCTTTATCTTTATCTCTATCTCTACCTTTATCTTTGATGGCAACCACGTCGACACATGAATACCGGTCCTAGCCATGCCCTTACATGAGGCGTCCTGCGTCATGACATGTTGCCAATCCCAACTTCAGAACCATTTTTTGACGTGACACGTTGTCTGGTCACCTACATCTTTAATTTAGAGTTTAAACTGATTGTTATCTTATCGATTTATCTTTCCTTTAAGGCCTATCCGTAGGCCAAAGTTGTAAGAGAACAGTGGTGAATTTTATTTTGAATTGAAGTCTTCTTCTTCATGAAGAAAGTTTGCCCTAGTGGTTCCTTCCCGACCGGCCGCTGCAGCCTCTTGCACCCGCCGCCGCCGTCTAGGAAGGACCACACCTCACTCCCTCCATGCGTGATCCGCCATGCCCATCTTGCACTGCCCCATTGTCCCTTTGCCCGCGCACTACCCAGCCAACATGCATTTTCATACGTTGCGTAATCATCCGTGTGTGACCGTGCCCACCTCGCACGACCGTCAGTGGTACCGCTCGTGTGCTCGGCTGCCGCTGTTGGCTTCAGAAGAGTCAACAGATGTTTTTTGGAAGAACCTAAGATCACTCAAGAAGAGAAGATTGAGAAGTGGAAGAAGTAGGAACAAGAGAAAAATGAACAAATGTCGGTTGAAGTTCCGACTTGCTCAATCATACATTTCAACAAACAGTTCACGGGCACTTATAAGACCCGATATTTGTTACAAAGAAACAATCGTTAAAACGACACTCCATGTGGCCCAATCAGAGTTGACATAACTCTATCCTGTTGAGCCGTTCACAACCGTTTATCTCAATCGAACGGTCCTTACTGTGCTTGAAAAACAAACTGAAACAAAAACGGTTAAGTTTGTTGTTCCTCAACAATCTTTCCCACTTCCGATCATCAGGATCAATCTTGTCTTCAATCTCCTCCTTGATCCTGGTCGTTCGGATCTAAATTATTGAGACCCATCTGCTCACAAAACTCAACAAATTTTTGTCTACCAAGGGCTTTTGTGAAAATATCTGCAATCTGTTTCTCAATTCAAAAATGCTTTAGTACTATGCTGCCATCTTCTAAACATTCTCTGATAAAGTGATATCTTGTGTCAATATGTTTTGTGTGATTATGATAAACCACATTCTTACTTAGCTCAATTGCTGATTTATTATCAACACCGATTTCTTCTGACTTGGGCTTTTCTCCTTTGAGTTCTTCCAACAATCTACTTAGCATATTCCTTGACATGTAGTTGAGGTAAGAGCAATGTACTCTGCTTCACAAGAGGACAATGCAACAACTTTTTGTTTACTGCTTCCCCAGCAAATGGCTTTTGAACCCAGAATGAAAATTTTTCGTGATGTACTCTTTCAATCATTGATGTCTCCAGCAAAATCACTGTCCTTGTATCCAACCAATTTTTCTGACTTCTCCCCTTTAACATAATCAAGACCATAATGCATAGTACCTTTGACATACCTCAATATTCTCTTTACTGCCATCATGTGACTTGTAGTCGGCTTCATAAATCTGCTAAGATATCCCATACTGTACATCAAATCAGGACGAGTGTGAGTTAAGTACCTCAAGCTTCCAATGATTCTTCTGAAAGTACTGTCATTCTCCTCTCATCCTTGATCATTCTTGAAGGTCAAACAAGCTTCCATTTGAGTCTGTGAGGAATGACAATCTTGCACAGTGAAAAGTTCAAGAACTTTTAAAGCATACCTGCTATGCTTCAATGTAATCCGCAAGTGTTCCTGACTTACTTCAATACCGATATACGATGACAGTAATCCCAAATCACTCATTTCAAATTCTTTCATCATTTGCTTCTTAAAGAAACAAATCTCATCCTGAATTGACCGTGTACTGATCAACTCATCCACATCTACACCCACAAGTAAACAGAATTTGTTCTCATGCTTATGATATACTGTAAGTTCTAACTTGCTTTTCTTAAAACCAAAAGCCAATAAAGTTTTATCTAACCTGAAATACCAGGCTCGAGGTGCCTCTTTCAGACCATAGAGAGCTTTATTCAGCTTCAGAACATATTTTTCCTTTCTTTGTGTCACAAAACCTTCAGGTTGCTTCACATAGATCTCCTCCTTAATCTCTCCATTTAAGAAGGCAGACTTTACATCAAGATGATGCATGCTCCAATTTTCCTCAGCATCTAGAGGAATCATTAATGTGATAGTTTCTAATTGAGCAAGTTGAGCAAATATTTCATCAAAATCTTTTCCAGGCTTTGAGCATAATCTTTTACAACTAATCCAGCTTTATACTTGATAATATATCCATTGATTTCCTCTTGACTCTGAAAACCCATTTTAAACCGATAGGTTTGTAGTGCCTTGGCGAGATGACCAATTCCCATGTATTATTCTTCAGAATAGCTTCCATTTCTTCCTTCATAGCATTCACCCAAACTTCTTCGCTTTGAGCTTCCCTGTATGTGGTAGGCTCTTCACATATCATAAAGCAATCTTCGACTAGAGCTTCTATGGGAGCTGTTCTGTCATAGATTTCTTGGAGAGACTTTATTCTTTCAGGTATGTTGGGAATACACTCTGAAGAATCCTGACCAAGATCTATATTGGCAGAAATTTCTGACAAACTTCAGGTGTCTCAGAAGTTTCAAGTTCTTCTCTGAAAACACCCTGTTCTGATGAGTTTGGCAACAATAACTCGTCTCCTCTTCTCAATGCTTCTTCACTTTTCCAGTTCCAAGTACTTTCTTCTTCAAATATCACATCCCTGCTCACGATTATTTTCCTTGTGATGGGATCATAACATCTGTAAGCTTTACTTCCAATTTCATAACCTATAAAGATCATGGACTGACTCCTGTCTTCTAGTTTCTTCAAATGACCACTTACATTCTTCACATATGCAAGTGCTCCGAACACTCTGAGGTACTCTATATTGGGCTTTCTTCCTGTCCATCTTTCATATGGAGTCATCTTCTCCGGACTTTTGGTGGACGATCTGTTTACGACATAAACACATGTAGTTACTGCGTCTGCCCATATCTCCAAGGGCAAATTCTTCTCTTTGATCATCCTTCTCAGCAAAGACATAACCGTGCGGTTTCTCCTTTCAACTACTCCATTGTGCTAAGGAGTATATGTAGCAGACAACTGCCTCTTGATTCCAAATGTATCACAAAACTTCTTGAACTCTTTAGATAAAAATTCTCCTCCCCCGTCCGTTCTGAGACATTTGATCTTCAGATCTTTCTCATTTTCTACGAACGACTTAAATTTCTTGAAAGCAGAAAATGCATGTGACTTGGCTTTTAACATGGAAACCCATGTGAGCTTTGAAAAATCATCAACAGTTAGCAGAAAAAACTTGTTACCTCCAAGTGATGTTGGAGATATTGGCCCACAAATGTCTGCATAGATGAGCTCCAAAGGTTTCCTTGTGATGGTATTCCCTGAAATTGGGAATGCTTTTCTGACCTGTTTTCCCATAATGCAACTTTTGCAGGATTAGTCATAAATATTGATAACAGGTAATCCATCTACCATTTTATCTTTGAACATCAAATTCAGATTGTGAAAACTCTGATGACAGAAACGTTTGTGCCATAGCCATGATGACTTGCCAATTTCAGCAGTAAAATAGCATGATTCAACAATATTCAACTTAATCATATAAAGTTTCCATGCTGATTTCTTTACCTTAGCAAGCAACACTCCTGTTGCATTATGAACGAGAAGTGCGCCATCCTTCATGCTCACTTCACAACCATTTTCATCAAATTGACCAAGACTGAGTATATTCACCTTTAATGTTGGAGTATACAGCACATTCTCCAGCTTCAATGTGTCTCCAGTTGCAAATTCTACTTTAACTGTTCCCTTTCCTTCATACCCGATTACTAAACCATCACCAAATCTCACTAAGCCACTTTTATCTGAATCAAGGTAAGCAAAAAACAATTTGTTACCTGTCATGTGAGATGTGGCACCTGTGTCAAGGTACCATAAGTCAAAGACTGAAGCTTCGCCACATAGTCATGGAAAAATGATATCTTCAGCTTCATCAGAGATGGCCATGAGGAGAGCTGAATCCTCTTTTTCCTCTTCTACTAGATTCATCTTCTCTTTATTCGAATCCTTCTTCTTGTCTTTCGGCATTCTGACTTGAAATGACCGAATTTGTGACATTTGAAACACTTGATCTTCGACTTGTAAAATGGCTTTTTGACAACCTCATTTTAAGAATCAGAGGAATTTTTGCCTTGACCTCTTCCACTTCCTCTTCCTCTTCCTCTTCCAGAGCCTTTGCCTTCTCCTCTTCCTCTTCCTACTGACTGACCAGGATCATCTTTCTTTGTCCTAGCCTTAGCCTGCATCAAAACAGCTTGCTCCTCCTCTCTTGATCACATTCACTGGGCCTTATCTCATGAACTTTTAGAAACCCAATAACCTCTTCCATGGTCATGGTATTAAAATCACCAAATTGCTTAAGATATAACATCAAAGAATCATACCTTGATGGTGTAGCTCTAAGAAGCTTGCCCACCACTTCTCTCTTAGGAAGTCTTTCTCCAAGACTCCTCAATTCTCCCACAATCTTTGTAAATCTAAGGGAAACTTCTGCTACACTTTACTGCTTCATTGAGAGGTTCTCAAACATTCTCCTCAATCCCTGTACTCTAGATTGAATTACTTTTTCCACTCCAAGATTCGCTACTCGGAGTATTTCCCAATTATCTTTAGCTGTCTTCTTGACATCTAACTAATCCATTGCATCATCTGAAACAGCTGAGAGAATGATGGAAAGAGCTTGGCGATCTTTCTTTATCTGCATCTCTTCGCCGGTGATCACTTTCCAAAGTCCATAGGCTTCAAGGTGCACTAATGAGTAGAGCTTGCTTCTCCATAGCTAAATTTGTATTAGACAAAATGAGTAGAGGTGTCTGACCTGATGAAATCTTCAGTGTCAGCTTCAAAAACAGCTTGCTTCTCCATAGCTACCGTTAACTCTCCTCTACTCAACATCTTTTCAGGCCTTAGAGATCAGAATGCTCTGATACAACTTGTTGGCTTCAGAAGAGCTGACGAATGTTCTTTGGAAGAAACTAAGATCACTCAGGAAGAGAAGATTGAGAAGTGGAAAAAGTAGGAACAAGAGAAAAATGAACAAATGTCGGTTGATGTTCCGACTTACTCGATCCTACATTTCAACAAACAGTTCATGGGCATTTATAAGACCCAATATTTGTTACAAAGAAACAATAGTTAAAATGACACTCCACATGGCCCAATCTGAGTTGACATAACTCTGTCCTGTTGAGTCGTTCACAACCATTTATCTCGATTGAACGATCCATATTGTTCCTGAAAAATACACTAAAACAAAAACGGTTAAGTTTGTTGTTCCTCAGCGATCTTTCCTGCTTCCGATCATCAAGATCAATCTTGTCTTCAGTCGCCTCCACCGGCGCGCGTGCACAAATGACGTCTCGTGCGGTAGCATGCAAGGCCGTCCGCCCACACCATCGTGCGCACACGGACGCTCGCCTTTGTGGCTGCGTGCACGACCCCTGCCCGCGCCGCGTGCACCCCGCGCATGCAAAGACTCCCTCCCGTGCAGCTGCGTGCATGGCCACCCATTCACGCGTCACACGCACACGGACGCCCTCTTGTGCGATCGCATGCACGGCCTTTCGCTCTGCCACCTCGTGTGCACGGGTGCTCCTTTCTCCCGTGCTGCTGCACTCATGGTTGTTGTCTACACCACCACACACCAGTCGTCTAAAATGATAGCTATGCCCTCCTTCCAACCATCACGGACTCATTTGCTCCCAATTGACATTGCGCCATAGTCAATGAACACCATCTCGCCAGTCATCAACGCATCAAGAATTCCCCGCAACACCGTCACACACTAATCTAGTGCCAAGGTACATTCCTACCCGTATGGTGTTAGTGTTTTTGATCCAGTAATCTCCGATAGTGTAGCCACCGCCTGATAAGCCTAAAAAATACGTGTAAATATGTCGTTCATTTGATGTTTAGACTTATACAATAAAATTTATAAATACCCTTAATCACTAAATAGAGAATATAGAGCAAGCAAGGGATCGAACCATAGTGTGGCAGCAAGTAAGAATTTGTATCCAAGTTCAATGAATTAATTTAAAAATAAATTAATTATGCAATTAATAAATCTTAATTGTGCTTAATAGTGTTTTTAATTAATCAAAATCAACTAAAAAAATTAATTTTGATTTTAAATACTTCGGTCAGAAAGCTCAAGATAGTAGTATTTCAATTATAAGATCAGATAAATTCAAATAATTATTTCCCAATTATTATAAAATTTTAAGACAATTTTTATGAATTAAAATTGGGAATTTAGTAATCAAGAAAGGGATTTTAAAATTGGATTTCAAGATGAATAAATTCTCAAATTTGTTTTTTTAGTTGTTTTATATATTAAATTAAATTTACAAATAATAAATATTGAAATCTCGAGAGAGAAACTAGACAAATTAACCAAGAGAGAGAAAGTGAAGAATTTGGGGAAAAGACGAAATCCGACCCTAAATCTAGTGATGCATAAATGTTAAAAATTGATTTAGAATAAAAGATCAAAAACCAGATCTTGAATCAGAATCAAAATGCAGTGCTAAATTCATTCGAAACCACTTCTAAGGCATGTACATTTCGCCCATGCCTTGGCATTTTAGAATCGTTCAAGAAGAAGATTGAAATACAAATCAGAAACTCACAAATTTGAGTGTAGAACCAAGAACTGTCGACTTCCAAAGCAACTCTTCTGTCCTTCGTGGCCAAATCCTTGGAGGGAGCTTCAAAAAGTGAACTTCTCCCTTTTCCAGCCCTCTATTTAAAAATCCAACCGTCTGGATTGTAGAGGGAGAAAGGACGAATCTACCCTCAAACTTTCAGCTAAATTGGATGGCTAGGTCTCAAGATATCGCAGTTTTATTGAGGATTAATCCTAGCCGTTGGATTTATTTATCTCTCCTCTAAGAAGGTAGGAAATGGCATTTTTCTATTGGTTGGCGCAGTATTTTCTCGTTTTCTGCCTCCTCGGATTGTGTTCTGATGCGTCATTGTTTGCGTCGTTGATAAGCCAAAAATAGGGGTGAAAATTACGCAAAATTTTTAGCCCTTGTCATTGTGAATTTTTGGCTTATGCAATAAAATTTATAAAACTCTACTTTATATGTATAGTGATAAGTATGAGTGTCGTCCAAGGGAGGCAAGTAGGAATTTCAATTTGATTTTATTTTTGGTGTTTTAGATCCTAATTAGAGTGAATTTGATCTTCAATGAGGATCAAGTCACCCTAATTAGGTGAGAATTTAGAGAGCGGGGTAGAAGAGATGAGATGAAAAGAAGAAATGTGGGCTCTAGATTGAATTAGTTGATCCAATTGGATGGATCAAAGAATTCAATTAGAGAGGTTGGAAGAAATTTTTGATTTAAGTTTTGGTTGGTTTTGAGAATTTGCTAAATCAGAAATAAAAAGGGAAATCTTAATCTCCTAAGAATTAAAACTAAATTTTTTAGAGTTTTCTTTTGGAATGCAATTGAATGCCAAGGTAAATCCCTCCATTTCTCCTCTCAATCCTAAACAGGGCTTGTACATGCCGCTCAAGCCAAGGGATTAGAAGTTCAGATCAGAATAGAGATGAAGAAACAAACAACTTAACCTAATTCATTCAAAATGCATAAAAGTTCAAATACAATCAAGGAAAAAAAGTACCAGATAACTTGATCCAAGCTAGAGCTCCTCCCTGTCTTGCAGCTGTGATAGAGCACCATCCAGAATGAGCTCCCCCTCTCAAAATTTAGCTTTTATACTTAGGTTATAGGGTAAAAATCACCATTTTACCCCCGTTTAGTACTTAATATTTATCTATCAATGTAGGCTAGATCTGAATGATCTAACCGTACAGATAGAAAGAGGGGATCAAGACGAACAAATCCATAAAAAAATCATCTCAATCGGACTTCAAATCAAAAGTTATTAATAAATCAATTTTAAACCAATTTAATCCATTGGATTTAAAATTGATTTATCTATTAATTCCCATGTTGATAAATGTCGAAATAAACTTTTTAATGTGCCATTTTCATCCAAAAATAATTATTTCGAGCTTTAATAAATCCTTAAAAATTCATATAATTAACATAAAATTAGGGAAAAATCAGAAATTACTTGGAAGCATTATTTTTGTGTAAATATATGATAACAACCCAAATTTAAGCCTTTTACATGCATAAATCATGCTAATAACATGATATAAAGACCGAAATTAGGGTGTTATCAGTCGTCGGCACGCAATCATTGGAGGAATCTTTCTTCTTTAACTAAATTTAAATGGCTTGAAATTTGCCAGGTCGCCTTGTCGGCGCCTACAAGAAAAAAATAATAATACAAAAATAAAAGACGAGGCAAGCTTACCACCGTTTAATTTAAAATGTGCAGAGTTGATTTACGAATGCATTTAATGCACGCGGCGAATCAACGCCGCATAAATAAATAAATAAAAACTTTGCCTATTTGCACATGCATGTTGGTTGCCATGTGCATTAAATGCATGCGGCTAACAGATTCACGTGCAAAAAACACATGCGTGTCAGTTGCCGCGTGCATTTAATGCATCCACGTGTTTAACCGAATTTCGGCTAACCGACAAGGTATTAAAAAAAAAACTTTGCCGACACGCCGACATTTGTCATTTTCATATTTATATATATATAAAAATGCATCTACGTGTTTACCCAATTTTTGGGCGAATGACGTGGATGCCTCTTGATATATATATATATATATGATTATTATAAAAATGTCAAATAAATAGCATATATATATTATTTAAATACAAAAAATTTATTTCTTAACTAAATATTGGTCAGAAAATTATATCAAAATATCAAAAAATTCCAAAATAAATAGGAAAGTCCTTACTAACCTTTAACTAAGTATTTAAGCCCTGTAAAAAATATTTCTTCACTGAAATGAGGTTAAATTCCATGTAAAAAATGATAAAAATTAGAGATAATAGTAAAATCATAGTGTAAGTCATTTATCTTCATTTTTATATGATAACATGCAAATATGGTCATTAAAACACATAAATATAATGTAAAAGTCATCAAGTAATCATGTTAATTTGCAAGTTATCACCGGTGTCGGATTCCCATTTGGGATTTTGAATCTTCAGCGAATAGAATATAGGCCTTTGAATCTTCAAGCGAAATCGACCGTTCGATCCAATGACTCTGTCGCATTGTTTTAACACGGTGGTTGTAAGACAGTACTCCAGTGCTCAAGCGACGAAAGGGGCTGCACCATCAGCATGTGATCTGATATAAATTATCTGGATAATCGTGTATTTGTGGTCTCTTTTATCTAATCCAAGACGAATTAGACATCCCACCCGTTAGTCCCTGCATCTTGCATCAAATTGGTATTAGAGCCTAACCTGTGTCGGCCTACGCCGTACGCATTCGTAGTCACAACCTCTGTCAACATTTCACTGCATGCATCTCCATTCAGACAGCCTCGTCGTCGCGACAATGATACAACCTTCCTTGCTTAATTGTGAGGCTTCTATCCCACTACAAATTTCCTCTCCTCTGGCTCCACCATCCTCTTCACGTGGGGATGTTGACCTAATGTCTGATGTTATCCAAAATGGTTCTTGTAATGTGAACATTTGCCTAACGAACATGGATAATCATCTCACTAGTTCTATTCATGTGGTTCATGAGTGAACGTCTAATTTAGAAGCTTGCACTCATGATAGGATTCATCGTGATCACGTTGACTCGCCACCCCTGAACCTAGAGTTAGAGGGTATGATAGAATCATCTAGTAGATGATGATCCATATCCACGCAAGAGTAGAATCAGAGGTCGTAATTGGAATCGTCGTGAGCATGACGATTTGGATTTCCCTGATGATAGAACTCCAGGCTGCAATAGGAATCGTCAAGATTATCCCTATTCACCTGACAATAGGGCCTTGGGTGGTGAAAGGAATTGCCTTCTGTGGGACGATCCCCAACCACTTGAGGATGGTGCTCTAGGACAAGATAGAAATCGTCTTCCATGTGACGATTATTATCTCCTTGAGGATAGATTCCTCAGTCGTGATAGGAATCATCTCCCAGGGGATGATCCCTATCCACCTAAATTTGATGACCAGGATGGCATGGGAATCATCCTGAACTGGTCAATCCTTATCCTCCTGAGGACCGGGTACAACCTCACGATTGTCACCATCCAAATCATGAGCAACATTGGCAACAGATTCAAAGAAGTGTCAAAGTAGACGTTCCACAGTACGAGGGTTCTAGAGATCCTAAAGAATACCTTGACTATGAATCCAAACTAAACAACTACTTTCAATGGTGTGATATGCTCGAGTGGCAAAAGGTACAATATGTCGAAATGAAGTTAGGTGGTCAAGCCATTTTTTTTTTCGAGAATCTTGAATTTTCTATCTACAACCGACGAGAGGCACCAATTTAGATAAGCTACATGAAAAATATGTTCCCCTCGCCTATTTTGATAACCTCCTAGATCAATGGCATAAATTACAACAAGGTAGGCGACCTGTCTCAGAGTATATCACCTAGTTTTAGGAATATTATACGAGGTGTCGAGTTGAGGAGAATCTGCGACTCGTCATCTCCCAATTTAGAACCGGATTAAATTCTTATCTCTAAACTGAATCACTTGTTCCAAAAGGCAGCCACACTAGAGCAAGCCTATCAGATTGTGGAGGATCTAGAGCTTTGCCAAACCCTCTACAATAACCCCGTTGTGAGTGGTCGTCCTGCTCTTAGTGATAGAGAATATTATACCTACCCCAACAGGTCAACCCTCGCAACCTCCTCTTGCTCTCCCAGCACCTGTGCCCACTCCAATTCATACCCCCCAGGAACACTGTGCTCCTGTTTCCACACCACAGTCATCTGCTCAAATACCCCCTAATAGCCGTACTTCTTCCCTTGATTCTACCCCACGAGTCCCTACTCAGCCTATCCCAACCTCAATCGGCCCGACCGGCATGACATTCTTTTAGTGCCAGGGACGTGGTCATAGAGCCTCCTAGTATCCCTCCCGAGCCTTGCACATAGGGCAAGGACCCGTAGATATCGAACCCAGTTTGGAAGAGCAACCATTCGATGAGGAAGAATATAGGGTAGTGAGTTTTCTAGCAGATGAATTCGTGAACCATGATGGGTTAGTAGTTTTATTGGCATCACTTATTGCCCACCATCCCTCCCACAAGGTGATCCTTATATTCAGCGGGAGGGATCATTTGCTGCAACCTTACACAACCCTCGACCGATGATTTTACATTGAGGACATCCATATTTTACACCTACATTAAAATTGGGGATAAGATGTGCAATACAATCATAGATAGCGGCAGCTGTGTTAACATGGTATCCGATGGCATGATGTCCCATTTAGGGTTGCACTTGATCGCTCATCCCCATCCTTACTATGTCTCCTAGATAGATGCCACTTCCATCCCCCGTGACCAACCAATGTCTCCTATCCCTCGAATCTATGATATGTTTGATATGATGGCGGGTTCAATCATCTTCTCAAAAATCGAGTTAAAAAGTGGGTATCATCAGGTACGAATCTGCCCTGGGGATGAATGGAAAATGACTTTCAAAACTAGGGATGGATTAAATGAATGGAAAGGCATGCCCTTCAGATTATCAAACGCCCCTAGAACCTTTCAGAGAGTGATGAACCATATTCTTTGACATTTTATTGGGGATTTTGTGCTAGTGTAGTTCGATGATATCCTCATATATAGCAAATCTTGATTTGATCATATACAACACCTACACCAAGCGTGTGAAGTTCTAAAGATCGAACAACTTTATGCACACCCTAAGAAATGTTTATCCCTGGTAAATCAAGTTTCATATATTGGATTTATCTTATCATCTCAAGGTGTTTCCATAGACCCCATGATAATTAATGCCATTACCCAATGGCCTATCCCTGGAAGTATCCACGATATCCGTAGCTTCCATGGTTTAGCTACTTTCTATCACCCCTTCATTCAGAATATCATTGCCATCTTGGCTCCTGAATGGACTTCAGCGGCCCAAAACTCCTTTGAGGATATTAAGATCAGGATGACTAAAGCACCCATTCTTTGTCTACCCTACTTTAATAAGGTGTTTGAAATCGCATGGGATGCATCCCGTTTAGGGATTGGAGGAGTCTCGAGTCAGGAAAATCATCCCATTGTCTTCTTCAGTGAAAAATTAAATGATGCCAAACTCATGTATTCCCCATATGATAAGGAATTCTACGCTGTTGTTCAGTGGCTTTCCCATTGGCGTCATTACTTGCTTTTGAAGAAATTCATTCTTTATTCTGATCATGAAGCGCTGAAATACCTACATTCACAACAAAAATGAAATCCTCAGCATCGTCGAGGGTTGAATATCTCCTTATTCGTATACATTCGTCCTAAAACAAAAGAGAGGCATTGAGAATAGGGTAGCTAATGCATTAAATAGGAGAATCCACCTTTTGAATGTCATGAAAATTAAGGTGATTTGCTTTGAGCAATCAAAGCTCTCTACGTCAATTGTCCAGACTTTGCACCAGTCGTCCAGTCCTTGGGAAAGGAACCAAATCCGAATACCAAGGACAACATTTATGAAGATGGATTCATTTTCTATGACCGCCGCATGTGCACTCCACAAACTTCACTGAGAGACTTTCTTGTTTGGGAGGTGCACGCAGGAGGTCTAAGTGGCCACTTTGGCCGAGATAAGATGATCACTTCTGTGGAACATAGATTCTATTGGCCCACATTAAAACAAGATGTCGCAAATATTATAGCTCAATGTCACGCGTGTGCCCTCACTATACAAGTAAAGCAAAATACAGGCCTCTATACATCCCTCCTTGTCCCATATAAGCCTTGGGAAGATGTGAGCATTGATTTTATTCTAGGACTTCCCCACACTCATATGCGTCACGATTCCATCATGGTAGTGGTCGATTGTTTTTCAAAAATTGCACATTTCATTCCTTGTTCTAAGACTTTTGATGCTTCACGTGTGGCCCAAACATATTTCAATGAAGTGGTCTGTCTCCATGGCCTTCTAAAAAGCATAGTATCGGATTGAGATGTCTTGTTTACTAGCTATTTTTGGAAAACCCTTTGGCACTAAACTCAAAATTTTAACTGCTTTTCATCCCCAAGCTGATGGTCAAACCGAAGTCGTAAAAAGAAGTCTCAGCAATCTATTACAATGCTTGGTTGGCGATCATCTCACATCTATGGACACTGTCATCCTGCGCACCGAGTTTGCCTACAATGCATCTGTCAATCCTACCATTGGCATGAGTTCATTTGGGATTGTTCATTGTCACACCCCTCGAACTCCCATTGATTTCATTCCCTTGTTGGCACATGCTAGAGTATCAAATGATAGTGAGTCATTTGCCCGCGATCATCTCACATCTATGGACACTGTCATCCTGCGCACCGAGTTTGCCTACAATGCATCTGTCAGTCCTACCATTGGCATGAGTTCATTTGGGATTGTTCATTGTCACACCCCTCGAACTCCCATTGATTTCATTCCCTTGTTTGCACATGCTAGAGTATCAAATGATAGTGAGTCATTTGCCAATCATATTAAAAGTCTGCATGAGCACATTCATCATCGCATCATGAGTAAAAATGCATCATATAAACAGACTGCAAATTTACACCGTCTTTTCTGTGAATTCAAAGAAGGTCATATGGTGATGGTGAAGGTGAGGCCAGAGAGATATTCTTCCAATCAGGCTACCAAGCTTTACGCTCGCAGTGCCGGGCGTTCCCCATCCTCAAGCGAGTTGGGGAAAATGCCTGTGCCCTCAGTATACCCTCTACATGGGGGATAAGCGCCACTTTCAATATTTCAGATTTGGATGATTATAAAGCCCCACCACTCTCTTCTAACGACCCATCCTTAACTGTGGACTTTCAGGTGAGCAAGTTTGACTTGTCCACTCCTCCTTCCCTATCTTCCAACTATCAAGAACACATCAAAGCTACACTCACCTTTACCGAGGGTGGAATGATGCACAAGTTTCTTGTTCATTGGCAAGGTAAACCATCAACGAACGACACATGGATTGCAGAAGAGGACTTGGCTCACCTCAGACCGGATTTGCTGGTCCCACTAGAGCATTTTCACAGCAACTCAACGTAGTCTAGCTCTTTTGACCACGGGGGAATTGATGGGGACCACATCGACACACCAATACCGGTCGTACCCCCACCTTCACACAAGGCATTCCGCGTCACGACATGTCACCAATCACAACTTCAGAACTGTTTGACATGACACCTCATTACGTCGCCTACATCGTTAATCTAGAGTTTTAAATTGACAGTTATCTTATCAATTTCTCTTTCCTCCAAGGCCAACACATAGGCCAAATTTGTAAGAAAACAATGGTAAATTATCTTTTGAATTGAATTCTTCTTCTTCAATAAGAAAGTTTGCCCTAGTGGTCCCTTCCCTCGCCGCCACCGCCCCCTCTTACAGCCAACGCCGCCCCCATCGAGGAAGGACCACACCTCACTCCCTCCTTGCGCGATCCACTATGCCCATCTTGCACCGCCGGGCCGTGCCCTCGGCCGCACGCTACAATGCCAACCTGCATTACCATACGTCGCGTAATCATCCGCATGCCATCGTGCCCACCTTGCATGACTGCCGTCGGCACCACAAGCGCGCTCGGCCGCCACCTCCGCCGCCGCACGTGCACAAACACCGTCTTGTGCAGCCGCGTGCAAGGACGTCTGCCCGCACCATTGTGCGCACATGGATCCCCGCCATTGTGGTCGCGTGCACGGCCCCTCTCCATGCCCCGTGCACGCACGGGCGCCCGCCCCTGCGGTCACTCCCACAGCCTTCCAGCACCCCCCCCCCACACGGACTCCCTCTAGTTCAGCTGCATGCATGGGCGTCGCTCATGCGTCGTGCGCACACAGACGCCCTCTTGTGTGATGGTGTGCACAGCCTTCTGCTCTGTTGACTCACGTGCACAGGCACTCCCTCCTCCCACACTCTGCGCTCACGATCACCACCTACACCACCACGCACCGGTTATCTCACATGATAGCTACGCCCGTCCCTCCTACCATCACACAATCATTTGCTGCCAATCAACACCGCGCCCTAGTCGAAGAATACTATACTGCCAGTCATCAACGCATCAAGAATTCCCCCCAACACCGTCACTAATCTATTGCGAAGGTACATTCCTACTCGTATGTGGTTGGTGTTTTTCATGCAGTGTTCTCCGCTAGTGTTGCCACTGCCGTTGGATTCCTACATGGGATTTTGATTCTTCAAGCAAATAGAATACAGGCCTTTGAATTTTATAACTAAATTGACCGTTCGATCTATTGACTTGGATGCTTTGTTTTAACATGGTGGTTAGAAGCAATACTCCGTACCTCGACCGCAGAAAGGGGATGCACCATCAACAATTAATCTGATTTAAATTATCGGAATTGATCGTGTATTTGTTGTCTATTTTATCCAGTCGTAGATGAACTAGACAACCCACCCGTCAGTCCCTGCATCCTGCATCTATCTCTATTTATATCTCTATCTCTATTTGTATCCCAATCTCCATATTTATATCTATCTCTGTATATCCCTATCTCTGTGTCTATCTCTATCTCTATCTCTCTTTCTATCTCTAATTCTATCTCTATCTATATATTTGTCTCTATTTCTACCTCTAGCTATGTTTCTCTCTTTATCTCTATCTCTATCTCTACCTCTATCTCAATATCTATCTCCATGTCTATCTCTCGCTATACCTTTATCGTAATCTCTATCTCTCTCTCCATTTCAAACTCTATCTCTATCTCTATCGCTATCTCTAATTGTATCACAATCTCTATCTCTATCTCTATCTCTATCTCTATCTCTATCTCTATCTCTATCTCTATCTCTATCTCTATCTCTATCTCTATCTCTATCTCTATCTCTATCTCTATCTCTATCTCTATCTCTATCTCTGTCTCTATCTCTATCTCTATCTCTATCTCTATCTCTATCTCTAATTCTATCATTGTTTCTATCTCTATCTCTATATCTGTCTCTATCTCTATACCTATCTCTTTCTCTTTCTCAGTCTTTATATCTATCTCTTTCTATATCTGTATATTTATCTCTATATCTTTGTGTGATAAGCTTAAAAATGCGTGTAAATATGTCGTTGAGTTGATGTTTAGACTTACACAATAAAATTTATAAATACCCTTAATCAGTAAATATAGAATATAGGGCAAGCAACGAGTCAAACCACAGGGAGGCAGCAAGTAAGAATTTTTATGCAATTTCAACAAATTAATTCAAAGATGAATTAATTATGCAATTAATAAATCTTAATTATGCTTAATAGTGTTTTTAATTAATCAAAATCAAGTAAAAAAACTTAATTTTGATTTTAAATATTTCAAACAAAAAGTTCAAGATAGAAGTTTTCAATTATAAGATCAGATTAATTCAGATTATAAATTTTCCAATTATTCTAAAATTTTAAGACAATTTTTATAAATTAAAATTGGGAATTTAATTATCAAGAAAGGGATTTTAAAATTGGACTTCAAGATGAATAAATTTTCAAATTTTGTTTTTAGGTTTTTTATATGTTAACTTAGATTTACAAATAATAAATATTGAAATCTCGAGAGAGAAACTAGAAAAATTAACCTAGAGAGAGAAAGTGAAGAATTTGGGGAAAAGATGAAATCCTATCCTAAATTAAAAATCTAATGGTGCAGAAATGTTCAAAATTGATTTAGAATAAGAGATCGAACACGAAATCTTGAATCAGAATCAAAATGCAGTGCTAAAATCATTTGAAACCACTTCTAGGGCATGTACATTTCGCCCATGCCTTGGCGTTTTAAAATCGTTCAAGAAGAAGATTGAAATACAAATCAGAAACTCACAATTTTGAGTGTAGAACCAAGAACTGTCGACTTCCAAAGCAACTCTTCTGTCCTTCGTGGCCAAATCCTTGGAGAGAGCTTCAAAAAGTGAACTTCGCCCTTTTCCAGACCTCTATTTAAAAATCCAACCGCATGGATTGTAGATTGAGAAAGGACGAATCTACCCTCAAACTTTCAGCTAAATCGGACAGCTAGATCTCAAGATATCATCATTTTACTATATATTAATATAGGCCATTGGATCATCTTGTTATATTAAAAAAAATCAATTTTCTGATTTGCTGACGCATGATTTTTCTCATTTTTGACCTTCTCGGATCACGTTCTGACACGTGATTGTCCGCGTCTTCGGCGCGCAATCATTGGAGATTGAATGTCCCATTTGAATGGTTGAGAGGACGCCACGTTGCCCTGAAATAATAATAAAATAACCATACCCATTGAGCCACAATTTTTGACCCACATGCGTCGTCAATTCCATGTGCATTTCATGCACGCGGGGAATCGACGCCGCATACACGTATTCACGTGTGCCGGTTAGCGCGTGCATTTAATGCACGCGCTAACAAACTAAAAAACTAAAAAAATAAATGTTGCATGTGTGTCGGTTAGCGCGTGCATTAAATGCATGCGGCTAAGTGACAAGGTATTCATTATATAAAAAATGAAATCATAGCTTCTCGCTGACGCCGCCTTTTTTTTTGAATTTTCACATAATAATTTCCTCATTATGGCATCGAGATTTGCGATTCCATAATGAGCTAATAATGCTCTTCTTTATATATATATATACGCATCCACGTATTTGCCTGAATTTCGGGTGAATGACGTGGATGCCCCCTTGATATTTTATTATAAAAAATGCCCAATAAATAGCATATGTATTATTTAAATAAATAAAAATCATTTCTTAGCTATAGAATGGTTAGAAAATTATATAAAAATATGGAAAAAATTCTAAAAAATAGGAAATCCCATACCAACCTTTAGCCATGCATTTAAAACCCTGTAAAAAATATTTATTCAATGAAATGAGGTTAAATATCATATAAAAAATGATAAAAATTAAACAATAATAGTAAAATCAAAGTGTAAGTCATTTATCTCCATTTTAATATGATAACATGCAAATATGGTCATTCAGTCACATACATATAATCTAAAATTCATCAATTAATCATGTTAATTTTCAAGTTATCATATCCCCCCACTTAAATCATTGCTAGTCCCTTAGCAATGTACCATTATTTCTTTAGACGACTTCTTCATCCATTAATCCTCATTCATCTGCATGAAGTGTTAGAGTTATCAATAACATGCTCAAACGAAACTCCCCTAGAAAATTTGGATTCCACCTTGTCAGGAATATGGGTGCCATCCCTCTTGGTTTTGAGTAGCTAATGAAATGAAATAGAAAGATGTACTTCTCTCTAGATATTACACTATGATCCAAACGGTTCCTCACTGCACTCTCAAGTGGTGGACTTCCCGCCTCTCATATGAAGGTCATTCTCTTCCGGGTAGCGGCTACTTTTGTTAAAATTCTCCACTAAGCGTCCTCCTACTATACGATAAAAGCTAGACATTCTCTGCCTCCCAGTTAGCACAGAATATGAAATATTGCGATGGCATGGGTAAGAGAATAGGAATGAGTAAGAGGTAGGATGCTCAAAGGGGAAGAGATGGATTTGGCATAAAAGGTTTCATCAAAGACATATCATTTCAGGTTGCCTTCTCCCAATACTTAGATGAATGAGAAAGAAATAGAAAGAAAGAAATCATGTGTAATGCCCTTACTAGAAACAAAATTAATGTACTAACAGTGTGTTTCACAAAAATCGCCTTTTTTTTAAGTCCTCATATTTTGCTTGAACTTGAGGACTTTCCATCTCTTTTTTTTTAAGGTGCAAAGAACATACTTAAACATTGTGAAAGAGGAAAGAGAATAGAATTATGATTGACTCTAATGAGGGCATTATGTAAAATCTTTGAAGAGCAGAATAGGTAATAAGAAATTGAAGAGCGAAGTTAGACAGAAATGGTGATAGAGATGGGATAAAGGTGATACCATGGAAAGGGAGATAGAATCTCTTGGGAGATGGCTACCATCCATGAAAGGCTGTTGGTTAAAAAAGGTTCAAGAAAGTGGATAGCTATGTGGCATATGGTATAACAAATAGGATGGCAAAATGGAATTGCATATAGAATGGCACAGTAGAATGCAAGGTAGATGGAGAATAAAGAAAATGAAATTCTGTGCTTAAAAACTTGGAGAAATACCTATCTTTCACCCTAAAGTAAGATTGACTCAATGAAAGAATAAAAACATTCAAGTAGGATCGGCTTAGTGAATGGTGGCGCAGTGGGAGTCCTCAATTCACTCAACTCTCTACCATTTTGAGTCATAGTGCTTCAATCCTTTGATTTTCCTATCCCCTACACACCCACTAGATACCCTAGCCATTTGAAAATTGACTCCCATATCATCCAAAATCAAGGTTTGTTTTATTTTTGCATAATCATGATCCGCTATATAAAGCCAAACTTCCCTACATATGTAATCTGAATTTATGGATGAAGAGGGTCTCCTAAAGATGGATTTTCAATTATACATTGGAATTTATATGAGAAAAACAAAACAAAGGTTTGCTCTCCTAAGCACATGAAATGTTCTCCCCCCCCCCGCCACTAAATTATTCAATGTCCTCAATGCATGGGAATGGTTCATGAATATAATTCAGAAGTTCAGAATTGCAAACCTGCTTCGGCGTGATCTTTGAAGAACTTACTACTGGTGAGCCGACATCTCGTTATGTGTATGACTTGTATTTCTTCTTCTTTATTTCTGGAAAAAAACTACAAACTGAAAAAAAAAAACAAAAAGGAAAGGTAGGGAATTTGGTTAATACCCATTATTTGCGAAATGAAAGTGCAATAAAGAAAAAAGTTCTAGAATCCAAATCCTAAGCTGGTGCTTCCTATTCGGTGGGTGCGATCAGGTTTAACAAATTGTTCTTGTGGGTTGTTATACATCTTCTGCTTCCACGTACGGCTTTAATCGCATGCCATTTACTGTGAACTCCTTCCCTGTTTTAGGATCAGAAATCAAAAGTGCTCCATTATCATATATGTCATAAATTATAAATGGTCCATCCCATCTTGATTTTAACTTCCCTGGAAAAGGTTTCAACCTTGAATTATAAAGCCATACCTTTTGATGTTTCTGAAAATGCTTACGGGTAATGTTCTTGTCATGAAAATGCTTCATTCTGGCTTTATAAATTCTTGCATTTTCATAAGCTTCGTCTCCCAGCTCCTGGAGTTCGTGCTTCTGCAATAAACATTGTTTTCCTGCTGCATCTAAAGAGAGATTAAGTTTTTTAATAGCCCAATAAGCTTTATGTTCTATTTCCACTGGAAGATGACATGCTTTACGAAAACAACCCTATAACGAGACATCCCTTAGGGTGTTTTGTAAGCAATTCGATATGCCTAAAGTGCATCATACAACCTACTTGACCAATCTTTCCCATCAGGCCGGATAATCTTTTTAATAATCTTCTTAATCTCTCTATTTGAATTCTCAACTTGACCATTAGCTTGTGGATGATATGGGCTAGTGATTCTATGTTGAACCCCATATTTCTTTAGCATGGTCCTGAATTGAGAATTTTTTAAATGACTTCCTCCATTGCTAATAATTGCTCTTGGACAACCAAACCTGCAAAGTATATGTTGTTGAATGAATTTAAGGACTACTTTATGATCATTTGATCTAGTGGAGATTGCTTCAACCCATGTGGAAAGATAATCTACTCCGATCAAGATGTACTCATGTCCATCTGAATATGGGAATGGTCCCATCAAATCAATCCCCCATAGGTCAAAGATTTCCACTTCAATTATGGGCTGTAGTGGCATTCTATCATCTTTTTGATATTTACCTCAACTTGACATTACAAAAAATTAGAGCAGAACTTAAAAGCATCCGAAAATAAGCTTGGCCAAAAGAATCCACAATTTAGAACTTTAAATGCAGTTAATTTTGGTGCATATTGTCCACCACATAAAGAAGAATGGCAAGCATCTACTATGCTCCATTGTTCTTCCTTAGGCATACACCTTCTAAACACATGTTCAACACCTAATTTAAAAAGTTCAGGTTCATCATAGTAATATTAATTAATATCTTTATAAAACTTATTTCTATCATTAACATCCCAATCATTAGGTAATAACCCTGTGACAAGAAACTTTACAATATGAGCATACCATGGAAGTTTTTTATCTTGAATTTCTAAAATATATTCATCACGAAAATCATCACGGATAGGCATAGATAATTCTGTAGATAATCTAGAAAGATGATCTGCAACTGTATAATCTATTCCACATTTATCCTTGATTTCTAAATCAAATTCTTGTAAAAGTAAGATCCACCGTATTAATCTAGGCTTTGTTTCTTTTTTATTTAATAAAAACTTTAAAGCTGCATGATTTGAGTAGAAAATTATTTTACTACCTAACAGATAAGAACAAAATTTTTCTAAGGCAAAAAAAAGCAATTCTCTTTCAGTTGTTGAGTAGTTTACCTGTGCTCCTCCTAGAGTTTTGCTTGCATAGTAAATGGCAACTGGCTTCTTGTCAATTCTTTGTCCTAAAATAGCTCCCACTGCACTGTCAGAGGCGTCACACATGATTTCAAAAGGTTTATTCCAATCTGGAGCTTGTAAGATTGGTGCTTGAATTAAAACCTCTTTAATCTGCAAGAAGGATGCTTTAGCATTTTCATTAAAAACAAATAATGTATCTTTAGAAATTAAATTAGTTAAAGGTTTAGAAATTTTAGCAAAATCTTTAATAAATCTTCTATAGAAGCCAGCATGCCCTAGAAATCTCCTAAGTTCTTTTAGGGTTGTGGGCAGGGAGAGGTTCTTGGTAACCTCAACCTCTATCTCTATATCTATCTGTATCTATCTCTATCTCTATCTCTGTCTCTATCTCTATCTGTATCTCAATCTCTATATATGCTTCTATCTCTGTGTCTTTTTCTCTTGCTATATCTATCACTATCTCTATTTTTATCTCTACCTCTATCTTTATTTCCATCTCAACCTCTATCTCTACCGCTATTTCTATCTCTATCTCTATCTCTATACATACGTCTACCTCTATCTCGGTGGGTATCTTTATCTCTATCCCTCTCTCTATCTCTATCTTAATCTCTATCTCTGTCTCTAACTCAAATGCTATCTCTATCTCTATCATAATCTCTATCTCTATCTCAATCCATATTTGTATCTCGATCTCTTTCTCTATCCCTATCTTTATCTCTATCTCTATCTTTAACTCTATCTGTATATATATCTTTATATATCTATATCTGTCTATATCTCTATGTCTATCTCTATCTGTATCTCTATATCTACCTATATCTCTATCTCTACCTTTATTTATATCTCTATCTCTATGTCTATCTTTATCTATATGTCTATCTCTATCTCTTTCTCTCTGTCTCTATCTCTATATATATATCTCTCACTATCTCTATTTCTACCTCTATCTCTGTCCCTATCCCTATCCCTACCTCCATCTCTGTCACGATCCCTATATCTATCTCAATCTATATCTCTATCTATATCTCCATCTCTATCTCTGAATCTCTCGATATCAATATCTTTTTTTACCTCTATCCCTATCTTTGTATCTATCTCTATCAATATCTCTATCTCTAACTTTATCTCTATCTCTATCTCTATCTCTATCTTTATCTCTATCCCTATCTCTATCTCTATCTCTATCTCTATTGCTATCTCTATCTCTATCTCCATCTATATCTCTATCTTTATCTCTATCTCCATCTTTAACTCTATCTTAACATGAATCTCTCTCTCTATCCCTTTCCCTCTCTCTCTATCCCTTTCTCTATCTCTATATTCATATTTATCTCTCTATCACTTTATATGTCTACGTCTATTTCTATCTCTATCTCTATCTTTCTATATATCTCTATCTCTATCTCTTTCTTTATCTCTTCCTCTATCTTTAAGTCTATCTCTATCTTTATCTAAACCTCTATCTATATCTCTATCTCTATCTCTATCTCTATCATTATCTATATATCTATCTCTTTCTCTCTCTCGGTCTCTATCTCTATCTCTATCTTTATCTATTTCTATATCTTTATCTATATATACATATCTATCTCTATCTCTATCTATATCTATCATTTTCTCTCTTTATTTCTCTCTCTGTATCTATGTTTATCTCCATATTCTATCTCTATCTCTATCTCTATCTTTATTTCTGTCTCTATCTTAATCTCCATCTCTCTATCTATCTGTATCTCTATGTCTATATCTATATCTGTCCTGATCTCTATCTCTATCTCTCTGTCTATCACTCTCTCAATTTTTATCTCCATCTCTATCTCTAGCTCTATCTCTATCTCCATCTCTATTTCTATCAATACCTTCATCTCTATCTCTATATCTCCCTCTATCAATATCATTATCTCTATCTCTATCTCGATCTATATCTACATATCTATCTCTTTTTCACTCTCTGTCTCTATCTCTATCTTTTTCAATAACTATATATTTATATCTATCTCTATCTCTTTCTATATAACTACCTCTATTTCTATCTCTATCGCGATCTGTATCTCTATCTCAATATTTATCTCTATCTATATCTTTGTCACTACCTCTCTTTCTCTCTTTAGTTCTATCTCTATCTCTATCTCTATCTTTTTCTCTATCTCTATCTCTATCTCTATCTCTATCTTTATCTCCATCTCTCACTCTATCTCTATCTGTTTCTCAACCTCTATCCATATCTCTATCTCTATCGCTATCTATATATTTATCTCTCTCTCTATTTGTCTCTGTCTCTATCTCTTTCTCTATGTCTTCATCTATCTCTATCTCTATCTATATATCTCTCTCTATATCTATCTCTATGTGTAACTCTATATTTGTCTTTATCTCTGTCTCAATATCCATCTCTATCTGTATCTGTATCTCTATCTCTATCTATGTCTCAACATCTATCTAAATATCTATCTTTCTCCCTATCTATAACTCTATCTCAACCTTTATCCATATCTCTATCTCTATCTCTATCGCTATCTATATATCTATCTATTTCTCTCTCTGTCTCTAACTCTATCTCTATCTATATCTCAATCTGCATCTTTATCTCTATATATAAATCTATCTCTATCTCTTTTATCTCTATCTATATCTATCTCTATCTCTATGTCTATCTTTATCTTCTATCTCTATCTCTATCTCAATCCCTATCTTTATCTCTATCTCTATCTTTATCTATCTCTATCTCTATGTCTACGTCTATCTCTATCTATATCTTTATCTCTATCTCTACCTCTGGTGGCGACGACGTCCACGCACCAACATCGGACATGCCACCTATGTCATCCGACACGCCAGGCATGTAGACTCGTCATCAACATCAACTAAATAACTGCCAGACTTCGGACGTGCCACCACCACCTCCCGAGACATCCCGCATCATGACACATCGTCAACGACAGATCCAGAACTGCCCTTTGACGTGACATGATTACACGTCGCCCATGTTTTATTATTACGCCATTTCCCGTATTTTCTCTTTCCTCCAAGGCCTATATGAAGGCCAATGTTGTCAGAAACACTTGACATAGTTAAAATCAAGAATTGAGTTTTCTCTTCTTGAGGACTTGCCCTAGTCCTTCTTCCCCAGATTACCGCCACCGTCGCCGTCGCCGCCGCCATGTGTTGCGAGCCGCCATTCTCTCTCCCTCTCTCTTTCTTTCTTTCATGGTCATCCACCTCGCAAACCGAGCAATCTCATACCCATGTTGCCGCCTGCTAGAGTCTCAAACGATGGTCATGGATTTGAAAATCATAATAGAAGTCTGCATGAGGACATTCATAAATGCATCATGAGTAGCAACACTTCCTACAAAAAGACCGCAGATTTGCACCATCATTTTCGCGAGTTTAATGAAGGTGACATGGTGATGGTGAGGGTCAGGCAGAAGAGATTCTCTTCCAAGTGGGCCACCATGCTTCATGCTCATTGTGCCGGGTCGTTCCCAATCCTCAAGCGAGTTGGGGAAAATGCCTATGCCGCCCATATACCCTCTACGTGGGGGATAAGCACTACTTTCAATATTTCAGATTTGGTCGCATTTAAAGGCCCACCACCATCATCTATTGACCCTTTTCCACCCATGGACTTTCCGGTGACTGAGTTTGACTTGTCCACCCCTCCCTCACTACCTTCCGATTGGCAAGAGAACATCGAGGCTATACTCTACGAAGTAATCACCTTCACTAAAAGTAGAACGGTGCGGAAGTTTCTTGTTTGTTGGCTGGGCAAACCATTGACGGATGACACGTGGATCACGGAAGAGGACCTAGCTCATCTGCGCCCCGACTTGGTGATCCCCCTGGAGTCTTTTGACACTGACTCAACGAAGTCGAGTTCTTCTCACCCCGGGGGAATTGGTAGTGACAATGTCAACGCACCAACATCAAATGCGCCACCTATGTCATCCGACATGCCGGGCATGCAGACTCGTCATTGACATCAACTAAATAACCGCCAGACTTCAGACGTGCCACTACCGCCTCTCGAGATGTCCCGCATCATGACACATCATCAACGACAAATCCAGAACTGCCCTTTGACGTGACATGATTACACATCGCCCAAATTTATTTTTACGTCATTTCCCGTATTTTCTCTTTCCTCCAAGGCCTATATGAAGGACCAATGTTATAAGGAACACTTGCAAAGTTAAAATCAAGAATTGAGTTTTCTCTTCTTGAGGACTTGCACTAGCCCTTCTTCCCTAGATCGCCACCACCGTCGCCATCGTCGCCGCCATGTGTTGCCACCCGCCATTCTCTCTCCCTCTCTCTTTCTTTCTCTTTCTCTCTCTCTTCTCTCTACCTGATCGCCCAGCATTCCCGCGCTAGTGCCAAGTGCCCTAACGCCAAGCCACCCTGCCAGGGCTGCCCCACTAGGGCTGCCTATGCCAGGCGCCCAACCGACGGTCGCCCTGCGGAGGTAGCCTACACCAGGCACCCAAGCGTCGGCCGCCCGGCCAAGGCAGCCCACGCCAGACGCCCAAGCACTGACCGCCCTGCCAAGGCAGCCCACGCCAGGCGCCCAAGCACCGGCCTCCCCGCCAAGGCAGCTGACGCCAAGCACCCAAGCGCCAGCCGCCCCGCTAAGGCAGCCCGCGCCAAGTGCCCAAGCGCCAGCTGCCCCACCAAGGCCACCAGCGCCTGACATCCAAAGCATTGGTCGCCCGCCAAGGCCATCCGCGCCAGGCCTCCTAGCGCTGGCCGCCATGTCAAGGCAGTCTCGCGTAAGCAACGTCACATCGACAGTCCTACCGTTCTTGCACTAGCACCGTGCGTCTGTCTACATCTATTGCTCGTCCACCACGCCCATCGCCAGGGCCGCTCAACACTCAGAACGCCAAGCTTCATCATCCAAGAAGGGCTAGACAATGCGGAATCACCAAGCCACATTACGACAAGAATTCCCCGCAGCCTCATCATGCACTCCGGTGCCGAGGTACGCATGAACTCTTTGGTGTCGTGTGTTCTTCATCCAGTATTCCACGGGAATTCTTCCACCGCCATCGGATTTGCTTTGAATTTCTTGGAATCTCAACGACTAGTGGATTAGGTCTTTAGTGAGATTTCCCGCGAACGTGAATTCGAAAGTATTGATTTTGGTGCTTAGGCAGCATCTCGGTGGTTGAAGACACTACTCACGCCCTCGACGAAGAAAGGGGCTGCACCACTATTATTTCATCGAATTTAAGTTTTCGAAACTGATCGTGTGGATTTGTGGTCTGTTTTATCCCTCCATACCCAAACCATACCTGCATCCACCATCTTTCGTCATCCTTCCCGTTTCCTTAGTCGTCTGCACCCATTCCTCTACTTGTCCTACATCAGCCTCTATCTCAATCTCCATCTCTCTTTCTATCTATACCTCCATCTCTATCTCTAATTCAGTCTCTATTACTATCTTTATCTCTATTTCTATCTTTATCTATATCTATGTATCTTTCTTTTTCTCTCTATCTATCTCTATCTATTTCTATGTCTCTGTCTATGTCTCTATCTCTATGTATTTCTATATCTCTTTATATATGTCTACCTCTGTTATTATGACTATATCGATCTCAATCATTATCTCTATCTCTATATCTAGCTCTATATTTATCTCTATCTCTTTCTCTACCTCTATCTCCTTCACTATCTCTATCTCTATCTGTATCTCTAGGTCTACCTTTATCTCTATCTCTATCGCTATCTCTATCTCTATTTCTATTTTTATGTCTATCTCTAACTCTAACTCAATCTCTAACTTTACCTCTATCTCTATCTCAACGTCTATCCGTATCTTTATCTCTATCTCTATGCTATCTATATATCTATCTCTTTCTCTCTCTCTGTCTCTATCTCTACCTCTATCAATTTTGATATCTCTATATTTATCTCTATCTCTATCTCTTTCTATCTGTCTACCTCTATCTGTATCTTTATCTCTATCTCTATCTGTATCTTTATCTCTATCTCTAGCTATATATCTATCTCGAACTCTATCTCCATCTATATATCTATATCTCTATATCTATCTGTATCTCTATCTCTATTTCTATCTCTATCACTATCTGTATCTCTATATCTATCTAAATCTCCATCTCTATCTCCATTTATATCTATCTCTCTATGTCTATCTCTATCTTCATTATATCTATATCTCCAGCTTTATCTCTATCTCTATCTTTCTCTGTATGTCTATCTCTATCACTATCTGTATCTCTATATCTATCTAAATCTCCATCTCTATCTCCATTTATATCTATCTCTCTATGTCTATCTCTATCTTCATTATATCTATATCTCCAGCTTTATCTCTATCTCTATCTTTCTCTGTATGTCTATCTCTATCTCTATCTCAACGTCTATCCATATCTCTATCTCTATCTCTATCTCTATCTGTACCTCTATCTCCATCTTTATCTCTGTACTATCTCCATCTTTAATTCCATCTCTGTCACTATCCATATATCTATCTTTATCTTTATCTCTATCTGTACCTCCATCTCTATCTCTAAATATCTCCTTATCAACATCTTTATCTCTATCTCTCTACCTATTTTTATATTTATCTCTATCTACATTTCTATATCTATCGCTATGTCTATCTCTATCTCTATCTCTATCTCTCTCTCTATCTCTATCTCTATCTCTATCTCTATCTCTATCTCTATCTCTAAATCTATCTCTAAATCTATCTCTAACTCTATCTTTATCTCTATCTCTATCTGTATCTCTATCTCTAAATCTATCTCTAACTCTATCTTCATCTCTATCTCTATCTCTATCTCTATCTCTATCTCCATCTCTATTTCTATCTCTATCTTTATCTTTACCTTAACCTTGAACTCCATCTCTATTTCAATATCAATCTCCATCTGTG
This sequence comes from Wolffia australiana, assembly GCF_029677425.1. NCBI lineage: Eukaryota > Viridiplantae > Streptophyta > Magnoliopsida > Alismatales > Araceae > Wolffia > Wolffia australiana. Next base: position 5,252,165 of record NC_135841.1, on the reverse strand, counting down.
TCTCTATCTCTATCTTTCTCTCTATCTCTATCTTTATCTTTATCTTTATATCTATCTCTATCTATATCTATATATCTATCTCTTTTTGTTCCTCTCTGTCTCTTTCTCTATCACTATATCTATATTCATATCTCTTTCTCTCTCTCTCTATCTCTATCTCTATCTCTTTCTATATGTATTTCTATATCTTCATCTCTCCATATATATCGCTCTCTATCTCTATCTTTATCTATCTCTCTCGATATCTATCTCTATCTCTATGTCTATCTCTATTTTCTGACTCTATCTATATCTCTATCTCTATCTTTATATCTGTGTCTATCTCAATCTCTATCTCTCTGTCTATCTGTATATCTATCTCTATCTCTATCTTGATGTCTATCTCTATCTCTATATCTCTGTAAATTACTATCTCTATTTCTATCTCTATGTCTATCTCTATCTCTATCTCTAGATCTCTCTCTATCTCTATCGCTATCTCTATCTCTATCTCTATCTCTATCTTTATCTTTATCTGTATCTCTATCTCTGTCTCTATTTCTATCTATACCTCCATCTCTATCTCCAAATCTCTCTCTATCACTATCGTTATATCTATCTCTATCTTTATCTCTATCTCTCTCTCTGTCTCTAACTCTCTCTCTATCTCTGTCTCTTTTTATAGCTCTATATTCATATCTATCTCCATATCTTTCAATTTGTTTACCTATATTTCTATATCTCTCTCGATCTCTATCGCTATCTCTATCTTTATATCTATGTCGATATTTATCTCTATCACTATCTCTATCTCTATCTATGTTTTTATCTCTATCTTTTTCTCCATCTTTATCTCTTACTCGATCTCTATCTCTATCTCATTTCTATATCTGTATCTGTATCTCTATCTCTATCTATATATCTCTCTTATTCTCTCTTTTTGTCTCTATCTCTATCTCTTTCTATATCTATTTTGATATCTCTATATTTACCCTTATCTCTATCTCTTTATTTATGTCTACCTCTATCTCTATCTCTATCTGTATCTGTATCTCTATCTGTATCTCTATCTCTATCTCCATCTGTACCTGATAGCGCACGCCATCAAAGATCTTCATTGACGTCATCTGCACCGCGCGCGCGCGCGGCGTTGAGGATCGGGTAAAGCTGCTCCAGTCCCTTTTCCATTTTTCTCATCTCTCTCTCTCTCTCTCTCTCTCTCTCTCTCTCTCTCTCTCTCTCTCTCTCTCTCTCTCTCTCTCTCGTGTTTTTGTCTTTTTTCTGTTCTCGTCCATCCCATTTTCATCTTATTTTGCCGCTTTCGTGATGCCTTTCGTCTGTCCATCGTTCGCCGTCAAGGGGGATGGGCTTCTCTCTAACCCCTCCCCCCTTGATTCTCCCTTTTTCTTCTTCTTATTTCCATCTAATTTCCCTGTTATTCCCCTTTGCCTTCTTCTTTGTTTGTAAGGAGGAGCCCATTTATAAGGGATCCCCAAATGGACGATTCAAGGCCCACTTAGGGGCCCATTCCCCTCCCCCCTCTATATAAGGGAGGAGATGGGCACCCTAAGGACTTGGACCAGTAATTTTTTATTATAGAAGCATTTTATCAAACGGATTGCTGGTCTGCCTTCCTCGTCAAGAGAATAACACAAGGGAAGGTTGAAGAAGAAGCAGGGAGAAGAAAGAATGAGGAGAAGAAAGAGCGGTAAGAAGAACGAGAGGAGAAGAGGGAGAGGGACTCCAGCCCGGACGAGCCGGACGGATGACCCGCCAACCTCCTCGCTCCCTTCCTTCCGTGTCGTCAGGACAGGTTCTCTACCGACGAGCCGCCATGCCGGACCATGAACCATGTCCGTTGACGTTCAGCCTCGCCACATGCATGGCTGGCTGGGAAGGGCTCGATCGAGCCAGACCACTGGCGAACCGACGAACCCTTGGCGCGCTGACACCGACCGTCGGGAACCGGCCCCAACCCCATGACCAACGTCGCTGTCCTGCCGATCGGACACACCATTCAACTGGTCAACCGACTGGACCGACCCGAATGATCGGTCCGATCTGATCGATCGGACCAACCTGAATGATTGGTCCGACCCGATCGTTCGGTCCGATCCGATCGACTGACCAATCCGATCGACCGATTCAATCCAACCCAAACGACCGGGCTGGTCAAGCTCGGTGGGTTGAACTACTTGTTCGAACCGGCCGGCCAGGTCGACCCGGTCAATTGAACCAGACAACCTCACCGTTCCACTCTGTCTAGCCGGACGAGCCGACCGATCGTGAGGGTGAGGATGCCAACACATCACCATCGGACGCGTCAATACGGTCAACTAAAGTCAGCACGCCCGCTACAGACTCAATGGCGAAGTCAACGCCTCCACCTTGGACACGTCGCAACCGTCGTCACGCACGTATCCACCCGCGCACGTCTCTACACGTGTCATGACACGTCGCCAGAGGCAGATCAACAGCTGTGCTTTGGCATGACATGAAGCACGTCTTTAATTTTTCGTCTCTAATTTCTCATCATTTTCTCTTTCCTCCAAGGCCTGTATATAAAGGCCATTGTTTTCAAGAAACACTTAGGCAGTCATAATTCAAGAATTGAGTTTTTGTTTAACTCTTCTTGGAGGACTGCCCAAGCCTCCCTATCCCCTATTCAACCCCAGGGCAGCCCCTTGGCCGCCCGTGCAGGTCGCCCAAGGACAGCTCGCGCTGCCCCCTTTAGGGTTGCCCTAGGGCAGTCCCTTGGCCGCCCACCCAAGTCGCCCCAAGGCTCGGCCGCGCTGCCCCTTCAGGGCCACCCAAGGCAGCCCCTTGGCCGCCCGTCCATGCCGCCCAGAGCAGTTCACCCCAGATCGCACGGGACTGGTGTCCTCGTCCGCTCGCTCCACCCGTGCCCGTTAAACCTCCACGCTCTCCACCAAGACCGTACAATGCCCGGAACGCCTAGACTATTCATCTAGTGGGTCGCTCAACGCCCGGATTCATCCAGCCTCGTCATGATCGGAATTTTCCACACCCTCTTCACGCACTACAGTGCCGAGGTACGCTTGAACCCTTTGGTGTCAAAAATGTTCTCCGTCTAGTATTTTCTCGAGAAGTTTGCACCGCCGTCAGAATTAGATTTGGTTTGGATTTTCCACTTCTTCTCTCTCTTTCTCGAGTGTTTCTTTGCGACGCAAATTTGGAGATTGATTTCTGTGCTTAGGCATCGTCGCGGTGGGGGAAGACAGTACTCCCGCCCTTGATAAAGGTCAGAGCTGCACCACCTGATTTTCATCGATTTTAAAGTCCGAATTCAACCACGTGATTTCTATGGCTGTTTTATCCCTCTAGTATCTGAGCCACCCCTAGTCGTCCATCTACAGTCGTCCATTCCTTTGTCGTCCATTCCTTAGTTGTTTTCTCTGTAGCCGTCCTACGTCAAAATGGTATCAAAGCCTAACCTGTCAGCCCAGTCATTTCCGCCATCGTAGACGTCGTCATCAGTCAGTCCCATTGCATGCATTTGCGTTCAGGCAAACGAGTATCCGCTCCGATTATAGACCAACCCCAATACAGTCGTGAGGTGTCCATCCCCGTCCATGAGTTGTCGTCATCCGCTCCACCAACCTCCACTTGAGGGGACATCGATCGCGTGTTAGATGCTGTCCAGAATGGTTTTCGTGATGTGAATACACAAATTACCAATATGGATAACCGTCTAACAAGTTCGATCGATGCGGTGAGCGAACGAACTTACCAACTCAAGTATAGAGGTCGTGACCACCATTACCGCGATCGTGAAGACCACTATCCGCCTGACTCCAGACCTCGAGCTCGTGATAGGAGTCATCACGACCAGGATGATCCTATACGACCCAAGGATAGATCCGAGAGTCGAACTCAGAATCGTCCTAAGCGAGACGATCAGATTCCTCCTGAGATTTGTACTCTGGTTTGTGATAGTAATCGTCTCCTACGGAACGGTTACTATCCGCCCGAGCCTAGGACCCCAGGCCAGGTGATAAGCCGAAAATAGGGGTAAAAACTATGCAATTTTTAGCCCTTGTCATTGTGGATTTTGGCTTATGCAATAAAATTTATAAGAACTCCACTTAAGACGTACAGTGATAAGTATGAGTGTCGTCCAAGGGAAGCTAGTAAGGAATTCAATTTGGTAATCGTATTGGTCATTTCACTCTGATTAAACTGAATTTGATCTTCAATGAGGATCAAGTCACCCTAATTAGATGAGAATTTAGAAAGGGGGGTAGAAGAGTTGAGATGAATAGAAGAAATATGGCGCTCTAAATTGGCTTCTTTGATCTTAATAAAAGGATCCAAGAGGTCAATTAGAGAGGTTGAAAGGGAATTTTAAATTTGAGTTTGGTTTGTTTTTGCAACTTTGATAATTCAGAACTGAAATGGGGGTAATTTAATCTCCTAAGAATTAAAACTAATTTTTTTAGAGTTTTTCTTTGGAATGCAGTTGAATGCTTAGTTGAATCCCTCAAATTCTCCTCTCAATCCTAATCAGGGCTTGTACATGCCGCTCAAGCCAAGCGATTTAGAATTTCAGATCAAAACCAAGAAGAAGAAACAAGAAACTGAACTAATCTCATTCAAAATGCACAAATCCAAATACAATCAAGGAAAAAAAGTACCAGATAACTTGATCCAAGCTAGACCTCCTCCATGTCTTGCAGCTGTGATAGAGAACCATCAAAAATGAGCTCCCCCTCTCAAAATGTAGCTTTTATACTTAGGTTATATGGTAAAAATCACCATTTTACCCCCGTTTAGTACTTAATATTTATCTATCAATGTAGGCTGGATCTGAATAATCTAACCATACAGATAGAAAGAGGGGATCAAGACGAACAAATCCATAAAAAATCATCTCAATCGGACTTCAGGATCAAAAGTTATTAATAAATCAATTTAAACCAATTTAATTCATTGGATTTAAAATTGATTTATTTATTAATTTCGTTTTTAAACACGCAATGACGTGTCGCTCTCTCATTGGCTGGCGCATTTTGAATCCTCTTTTTTGCAAAAAGGTCCTTAAAAAGCCTGGAATTCTTTTGGACGCCGCCTAAAAGTAATTGCGTATATGCCCCTAGCGCACTCTCTCTCCTCCGATTTCTCCTAAAAATATTAAAAATATATATTAAAAATTGCAATAAAACCCTGTAAAATTTTAAATTGGATCTTTACGCCTGCAATGGCGACCGAGTGCTGTTTTCAGGGTGTTTTTGCAACGAAAGTTCGCAAAAAGGCCCTTGAAAGTTTTAAAATAATAAAAATGCTTCTTTTTCTATTATAAATAGACTTTTTTTCCTTGAAATAAATACATTTCCTCTTCAAATAAATCTCATAAAAATCCTAAAAATTCATAAAAAATTCTAGAAAATTTACTGATTCATTCCCATGCTGATAAATGTCGAAATAAAATATTAAATATGCCGTTTTCATTCAAAAATAATTATTTCGAGCTTCAATAAATCCTTAAAAATTCATAGAATTAACAGAAAATTAGGGAAAAATCAGAAATCACTAGAAAACACTATTTTCATGTAAATATATGATAACGACCCCATTTTAAGCTCTTTAAATGCATAAAATCATGCTAATAACATGAAATAAAGACAGAAATTAGGGTGTTATCACCAGGACAGGAATCGTCCCCCATGGAACGATCCCTATCCGTCTGTGAATAGAACCCTGGCGCATGATGGAAATCGTTTACCCCGAGACGATTACCATCCATCTGAGGAGAGGATCCTAGAGCGCGATAGGAATCATCCCCCACGGAATGATACTTATCTGCCTGACGATCGGTAGCGTGGAAGTTATGGGAATCGTCCGGATAGGGACGATCCTTATCCTCCCGAAGATATGGTTCCCCCTCATGATCAACGCTGTGCGGATCACAACAACCAATGGCAGCAGATTCAGCGTAGCGTCAAAGTCAATGTTCGTATACTACAAGGGATCTAGGGACCCTAAGGAGTATCTTGATTGGGAATCTAAATTAAACAGTTATTTTAAGTGGCACAATATGTTAGAGTGGCAGAAAGTCCAATATGTCGAGATGAGATTAGGGGGACAAGCAAAAATATTTTGGGAAAATCTTGAATTTTCAATTTATAACCGTCGTGAGGCACCCATAGATACTTGGCCCCAAATGAAGGACAAACTGCGTGAGAAATGCATCCCGCTTGCTTACTTAGACAATCTCCTAGATCAATGGCATAAACTGCAGTAGGGTAGACGTCCGGTCTCTGAGTTCATTACCCAATGCGAGGAATTCTATATGAGGTGTTTAGTCAAGGAGAATCCCCGAGTCATTATTTCTTGATTTAGAACCGGTCTTAACCCTTATCTTGAGATGGAACTGTTAGTCCGCAAAGCCGCCACCCTAGAGCAGGCCTATCAGATTGTAGAAGACCTAGAGCTCTATCAGAATTTATATCATACTCCCGTGTACAATCACCCTGCTCTCACCGATCGGTCGCACTTATCTAATCCTTCTTATTCCAACTGTGCGACCCAGCGTAATCCTCCCTTAGCCCTCCCGGCACCACCACCACTAATTCCTACCGCCACTCGTACTCCCACCAAACATCGTCCACCCCCTCCGACTCAGTCATCTACAACACCAAATCCTCGTACATCACCTTCCCTCGAGTCCACCGCTAGGATCCCTCCTCAACCCAATCCCACACAACTCGGCCCTTCTGGCTTGACTTGTTTAAAATGCCAGGGCCGAGGTAATAGAGCTTCCCAATGTCCATCACAAGCCTTACACATAGGACAGGAGCCCCTCGATAGCAACCCCACCCTAGATGAGCAACCTATTGATGAGGAGGAGTATAGAGTTGAGAGTTATGTTGTCGATGAATTTGTACATGATGACGGATTAGTAAGTTTCATTGGCATCATGGACTGCCCACCGTCTGATGGCGAGGATGCCAACATATCATTAACGAACACGTCACCACGGTCAACCAGAGTCAACACGCCTGCTATGGACCATGGTCAACTGGAGTCAACCGAAGTCAACCCACCACGGTCAACTGGAGTTAACACTAAAGCCAACACGCCACAACGGCCAACTAGCACGTCTCCACCCGCGCACGTCTCTACGTGCGTCATGACACGACGCCAAAGGCAGATCCACAACACGCCACAACATGACACAGCGCACGTCTTTACTTTCTCGTCAATTTCTCTTTCCTCAAAGGCCTATATAAAGGCCATTGTTTTCAAGAAACTCTTAGGCAGTCATAATTTCAAGAATTGAGTTTTGTTTAACTCTTCTTGGAGGACTTCCCAACCTCCCTACCCCTCTCCTTCCTCTTTCACCATCCTCTCTCCCTCTCCTATTCTCTTTCTTTCCCCATTCTCTCCCACCCTCTCTCTCTCTCGCCCAGGCCGCCCAGCCAAGCCGCCTGGCCAAGCTGCCTAGGCCGCCCAGCCGAGGCCACCCAGGCCGCCCCAGCCAAGGCCACCCAGACCTCCCGCAAGGGATGCCCAGGCCGCCCCCCTCCAGGCCGCCCAGGCAGCCCCGCCAGGACACCAGGCCGCCCTAGCCAAGGCCACCCAGGTAGCCCCGCCACGACTGCCCAAAACGCCCCAGGCAAGGCTACCCAAGCCGACCGGCCAAGACGCCCAGGCCGCCCCAACCAAGGCCGCCCAGGCATCCGCGCCAGGACGCATAGGTTGTCCTCGCCAAGGCCACCATAGCCACGTCCTAGGCCGCCACCCAGAGCTCCCCAGGCCGCCGGTCGTCGTCGACGCCGTCCAACGCTCCAAGCCGTGCGCACTCTGCGCACTCTGCACGTGCATCGGCGCTCCGCGCGCTCTGTGCGCTCATCGACTGCGCGCTCAGCGCCCGTGCGCTCCGCGCGCTCAGTGCCCGCGCGCGCTGCTCTACGCGCTCTGTGCGCACCGCACATCCTACGCGCGCTTCGCGCGCGCGGGTGTTCGTCTACGCTTGGCTCTGCGACCACGACATCTGCACTCAACCAGGGCCATTCAACGCCCGGAATGCCCAGCATCGTCCTCGCCCAGTGGGCCGCTCAACGCCCGGATTCGCCCAGCCTTGTCACGATCAGAATTTCCTGCATCCTCTTCACGCACTACGGTGCCGAGGTACGCCTGAAACTCTTTGGTGTCAAAAGTGTTCTCCGTGTAATGTTTTCTCGAGAAGTTTCCACTACCGTCAGAATTAGTTTTGGTTTGGATTTCCACTTCTTCTCTCTGTCCTTCTCGAGTGTTTCTTCGCGACGCAAATTCGGGTATTGATTTCGGTGCTTAGGCATTGTCGCGGTGGGGAAGACAGTACTCCCGCCCTCGATAAGGGTCGGAGCTGCACCACCAGATTTTCATCGATTTTAAAGTCTGAATCCGACCGTGTGAATTTCTGTGGATTGTTTTATCCCTCCCTACAGACACATTTCCCATCGTCAACCCATCCATCTCCTTAGTCGCCCTTTTCCTTTGTCGTCCTACGTCAAATTGGTATCAGAGCATGCATCATCGTAGACGTCTACATTCATCATCATCTGTCAGTCCCATTGCATGCATTTGCGTTCAGGCAAACGAGTCGCCGCTCCGATGACAGACCAACCCCAAGACGGTCGTGAGATGTCCGTCCTTGTCCATGAGTTGTCATCGTCCGCACCACCGATCTCCTCTCGAGGGGACATCGATTGTGTATTAGACGCTGTCCAGAACGGTTTTCGTGATGTCAATACACGAATTACCAATATGGACAATCGACTAACTAGTTCGATCAATGCGGTGAGCAAACGGACTTATCAACTCAAAAATAGAGGTCTGGATTGACATCGCCGTGACCGCGAGAACCACTATCCCCCAGATCCTAGATCTCGAGATCGTGATAATCATCGCGAGACGTGCTTTGTGTCACGCCAAGGGGCAGTTGTTGATCTACCATTGGCGACATGTCATGATGCGTGAAGGAGCGTGTGTGCGTGGAGACGTGCGTGGAAATGGTTGCGGCGTGTCCGTGGTGGAGGCGTTGATGTCGGTTGACTATGGCAGTGTGTCCATAGCGGGGATGTTGACTTCGGTTAATGGTGGTGGTGCGTTCGGTGTCGATGTGTTGGCGTCCACGCCACCACCAACCCCTAGCATCGGTAGTCATCTCTCATTTTGCATTCGCCCAACATGCTTTGTCGTTGCATCATGATCATCATGATAGGTCATCAGTTAGGCATGCATAGTACGAGCAGGCTGCCGACTCGTAGAGCTGACTCTGGGTGACCGACGAGGGAGATCGACTGTCGGTGAGAATTTGGCAGCTACCCTCGCAGCATGCTGTGCCCACCTGCGTGCTGTGAGCTGCGCACCGTGCCCGACCGTGCCCCCTACCCTACACGCTGCAACCCCACCGCGCGTCGTGCCTGACACATGCCGCACCTTGCTGAGCTCTGTGGGTGGACAACGTGCCTCCGTGTCAGCCCACACGGCCCCGACGCGCACTGTGCTTCCCATTAACAAGATCCTAGCTGCGGACTGCATATTGTGCCCTGCAATCATGTCCTCGATCAATAGTGAACAACAGGTTGACTCCGCCAGGTAGCACTTCATTTCTCCTTCATCCTCAGTATCATTACCTTTTCAAGTTCTGTCTTCCTCTATCACTTTCCTCTACCCATTTATTGGAAAGTTTAATTGAATCAAATAGCCACCCCTTGTTGAGAGGTAGGATATTCTTGTGGTAGAAGATTATTTCTCTGATCTAGGAGTGTGAACAACCACGAGTCATAAAACGCTCCTCACCAATAAGGTATTTTAGTAATCTCGAGGTTCATGGAGAGTCTGTTGTGATTGGTTTGTTCCTTCAAAAAATTAAAGGATTGTTCACCTAAGTTAGCCCTGTCCTCTATTGCTCATCTGAGAGTTTTTCTTTAAACAATTGCACGTCCTCATTTTGTCATAACATAGATTACCATTACATCCAGTGTTGTAATACGAGTCGCCGATCCCGGCATTCTTTGTATTCCATCACTTTCTCCATCTCTATCTCTATCTCCATCTCTATCTCTATCTTTATCTTAATCTATATCTCTATCTCTATCACATTCTCTATCTCTATCTCTATCTCTATCTCTATCTCTATCTCTATCTCTATCTCTATCTCTATCTCTATCACTATCTCCATCTCTTCACTATTTATATATATATATATCTCTATCCCTATCTCTATCTATACCACCATCTCTATCTCTGTCTTCATCCCTATCTCTATCCCTATCTTTATATCTATCTCTATCTATATCTCTATATCTATCTCTATCTCTCTTTCTATCTCTATCTATATGTTTATCTCTATCTGTATCTCTATGTTTATCTCCATCTATATATCTATCTCTATCCCTATCTCTATATTTATCTTTATCTCAAACTCTATCATTAACTCTATCCTAACCTTGATCTCTATCTCTATGTCTATTTCTATATCTATCTCTATTTCTGACTCTAGCTCTATCTCTATATCTATATCTATCTCTATCTCTATCTCTATCTCTATCTCTATCTCTATCTCTATCTCTATCTCTATCTCTATCTCTATCTCTATCTCTATCTCTATCTCTATCTCTATCTCTATCTCTATCTCTATCTCTATCTCTATCTCTATATCTATCTCTATCTCTATCTCTATGGCTATCTCCACTGCTATCTTTAACTCTATCTTAACCTCGATCTCTATCTCTATCTCTTTCCCTATCTTATATCGATCTATATCTTTCTCTCTATGTTTAGCTCTATCTTTATCACTATCTATTTCTATATCTCTATGTTTATCTCTATCTGTATCTATGATAATGTCTACCTCTATCTCTATCTCTGTTTCTATCTATGTCTATCTCTATCTCTATCTCTATTTCTGTCTATATCTCTATCTATATCTCAATTTCTATCTGTATCTCTCTCTCTGTCTTTATCTCTATCTCTATCTCTATATCTATCTCTATCTTTATCTTTATCTATATCCCTATCTCTATCTCGACCTCTATCCATATCTTTATCTATATCTGTATCGCTATCTATATATCTATCTCTTTCTTTCTATGTCTCTTTCTCAAAATCTATCTCTATCTATTTATATATCTCTAAAAATATCTTTAGATCTATCTCTCTCTATATGTCTACCTCTATCTCTATCTTTATTTCTATCTCTATATCTATGTATACCTGCATCTCTATCTGTATCTCAATATGTATCTATATCTCTATCTCTTTCATTATGATTATGTCTATCTCTATCTGTATGTCTACACCTATCCCTATCTCTATCTCTAACATTATCTCTAACTTTATTTCTATCTTTATCTCTATCTCCATCGTAATATCGGTCTCAAACTTTATCTTTAACAATGTCTTAACCACAATCTCCATCTCAATTGCTATTTCTACCTCTATCTTTATCTCTATCTCTATATTTATCTCTATCTCTATCTCTTTCTATATGTCTGCCTCTAACGATAGAAATAGAGATAGATAGATTAATAGAGGTTGAGATAGAGATAGGGATAGGCCAAAATATGTTGAATTCCTAAGTGTTGTCTCCCCGGCAACCGCGCCAATTGATAAGCCAAAAATAGGGGTGAAAATTACGCGAGTTTTTTAGCCCTTGTCGTTGTGAATTTTTGGCTTATGCAATAAAATTTATAAAACTCTACTTAATATGTATAGTGATAAGTATGAGTGTCGTCCAAGGGAGGCAAGCATTAATTTCAATTTGATTTTTTTTTTTGTGTTTTAGATCCTAATTAGAGTGAATTTGATCTTCAATGAGGATCAAGTCACCCTAATTAAGTGAGAATTTAGAGAGGTTGAAAGCGGGTTCTTAAAATGAGTTGGGTTGATTTTTGCAGATTGATAATTCAGAACTAAAATGGGGAAATTGAGAATTCTAAGAATTAAAACTAAATTTTTTTATAATTTTTTTTGTAATGCAATGAATGCCCAGGTAAAATTTCTCTATTTCTCCTCTCAATCCTAATCAGGGCTTCTACATGCCGCTCAAGCCAAGCGATTTAGAAGTTCAGACTAGAATGGAGATGAAGAAACAAACAACTTAACCTATTTCATTCAAAATGCACAAAAGTTTGAATACAATGAAAGAAAAAAATACCAAAACTGTTGATCCAGGCTGGGACTCCTCTTTGTCTTGCAGCTGTGATGAAGCACCCTCCAGATTGAGCCCCTCCTCTCAAAATTCAGCTTTTATACCTAGGTCACATGGTGAAAATCACCATTTTACCCCCGTTTAGTAATTAATTTTTATCTATCAATTTAGGCTAGATCTGAATGATCCAACCATACAGATAGAAAGAGGGGATCAAGATGAGCAAATCCATAAAAAATCATCTCAATCGGACATCAGGATCAAAAGTTATTAACAAATCAATTTTAAACCAATTTAAACCATTGGATTTAAAATTGATTTATTTATTAATACACGCAATGACGTGTCGACTTCCCATTGGCTGCGGTGTTTCAAGTCCTATGGCGGGCACTCTCTCATCGCGCCACGTACCCCTGACAAGAGAGTAAAAAAACAATTAAATTTTCGTTAGTGCGCATTTTGCGTACGTTTTGATACGCACGCACACGTGCGTTTTTTCGTTCCTTTGCCTACTTGTGTGTCGCCACGTCACCGCCCGTGCACGCGCATTGTATGCGCCGCATGGGCGGTGAACTTACCTCCTGCCACATACACATGTGCGATCGCCGTTGGATTTTTATCCAACGGCTAAAGTTGCACCACGTCGACAAGGCAGGAGGCTCTTTGCGTTTTTTTTCAAGAAAGCCCTTAATAAAACAAGCAATTGTAAACGAACGCCGCCCAAAAATATTCGTGTATATGCCCTTTCGGTACTCTCTCTCCTCCGATTTTCTCTAAAATTAATAATGAAATTGCAAATAAACCCTAAATGATTTTAAATTGGATCTTTACGCCTGCCGTGGCGACCGAGAGCTGTTTTCAGGGTCTTTTTGCAACGAAACGTTGCAAAAAGGCCCCGAAAAGTCTAGAAATTGCATAAATACATTTTTTCTCTTATAAATATGCCCTTTTTTAATAGAATAAATGCATTTCTTCTTGAAATAAATCCCAGATAATTTCTAAAAATTCGTAAAAAATTCTAGAAAATTCTAGAAAATTCCCTGATTAATTCCCATGTTGATAAATGTCGAAATAAACTTTTTAATGTGCCATTTTTCATCCAAAAATAATTATTTCGAGCTTGAATAAATCCTTACAAATTCAGAAATTACTTGGAAGCATTATTTTCGTGTAAATATATGATTACAGCCCAATTTTAAGCCTTTTAAATGCATAAATCATGCTAATAACATGAAATAAAGACCGAAATTAGGGTGTTATCAGGGGGCCACGGCGGGGAGGGGGGGAGGGGGGGCGCAGGCGGCCGGGGGAGGAATCCCTGATATAATCTAGACGGGGCGGAGGGGTGGAGATAGGCGGCGGGGTGGGGGGTGGGGGAAGGGGGGAGGGGGGAAGGGTAGAGAAGGGGGAGCCGCGGGCAGAGGAGGGGTAGAGAAGGGGCGATAGGGGGTCGGGCGGCGGGGAGGGTGGGGCGGCGACGGGGAGGGGGGTCGGTCATCAGCGAGAGAGGGCGGCGGGGCAGCGGCCGGTGGTGGGGAGGGGTGTGGGCGGCCGGGGGAGGAGGGCGGGGGGGGGGGGGGGTGGCACCTTCAAAATAATTGCACATTCGCACATAACCCTACTGCACAGACCCATGCGCGGTGTGCGGTGCGGTGTGCGGTGCGATGTGCGAATATCGTGTGCGGTGCGATGTGCAAATTTTGCACCACACCGCACATTTGCATGTTTGCCTGTTCGCTCGCACGAACAGAACTTCCCTATTTGCCAACACCTTAACTGTGTCAAGGCCCTCATGAAGACTCAAGCATCGTCGTCATGAGGAATTGGCTGTGGGTGACCAAATCTACCTCAAGCTATGGCCTTGGCACATGTAGTGGCTGGCACTACGCCCTTTCAAGAAGCTGGCCCCTCATTATTTTCGCCCGTATGCAACGAATGGGTGCAGTCGCCTACAAGCTAGCTCTTCCACCGACGTCCGCATCTGCCTAGTCTTCCACGTGTTGCAACTGAAGTGTGCCACTCCCGTTATTGTTCCCCCCAATCATCCCATGCCACCTCACCGCCGAACAAGTTTGGCAAGTGGTACCAGAAAAGATCTCTGCTTTCCATCCCTACGCCAAGGCATGCGAAGTTCTCACTTCCTGGAGGGGCCTTCCTTCCTTCGATGCCATGTGGGAATTGGCCGCTATGCTCAGCGATCGGTTCCCTGACTTCCAGCTTGAGGACAGGCTGGTGAAATTAGGGAGGAGTAATTATATGATCCGCCAACACATATATGTTCAAAGGAAGCCATGACAGCGGCCCGACCCAGAAACCTCGGCCCAGCCCATTGACGATCCAATTTAAGCCCTCTTTATTGAGAGTAGAGGGCAGTAAAAATCAATGCTATGAGTCGATAACTTACAATTTATAATATAAATTGATGAATATTACATACCTATAAGAGTTCTATTAGCCATGTTTGCATGTTATCATGATTAAATGGACTTAAATAGCTTGCACTATAGTTTCATCATTAATTTTAATTTTTAAATATTTATTAACATGAGATTTGACTCATTTCATTGATGATTTATTTTTTACAGGTCATAAAATACTTGGCTAGAAGTTGTTAAGGGTTTTACTAATTTTTATGCAATTTTCCCATATTGTTTTATAATTTTATGACCATTATATAGCCGAGAAATAATTTTTAGAATTAGAATAATATATATTTTTTATTTATTTAGCATTCAAAGATGAATTTTCAGTTATATTACGTGGCTTCCATGTTATTTGCCAAAATATTCGGGCGAATGATTGAATGCGTCAAATCATTATTTTATACGCTAATTATGGCTTTGCAAGGTGCGATGCCATAATAAGCAAATCATCACCTCGATCATTACATGGCGCATGCGGCTCAAGAAAAAGGTAAATTTGTCCTGTCATTTTGGCATTTTTTGTGCCATAAATGCACGTAGAGAATTGACAGCCGTGTGCTTTAAATGCACGTAACAAATTGATAACCACGTGCATTTATTATAATGGTAAATTTTCTTTATTTTTTTATTTTTTATAAAGACAGGAGCTGACACGAGGCGACGTGGCGTGCTCTGAGTCATGCAAAAAGCACAATTTTGTCTCTCTCTTAATGCCGATGACTGAGCCATGTCACTACGCAAAAATGTGGCAGCGCGTGATCAGATGGCAGAGAAAATGAGGCAACGAATCAGGAAGCACCATTTTTGCCTGGCTGGGGTTGCATGGAGGAGAGATAAAAAATAATCGGAGGGTTGAGATCAAACGAGATTAAAAAGGCCAAGTTGTTTGGCCACGAAGGACACATGATTTGCTTATGAAGTTGACAGATCTTGCTTCAAGAATCAAAGTTTTAAGTTTCTTCTTTACTATTTGATCTTCTTCTTGAATGATTTCAAAACGCCGGGGCATGGGCAAAATGTACATGCCCTTGGAGACGAATTGAATGATTTTTTGCATTGGAATTTGATTTTAATTCAATACTTGACTTTAAACTCTTAGTTCTACATGGAATTTGATCTTATATTGCATTGTAGATCCCTAGATTAGAGTCGAATTTCATATAATCCCATTTCCCCCAATTTTTCCACTTTCCCTCTCTAGATTAGCTCACCTATTTTCTCTCTCTAGATCTAAAAATTGATTGTTGTAAAATTCAATTCCCATCTAAGCTACCTAAATCCAAAATTTCAATAAAAAATTCATCCATCTTCAAGCCCAATTTCAAAATCAATTTCTTGCTTATTAATCCATAATTTTAATACATAAAAAATTGTTTTGATAAATCAGCTTTATTTGAATCTGGATTACTCCAAATTACTTTGACAGCAGAATCAAAATTACCCTCTCTAGAGTGTTCTGATTGAAAATATTAAGATCACTATACAGATTCTACTTCTGAGTAATTGTAAAACACAATGAAACAAAATCAAGGCCCATTAAATACATAAAACACAATTAATTCATTCTTGAATTGATTCATAAAAATTAGGATAAAAATTCTTGAGAAGTGCCACCCTGTTTTTCATTATTGTGACTAAAGAAAATTAGTACAAATTTTATTGCATAAGCCTACTTCTAAACGACAATATTATGTAAATTTTCTTACCCAAATTTTGGCTTATCAATTGGCGCTGTTGCTGGGGAGGTGATAACACCCTAATTTCGGTCTTTATTTCATGTTATTAGCATGATTTTATGCATTTAAAAGGCTTAAATTTGGGTTGTTATCATATATTTACACAAAAATAATGCTTCCAAGTAATTTCTGATTTTTCCCTAATTTTCTGTTAATTATATGAATTTTTAAGGATTTATTGAAGCTCGAAATAATTATTTTTTGGATGAAAATGGCACATTAAAAAGTTTATTTCGACATTTATCAACATGGGAATTAATCAGGGAATTTTCTAGAATTTTCTAGAATTTTTTACGAATTTTTAGAAATTTTCTGGGATTTATTTCAAGAAGAAATGCATTTATTCTATGAAAAAAGGGCATATTTATAAGAGAAAAAAATGTATTTATGCAATTTCTAGACTTTTCCAGGCCTTTTTGCAACGTTTCGTTGCAAAAAGACCCTGAAAACAGCTCTCGGTCGCCACGGCAGGCGTAAAGATCCTATTTAAAATCATTCAGGGTTTTATTGCAATTTTTAATATATATTTTTAATGTTTTAGGAGAAATCGAAGGAGAGAGAGTGCGCCAGGGGCATATACGCAATTATTTTTGGGCGGCGTCCAAAAGCAATTCCAGGCTTTTTAAGGACTTTTCAGCAAAAAGGAAGATTCAAAATGCACCAGCCAATGAGAGAGCGACATGTCATTGCGTGTTTAAAAATGAAATTAATAAATTAATTAATTTTAAATCCAATGGATTAAATTGGTTTAAAATTGATTTATTAATAACTTTTGATCCTGAAGTTCGATTGAGATGATTTTTTTATGGATTTGTTCGTCTTGATCCCCTCTTTCTATATGTACGGTTAGATCATTCAGATCTAGCCTACATTGATAGATAAATATTAAGTACTAAACGGGGGTAAAATGGTGATTTTTACCCTATAACCTAAGTATAAAAGCTAATTTTGAGAGGGGGAGCTAATTCTTGATGGTTCTCTATCACAGCTACAAGACAGAGAGGAGTCCTACCCTGGATCAAGTTATCTGGTACTTTTTCCTTGATTGTATTTGAACTTTTATGCATTTTGAATGAATTAGGTTAAGTTGTTTGTTTCTTCATCTCTATTCTGATCTGAACTTCTAAATCGCTTGGCTTGAGCGGCATGTACAAGCCCTGATTAGGATTGAGAGGAGAAATTGAGGGATTTACCTTGGCATTCAATTGCATTCCAAAAGAAAACTCTAAAAATTTTAGTTTTAATTCTTAGGAGATTAAGACTTCCCTTTTTATTTCTGATTTAGCAAATTCTCAAAACCAACCAAAACTTAAATCAAAAATTTCTTCCAACCTCTCTAATTGAATTCTTTGATCCATCCAATTGGATCAATTAATTCAATCTAGAGCCCACATTTCTTCTTTTCATCTCATCTCTTCTACCCCCCTCTCTAAATTCTCACCTAATTAGGGTGACTTGATCCTCATTGAAGATCAAATTCACTCTAATTAGGATCTAAAACACCAAAAATAAAATCAAATTGAAATTCCTACTTGCCTCCCTTGGACGACACTCATACTTATCACTATACATATTAAGTAGAGTTTTATACATTTTATTGCATAAGCCAAAAATTCACAACGACAAGGGCTAAAAAATTTGCGTAATTTTCATCCCTGTGCCTTGCAGCTATGATAGAGCCACCTCAAGAATGACCTCCTCCTCTCAAAATTTAGCTTCTATAGTCAGGTTAAATGTTAAAAATTACCATATACCCCTTATTAGTAATTAATTTTTATCCATCAATTAGGCTTGATCTGAATGATCTAATGATATAGATAGAAAGAGGAAGTCAAGGCGAGCAAACCCATAAAAATACCTCAACCGGACTTCAGGATCAAAATTTATTAATAAATGAATTTTGATCAATCATAGCCGTTGGATCAATATTCATTTAGTTAATTACTTTTTTTCCTTACACACAATGATGTGTCGATGGCTGATTGGCTCGCACATTTTGATCTTCATATGGCGGGTTCATTCTCCGCGTGCCACGTACCCCTGTCCTGAAATCAAAATAAATAAAAATAGAAAAAAATACACATTGTAAAAGGCAATTTTACGTATCCAATGTGCATGTATTACCATAACCCAATCACAAAACCCCACGTCATCTACCGTGCATGTGATGTGTATGGCCCACACAGGAGGTGAACTTACTGCCCGGAGAGAGAATTCCCCCGGATTTTGCAGAAAAGTCACTAATTAAATGTGCTCGTGCAAAAGGACGCCGCCAAAAAAGTATACATGCATATGTCCCTTTCTTTCTCTCTCCTCCATATTTCCTAAAAGATCATAAAAAATACTTATTAAGTTTACTAAACCCCTGCAACTATTTTAATTGTATTTCTACACCTGCATACACAACCGAGAGCTGTTTTAAGGGCATAATTGCAACAAAAGTTTAAGAAATACCCCTCTGACTTTAGAAATGTTTTTAAAACTCGTAGTTTCCTTATAGAGATATCCTTTTTCTACTTAAAAATTCATTTCTCCCTAGAAAAACTCCCATAAAATCCAATAAAAATTTGAAAAATTCTAGAAAGTTCAGTAATTCATCCCCACACTGATTAACATCAAAATTAAATTTTAAACCTTTCATTTTCATTTAAACAGAATTATTCAAAGGTTAAATAAATTCAATAAAATTCATAAAGTTAACAAAAAATTAGGAAAATTAGAAATTAGTCGGAGACATGTAAATATATGATAAAAATATTATTTTAGACTCTTTAAATGCATAAAATTAGGTTAATCACTTGAGTTAAATACCAAATTCAGGGTGTTATAAGGTACTGATCATAAGAGGCTTAGAGAATTTTATGATCCACCAAGTTTTGAAGAATATCTTTCACTTAAGGAAAACTCTTATATGAAGGGAAAACTTGAAGGGTTTTGAAGAAGAAGAAACTGAATCATTTGAAAATCCTAATCTTGAGTTTGAGGATCCTCTTGATTATCCTAGATATCAGAAGTCACCATCTCCTAAAGCCATATGTCAAGGAATAAGTTCTTCTACTAAAAGCATAGATAGGAGTGCTACTATCCTTACTAGTAGTAGCCCCCAACTTAATACCCCTATTTAGATCAAGTTCTCTGGTAACTAAGGAATCACATATGAGTGCTCCTTTTTTTTATTGGCAAAAACACGGTGTCGGGTACGTCCAACCCTGCGGTTATGCCCGTAGACCAATCCAGCCGTGCCCTAGATGCCACCAAGGGGGGTTTTATATATAAAGTGGTTTTATATATGAGTGCTCCTATCTCTGATCATTCTCAAATATTATCCGGTTGTCCAGTGTATGATATCCATGTTGTCTCAAGTAAAAGATCATTTGATGGAATTCAATTAAAGAGTTACAAAAATAGAGAATGACAGATGTCAAGGAGCTAAAAGAGACATGGTAGGAAAAGAAAATAGTGGAGGATTAGTCAAATTAGGAGATAAAGTTGGAGAGCCAACACTCTAAAATCCTCAAGTCACATTAGTAAAACTTGTCGGGAAACCTCCGAGGAGGAAGAAATAATATAAGAAGACATTGGAACAAACAGAGTTTAAAATTACATGTGAAATTGGAGGAACAAAATTCAGGAATGTAGTTATACATCTTGGTTCCAATCTGAATATCATACCTTCTTCTATGCTTGAGAGACACCCTATAGGAAAGGTAATACCCTCTTCTGATGTTGGTTGTTTTGATGATGGAGTCCAGATAGCCTCTAAAGAGAAAATCTCCAACATTTGCATTGATATAGAGGGGTGTTGATTCATATCTGATTTTGTGATCCTTGAAGAAATTCAAAGAAAACACCCTTCGTTTTAGGTAGACATTTCTTGAAAACAACTAGAGCTATGATTAATATTGAGGAAGGAGAGGTGATCCTTAGAAAAGAAGATAAGATTGTGTCCCTTGGTTTGCGTATTTCTGATAGTAAAAGTGTATACTTTGAGGACGACAGTAAAACAATTTCTATGGAAAAGACTGAGATGGACAATTTATTTTCAATATAGTTCTATCCCTAAAACAGTTGATTCATCATTACCACCATTACTCCACCTTATTAAAACTTTTGCAAACCATCATGCATATCATCTCAAGTGGGACTTTTGTAAACCATCATGCATATCACCTTTTCAAAATTGTCCCCTGTGGTGTAACTTGAGCCGTTGATCGCGGTTGTCGTGTTACACCATACTGGTGTTAGAGGTGAGCATGCTAACCTATGCACTTAGCACCGTCGGTCGCATTGCACATGCAAACATATATATCTCATCATTGCATCATCCTAGATAGGAAACCCTAGAATATGATTTATCTGGCCATAGGATGATTCAAACACGGAGCCAATTATGGTCTGCCGTAGACGGTACATAACACATAAGGGAACCCATCTTAGATCCTGAGCTCCCAGATCTTCCACTGGAAGATCCCATGCTGGCACTTCCTTAAGCCGCTACACCTAACTTTGTCGAGGCCGAGTCATCTACTCCAGCTAGTAGGGAATCCCCACCGAGGTACACTACTCCCCCTAGAGGGCCGCCGATGACCACTGCCCTGCCTCAATCTGATGACCTAGGACAGACCATGTTACCCTCGGCGCATGCAGCGGAGCCGAGCTCTCACCTCACTCCATCACAAACAAACAACTTCATCCAACAACCCGGGAAAGCGCCAGCCAGAGATAACTCAGAGTCCCAGCCACCTCGACAGCTCAATCAGCCTACGCACCCCTATCAACCGTGTGAGATGCCATGGAGACAACAACAACATTGAAAACCACCGGCCAGCCGATATCGCCCTCCGCGACGTAGCGAGAAAAGATACACTTACGAGGATCGACCGCAGCACTATCCAGAGTTGAGGTTTCCGCCTCAAGAGGAGGCATCCGTCACGGTCGAATATCGGCCGGGAGGATCCCGACACGATTTCTAGGGCCAACCTTATGAACTGGCCCCAACTAAGTACCTGACACGTGATGCTTACATGCCTCCATACCTGAATGGCCACCCACCAGCAAGAGATGAGCCGTATTACCCATAGGCTCCTAACGTGAACTGGGACCGTACGGACCAGCACCGAACCATACACCATCATACGACACCCAAGAGTATTACGGAATGTGTTGCGCAACCACGACACCACTACAACTGACTTGTGCACCAGCCCCGACCTATGCGTCTCGTGATTCATATGTTGCGCGGCACCACTGGGCGCCCCTACAGCTTTTTCACAATACGCTCATCTTAGCCAATACGGCCAATATCCTCATCCAACATCGTCCACTTGAGGACCATCGATATGCCACCCAGACCACTTGCACCATTGGATTATTATCCAGCTTATCAGGTCCTACCCCCGCACCAACACTAGATCCCCGAGATCCCTACGGGCCACAGGATGCCCAGCGACACCCACAAGCCCGTCATCACTACGACGATGACAATAGAGACCATTGATAGGAAGCCCATCAATCCATGACTCAGAAGAGTGTCCGAATTGAGGTTTCCATCTACGAGCGCACACAGAATCCTAAAGATTATACATACTGGGAGTCCGATCTAGACAATTGCTTCAAGTGTATGATATGGATGATGACCTTTGCGTCGCATATGCTGGGGCCAAACTTGGAGGCCACACCAAGATATTTTAGAAGAACGAGAAGGATGCTGCGAGATGACAAGGATATCTACCGATCACTTGGGAAGTCATGTCGAGAAAGCTTAAGGATAAGTATATCCCTTAGTTCTATATGACACGAATCCGCATAAAGTGGATGGATCTCAAGCAGGGCAGGCGCAAGGTTGGTGATTACATAAAGGATTTTGAGGAGTACTGAATGCACTGTCGCTTCATCGATAGTCCACAAGTTCAGATCACACTTTTTGTGCACGGCCTCCATCCCGAGTTAGGAGCTAAGGTGTTGGACCAGAATCCAACATCAGTGGACCAGCCTACAGTATAGTGGAGAGAAATGAGTTCTCCATCAAGGATAAACCTTTGGTGGCAACCCTGAATACACGTACCCCATCTTCCACCACGGCCACGACTACTAGATCATCCCCGACTACAAGACTGATGAAAGGGGTTCCCACTCCCACTAGGAGAACCACTCTACCGATGATGGCCACTGCGATTCCTACTGCCTCTTTCATAGTCTAAACTGCTCGTGCCCCGACCATGACCTGTGAGCAAAACTATAGTGTTTAAAGTGCATGGGATTTGGACACTGAAGGTCAGACTGTCGATCCCTACTTTTTATGGACGTTAACATGAACCTGATCGACCCACCTTGAGAGGATGATATCGAGGTAGATGTCTACCCACGCGAATGTCCCGAGGATGAGTTCTATGAGGAGTCGCTAGGGTATATCCAGATTACCCTCACTACCTCGGCACCCATTTCAGCGGTAGTGAACATTGGATCCAACAGAGCCCTACGTATTGTGACGTCCCCAGAGCTCAATGATCTACCTAGGTTACACCACCCGTGCCACCAGCTAGGACTTCAATAGTTCCAATACCGATGCCAGTGGTGTCCTAGGCACATCCCCTTTTAGTGATACCTAGGGTCACACCGTCATGGACTTCTACTCTGGCAGTCATGTTGCCGCCTCCAAGGACACAATCGACACCTAACTCCGGGGAGCTCGTGCATCACACTTCAATCTTCTATGTCTAGGTGAAGATCGGGGGACGCACGTGCAAGTTGATCATAGACAGTGGGAGCTGCATCAATGCAATCTCTGAAGACACCGCTGCCAAGTTTGGCCTTTGACGCCGCACCCGGCTCCCTATAGTGTATCCTGAATTGATGCTTTTACTCTTTTGCTACGATCATAGTGCCACATATTGCTGAAGATGAGCACCTATGACGAGCGTGTATATTACGACGTCCTGCCCATGAAGATCAGTAGTATTATACTTGGACGTCTATGGCTGTATGAAAATAACATCCAACTATCAGGCCGAGTGTACACATGTTTATTCATGTATGGTGGACAATGATTGATATGGTACTAATCCGTACGACCATACACTTAGTTAGCGCTGATAGTTCTGATGCTGGCTCCAAAGCCAAAGGCACTATTGATTACCAACAAATGCATATTTTGACGAGCGCTTGACCAGGAATGGGAAGACTTTCCTGTTTACTTCGCTCTCCCTTAAATGTTCCCTTGTAGGAACCGCCACAAGCGTCCGATGCTCCGGAGATGACCGAACTCGTGGTCGATTTCAGGGACTATTTCCCCGAAGAGCTCCCCGACGAGCTCCCACCTATGCGTAGCATCCAACATGGCATTGACTTTGTTTTGGGCACATCACTCTCGAACCTAGCCCATTACCGGATGGATCTGGTTAAGTATGAAGAGTTATATCACCAAGTAAAGGAACTCCTGGATAAGGGTCTCATACGAGAGAGTCACTATCCCTGCACTACTCGCTACGAAGAACGATGTGACATGGTGCATGTGTTATGATTCCCACGCCATCAACAAGATAACGGTGAAGTACCATTTTCTATCCCTAGAGTGTAGGATTTCGAAGATTGACTTACGTAGCAGGTATCTTCAGCTCTTTATCTGACCAGGTGATGAGTGGAAGATGGCCTTCAAGATCAAGGATGACCTTTTCGAGTGGAACATCATGCCATTTAGGGTTTCCAACGCCATGAGCGTGTTCCAGCGTTTGATGAATATTTGATGGTAGATTTGTCATTATTTATTTTGATGATATACTAATCTTTAGTCGGTCTCAAGTAGATCATCTGCAACACCTTCGAGAGGTGTGTGCCACGTTGCAACAGGAGAAGCTCTATGCCCACCCAAAGAAATGTGGTTTCTTCATGGCCGAGGTTTCCTTCCTTGGTTTCATCATATCAGGTCATAGAGTTTCCGCTGTCCCGGCCAAGATCGAGGTCATTACATCGTGGGCCAAGCCTAAGGATGTCCATGGCGTATGCAGCTTCATGGGTTCGGCAACTTTCTACCAAAGATTTGTTCTAGGATTTAGCGGCATTACAACTCCTATCACAAATCTTATCAATCTCAACAATTTGACTGGACGAAGGAGCCTGACAAAACCTTCGAGGAAATCAAGTGTTGCATGACTGAAGCACCTATTCTACGATTCCCTAACTTCAACAAAGTGTTTGAAGTCACTTGTGATGCCTCGGGTGTAGGCATTGGTGGCATCCTTAGCAAGGTAGGACACCGGTTCAAATATTTCAGCGAGAAGTTGAAAAACACTAGGCAATGATACCACAATTACGATCACAAATTCTATGCACTTGTTCAGTCTCTCTGCCATTGGCATCACTTTCTCATACCCAAGGAGTTCATTCTTTTCTCGGATCATAGTGCCTTGTGGCACCTACACAACCAGAAGAAGGTCAGCGACTGACACGCATGTTGGATCACCTATCTACAAGACTACATGTTTGTCATCCGGTAAAAGAAGGGGAAGGATAATGCAATCATTGACCCTCTTAGCTGGAGGCCAATTGTCCTCAATCTAATGAGGACCCGAGTTTTGGGATTTGATCAACTCCCATAGGATTACACCAACTGTCCAGACTTTGGGAAGGTTATTAGTGCTATTTGGGACGGCCCAAAGTCTGAATAACGACGGCTACCTCTTCCACGGGAAGAGATTATGCATACCTCGCACCTTGCTATGAGATTTCCTTAACTAGGAGACGCATGCGGGTGGTCTGAGCGGACACTTTGGTGTCAACAAGACCATCCAATCCTTAGAGTACCAGTTTTACTGGCTGTCATTGAAGAGAGATGTCGGACAAATCGTCTCTTGCTGCTTGATATGCTCAAAGGCCGAGATGATGAAGCAGAATGCAGGGCTCTATACACCCTTACCTGTACTGACACATCCTTGGGACAATGTTAGCATTGACTTTTTTCTCGGCCTACCGATGACATGACTCCATCATGGTCATAGTCAATAGATTCTATAAGATGACACGTCACGAGTAGCATGCCGTGCTCAAAGACCGCAGACGCGTCACGAGTAGCATGCCAATTTTTTATGAGATTGTCCACTTTGCATGGAGTGCCACAGTCGATCGTGTCGGATCGCGATGTGCGATTCACTAGTTATTTCTAAAAGACCCTGTGGGTCTTAATGGGGACGAAGCTCAAATTTTCCATGACCTATCATCTGCATCGTATTATCGGTTTCACCCCATTTCAAATAGTATATGGCCAGGTACCTTGTAGGCCTTTAGACCTCATTCCAGTAGAACAACATTTTAGAGCCTTCGAGAAGGCATTACATTTGCACAACATATTAGGGACATGCATCATGACATACATACTCGCATTGTCATGCAAAAAGAGAAGTACAAGGTCGCCACTCATGTGGGTCGTAGGTCAGTAAGCTACACTGA
The DNA here is from genome assembly GCF_029677425.1 of Wolffia australiana. Classification (NCBI taxonomy): domain Eukaryota; kingdom Viridiplantae; phylum Streptophyta; class Magnoliopsida; order Alismatales; family Araceae; genus Wolffia; species Wolffia australiana. The sequence goes on along the minus strand of NC_135841.1, from coordinate 5,226,426 downwards.
GGGAGATCTCATCATTGTCAGGTTGAGGCCCGAGAGATACTCTCTTGGGGTTGCTGTGAAGCTTCATTCTTGTAGTGTCAGGCCTTTCTCGATAGTGTGTGGTCAGCGCGAACGCCTACGTTTTGGGTATCCCGCTAGATTTGGGGATCTGTCCCACCTTCAACGTTAGTGATCTGGTCTGGTACCAACCTATATCATCCATCACTGAGCCTAACAACCCTTTGAGCCTTAGTAATAATGTGAGCAAGAGACACCATGTATTGCCTCCCGTCCTGTCCCTAGTGAAGCATGAGCATGTCGAGTCAATATTGAAGAAGGTAATTAACGCTGTAGGGGAGCGGATGGACCGGAAGTTTCTTGTGCATTGGCAGGGTCGACCGTCTTCCGACAACACATGGATTTCAGAGGCGGAACTCCTTTAGTTGCGACCAAAGCTCGTTCAACCTCTTGAAGATATCATTGGCTCTAACTCGTCGGAGACGAGTTCTTTCCACCCAAGGAGGATGATGGAGGACCATCCGAAGGAGCAGATCCATGTTCATCTTCAACCCCACCATGTAGCTCAAGCCGATGTGAAGAATCCAAATTTCCAATATCAAGCTTGATGTCGGGCTTCCCTCCGGCGGTTTTATCTTGCATGATGATTTGTTTCGCGACAGTATGCATTTTTATTTTCCTCTACCTTTAGGGAGGCTCCCCTACATGTGCATGGGCTTCCCAACGAACGGTATTTTATGTTTTTGTGTTTTGATTTGCATTTTGGTCTATCCTTAGTGGGGTAGTTTCCTTTAGACACTCCACTCAGGTGGCCCATTAGGGCACCTCCATAACTGCCCCTTTCTTTTACTATAAAAGAAAAGGGGCGGAAATGTGGAGAAGTACCAATATTGCAGGTATTGAAGGTATCTGTTCCCATTGGAAAGGTCAGAGTTCTAAATCACGTTGATTTTTTGAGGAAAGAAAGAAAGTTCCGTTTAGGGTTTTAGTGTGGAAGATGACGATGATGATCGATATCCATCAGCGGAGATCCGTCCTATTTTTTTATCTGTAGAGGTGTAACAGTTCCACCTCCTTCCACGGTGAAGTTCAACATTACTTTGACCAGGAAGCGTTGGGTGATGTCGTTGCATCGTTACGATTCCCCCGTGACACCGGCGTCCGCCAATCCATCTTTCATGATCGTCTGAGTCCCCATGCCTAGCCTACTTATATCGTTGTGGCAGAAGATCTCCCTTCACGTCGGCGGTGACAATCACTCTGTTTCCTCTAGTCAACCTAGCCCACACGGTCGTCCTCCATCAAGACTATGCCGTAGATTCTTCTTCCATCGGATGCCTGGCAAGGTGGGTGTTCCTGTGATCGAATCCTGCTAACGAACTTTGTTATCAACCGTCTGTAACAGACGACAGACGACTGGGAGCGCCTCTCTCAATTCGTATGATGCCAACTTTTGCTGCAGGTGCCGTCTAGCACCACTGTATATCATCCACCACCAGGGTCCTCTATGTGATGACGACTTCTTCCCACCGTCGACAAATTTACTTCACGGCCAGTGAACTTACTGATGGCGAGGACGCCAATGCATCAGCCTGGGACACATCACCGCAGGCAGTCGGGGTCAACACAGACGTTACGGATCCAAAGATGAAGTCAACAGAAGTCAACCCACCTCGGTCAACAGGAGTCAACGAAGAAGTCAACACGCCACAACCGTCGTCCGCCACGTCACCACCCGCGCACGTCTCCACGCGCGTCATGACACGACGCCAAAGGCAGATCCACAACTGCCCTTTGGCGTGACATGATGCACGTTTTCCCTTGCGTCTTATTTTCTAGTTATTTTCTCTTTCCTCCGAGGCCTATATAAGGTCATTTGTTTCAAGAACTCATTAGGCAATCATAATTCAAGAATTGAGTTTTCTTTCTAACTCTTCTTGGAGGATTGCCCTACCCCTCATCTTGCCCTAACCTTCCCCGTCGTCGCCGTCGTCGCCGTCATCACCGTCGCCGCCGCCGCCACCACCGCCGCCGCTGCCGCCGCCGTCGTCATCACCGCCGCGCGCAGCCGCGCGGTCACACGCCGCGACCGCACGCGCCACGCGTGCCATCCCCGCGCGCCGCCGTGCGCCTCCGACGCCGCTGATCGCGCGGCGCTGCGCGCCGTCGGCGGCGCCTCAAGCGCGCGCTTCTCGCGCTGGTGCGCTCGCGGCACTCCGCGCACTCGCGCGCGCGCGCTCGCGTGCTCGCGCGCCGCGCGCTGCTCTGTGCGCTCCGTGCGCTCCGCGCACCCTTCGCGCGCGCTGAGTTCGTCGTGCCCGACCCGGCGTCCCCACTTCATGCGTCAACCAGGGCGGAAAGCGCCGGGCGCCCGTTCAGTATCACGCGCCGCCTTCGCCACGAGCAGAATTACCTGCAGCCTCTACACGCACTACGGTGCTGAGGTATACCTGAACCCTGTGGTGTCGACGTGTTCTCCGCTCAGTATTTTCTCGGGAAGTTTCCACCGCCATCAGAATTAGACTTGGATTTCCTCTTCTTCTCTCCTTTTCTCGAGTGTTTCTTCGCGACGTGAATTCGAGGTATTGATTTCGGTGCTTAGGCATCGTCGCGGTGGGGGAAGACAGTACTCCCGCCCTCGATAAGGGTCGGAGCTGCACCACCAGATTTCATCGGTTTTAAGTCCGAGAATCGACCGTGATTTCTGTGGATTGTTTTATCCCTTAACCCATTCCTACCCATAGCCTCGTCATCCGCCCTAAATCGTCCATCCCATAGTCGTCCTACGTCACTTACCCAATGCCCCTTGGGTGTGGCTGTCGATCATCGTCCTCCTCTCCTAGGTGAATAACAGCCGTGCATCCCACCCCCTCGACTGCTAGGGATGAGGATTCCTCTTTAGCTCGTTCTTGACTGACTCTATGTGTGGATTGCTTGCGGTCGATCGAACAATCTTCTACGAGGCCAACCTATTCTCATCGACAATGACTGGTCGTCACCAGGAGCTCGTGGAACATAAGTGGCAGGTCTGTTCTTATCCCTTACTTTTGTTTGTATCATAACCTTCGTTAGTGCCGCACTTCGATTTGCCCTGCTATCTCGAGAGATTTTCCCTACGTGTTAAAAGATGAGCCACCGAATTCACGTGAGAAATATTCTTTGTTGGTGTCAGATCGGTGTCCTCACGGTGATGGTCTTGGACGCTCACGGACTGTGAACATTCCCCACACCGTTGAGCTTTGAGTCGAACACTCGGGTCATTGGGAGCCGTCCGTGTCTTGACTCACACAGCACACAGATCACACAGCGCTCTTCGTACTTCTCGTGAATTCACTATGCGCTTACATCATTTGATCTCATTACATCTCGCATACTCGTCCGTCCCCTGTGGTGTAACACGAGCCGTCGATCGCGGCCGTTGTGTTACAACATACTCGTCCATCCCCTGTGGTGTAATCAATCATGCATATCATCTCAAGTGGGATTTTTTGATTTAAAATAGTTAACCTCCAATTGAGAAATGGTATAAAGAAATTAAATGATCAAAATAATGAGATCCATGAAAGGATGGAAAAGTTAGTGGAGAATGAATCATTGACTAAAGAGCTTGCTGCAATACCGTTAGCCATCCTACCAAAAAAGACAAATAGATTTATAAATGAAAAGAAAATAAAAATATTGACACGGTGAGGAGGTACGAGGAACATAGGAGCGAGTATTTAGGGGATCATAGGATGTATGAGCATAAGAGACAGATCCCTATGTAATATAGGTTGATGAGGACGAAGGTTATTTCAACCCAAAATCAGGAGTGAAGTGTATGGATTCCCAAATCCATCTTAGAACCCTTTAAAACAACTAGTGGGGGCTGCTCGCAATGCTTGCTTGGGTAGAGAGAGAAAGGAGAGAAAGCAGGGCCTTAGTAAATAATTAAAAGATGGAAAAAAATAAGGCCATGGTAATCATCTGTCCGCTGTAAAAGAATGATGAAATTCAGACTCATCAAAGAGCATTATAGATTCCGACATAAAATAGCATTGGTAATTCTTGTCAAAGACTTGTGCTCAACCCGGAATTCGAATGGTAAATAGAAGCTTAGCCTCAGGCTCAATGTAGAATCCACCTTTCAATCTGGCCTCCGGTTTCAACCGTATCTGTTCCTTTTCCTAAGAATCCAAAAGAAATCAGGAGATTAACAATCCAAAATGGTTAATCTCAAACTATCTAATGAACCCGATATCATCTTATGAATTTGTACTCCTCGGCGTACTGGAGAGCCCTTCTGAAAATAAGTTTGCGGTTTTTCACATTCTTCTTATGCTGCTCGAGATCTTATTCTCGGCGTATGCCCATGCCTCGGTACGCTTCCTCTTCTTCAGAACCGACTCAGGGATGATGGCAGTCCTTGCCCCCTCATCCATGTCGATTACCTCTGGTTAGCGTTCCTGCGAGAGATCACCCAAGAGAAATTTGCGAATTTTTAAAAGGGAAATGCCATGTGGGTAGGAGAGGCAAGGAGAATTGAGAGCGCAGGCGGGGTTGCTCACACTATGGTCTGGCGGCCGGCATCCACGAACAGGAAGAGAGGTGTAGGAGGAAGAGCGAGGGCGCAGTGGAATGTTATACCTTGGCCTAGAATTCAATCCGACGGCTAGAGAGCAATGCGCTTTGAGAATTCATCGTGACCGTTGATTGATAAACCACGGGTATCCGACTGCTGTGGATCTAGCCACTTCAAGATAAATGATACGTTACGCATGGTCGTGAGTGATAATCCTCGGCTCACGGGAGAGTCCGTTACCCAACTGACAAAATTTGTTGAAAGAGCCATCGTGAGCCAGGGAAGAACGCAGAGGAGACCCAACTCTGTGAGGTTGAACTTCCAAACCTGTTAACCAGCCATTTCAAGAAATTGGAAACAAAAAATGAATCTTATTCAGCTTCTCCGATGACTTTATCAATTGTACATAGTTGCTGACCTGATGGTAGTATGTCGGTGCCCATTTGAGAAGGATGATGGTTACCCTGTTGTGGCAGAAGTGGGAAAAGGTGAGTGCCCATACAGGCGGCTTGGACAACGTCTACTTCCAGGGTATTGACTTTACGGGCTCCTTGGAAAGTCTTAAAATCACCAAAAGATACTTCATTACTACAATTATGGGTTGGATATCAACAGGAACCTCCACGTAACAAATTCGCACATCGCACCGCACAGAGGCACGAAATAAATTATCTAAAGCTCGCCTTGGCCGGCGGGGCCAAGGTGGGGAAGAACTTTTTTGTGCCGCAATTCTTTTCATACATTTTTTTGTGGATAAATATGCAACATGTAATCGTAGTAATAAAGTATTTTTTGCCGGTTTAATGCAATGTCTAAGTTTTTTGCGCATGGAGAAATCTGGTGAGGGGAGAAATCTGGGTTGTGGTTTGATTTTCAATACGGAGAAGTTAAATGCAGAATTTGTTACGTGGAGGTTCCTGTTGATCATCGCAATCGTTCTTCTGATAATTTTTTTCTGTATATAAATCCAACCCGTAATTGTTGTAATAAAGTATCTTTTGACGATTTAATCCAATGTCTAAGATTTTGGTAGTATGATTTTGGGAATTTCTTGGCCCTGCATTCTTCCTAACCCAGTTGAGCCACGTCGAGTCCGAGTCTCTGGCAATGGCGATACTCTGTATGGCATGTTCCCCCCCCCCCACCCCCCAACCCCCCCCCCATTCGAATAATTTCTCTAATTTTGGGAATAAAAAAGAACATCAGTAAAGAAATAAAGGAAAACAATTTCTTTAAGCTTTTTTAGAGAAAACATCAACTTCAGCTTAAAATGTAAGAGCTTCTCAAGAAAGTATTTTTTTGTTATTGAAATGATTATTCCAATGATTAGAATATCGGTAAAGTGATCAACCTCCTGAGAGCTTTAACAGGGGAGCGGCTAGATTGAGTCTTCATCATCTTCCAGACCTCTTAAACCCTCTCCAGAGTCTGTTTGATTGCAGAGGCGGTCAGCGCCGTGACCGGCTTTGGATTTAACAGGAATCAGAAACCAATCACCAGTGACAAAAAAACATTCATAATTGCTCGTGAAAAAAATAAAAAGTTTATGCTCATAATTTATCCTACACAGCTATACCTGAAGATCTGTGCTGGGGAACTCGGTTTCCTCAGCAAATGGAAGCCCAACGTGATCGCATACGAAGGATAAGAGAGCGTCCCGGCTGACAAACTCTTCAAAAGAGGGTGAGATTCTTCACAACAATGGGAGGGCATACAGGAAGATCTTCTCTGGAAATGTATGGGTCAATTTCTCGTTAGAGCGAGAGGAAGAAATGCCCAGCACTAAAAGACCAAGAACTCCAGGCCTCCCAAGCTTGAATTCCTCTGGTCCCGGCTGTTCGATCTACATAGAGAGAGAGAGAGAGAACTGTCCCGCACGTGCCCTCCCCCGCCGCCGCCATCCCAGCCCTTCCCCGCTGTCCGCGCCCCCTTCCCGCCGCCGCGCCGCCCCCCTCGTCCCCCTCACCCTCTTCCCCGCCGGCTCGAGCGGCTCGACCTCTGCCCGGCTTGAGAGGCGGCGGGGAGGGGGGAGGGGGGGTGACGGGGAAGGAGGTGGCGGCGGGGAGGAAGCGGGTGGCCGGGGAAGGGGTGGGGTGGCGGCGGGGAGGGGGCGCGGGAGGCAGGGGGAGGGGCGGGGCGGCGGCGGGGAGGGGGCGCGGGAGGCCGGGGAAGGAGGGCGGGGTGGCGGTGGGAAGGGGGTGCCGGAGGCGGGGACTGGGGTTGGCGGTGGCGGGGAGGGGGTGCGGGAGGCCGTGGGAGGAGGAAACGACGGCTGGGAGGGGGCCCTCTCACTTTCTCACTCTCTTCTCTCTCACTCTCTCTCTCTCTCTCTTCTCTTAGCCAATCAGAGGCCAGAAGGGTACACGAATTTGCTTTATAGTAATAGAGATATCACATTAGGAATTATGGATTCCAAAGTTTATAATAGGGCAATTTGTATGACCCTAAATAGTTGAATTCATGTGGCTCGCCATTTTTTCTTTAATCGTATGACCCTAAATAGTCAAATCGAGAGACCTCTGAGTTGGATTGTAAAGCTTGACTTCAACTGGGCATCCCCATATATGCATGTAACATAAAGAAGGCTTTTCACCAGTCCATAACTCATAAGGAGTTTACCCTAAAGACTTGGTAAGAACCTTATTTGGTATATGCACATTTGTTCTCAATGCTTCACCCCACAACGAGACTGGTCAGGTTGAGTGACTCATCATATCTCTAACAATTTCCTTAAGTGTTATATTTCTGCCTTCAGTGATACCCCATTCATATTGGGTTTTCTTGGCAGTGTGTACTGTGGAATTGTGCTATGTTTCTTTACATATAGAGCAAAAGGTCCGTGCATTTGTCCCTTCTTAGTGTATCAACCATGGTACTCGCCTCCTCTATAAGATAAAACGGATTTGATGGATTTTCCTAGTTTTTTTCTACCTCTAATTTGAAATCCTTAAACATCGTGAAGACATCAGATTTCTCACGGATGAGGTAAAGATACATGTATCTGAACTAATCACCTATGAAGGTAGCAAAGTACTTCTAGCCAGTGAAGCAAGGGTTTAAGGGTCCACACACATTAGTGTGAATGAAATATAAAAGATTATGGCTTCTTGATGTAACACGACGTTCAGAATTGATACTTTGTGTTACGTCCGGAAGAAAATCACTAAATGCGATATTAATGATGAGAACTTATGAATATAATTTTAGAAATTAATAGCAAAAAGTACTTCAGCCACCGAATGACCCTAGACGCAACTCAATTGGACGACATGCAACGGGTTTTGACACAGTCAAACTCACAGTGATCTGCAGGATCAAATTGAAAGGATGAGGTAGTGAGGGACATTCTTCGTCCAAGAGTGTTCAAACTATCAAGTAAACAACTGGGTCGAATACCGTCAAAGAAAATTCTCTTTCACGATCGGGTGGCTAATCCTATGCCCACGTAAGATCCTCTCTCGGTAGCGAGGTAGTCAAAAGATCAGGACTGAAGAAAGTAATTAAGACTGTAAATGAAAGGGAAACAAACAAAAGTGTGATTGGGCGTAGTGAAGCTTATAGTGAACCATGACACGTCTAGTGAGAAATTCACTGTGACACAAATCTTGGCTCAGCTGATGTGAATGTTCACATTCAGTTAAATGTCCAGCTTAATGGGCTTGACATGATGTTCGGATTACAAATCCAGATTCAGCAATACCAGACCTTCTAGTTCCTGCAAAGTTGAGAGGAAATACTCCCCTACACGATTCTATCAGTAGGCCGTTCAAGAGAAGGAGAACAGGGTCGACTGAGCATGGTAATTGGCATGATTTGGGCTCTGTTGGAGGATTTCCAACGTGGATTCGACGATCACAAAATGCCCAAAAATCATTACAGGACAGTAGAAAAAATCCAGCAAGAGGGAAATCTCAAACAGCTACCATGACAATCAATTACGAAGCGCTTTCATGCTTGAGTCTGATTATCATGCAGTTCAGTAATATTGTGGCATAAGACAATCGACGAGGTTGAGTCGATCGACGGATAGATCAAATCACCAATAGACACCCAAAATAACAAATTTGTGCCGATGGACATCAGGCTTCTCATGGCAGAGTTGGAAACAATCTACGTGGCCGTCAATGTGTACAACCCTCTCGATAATCTTCTCAGGAAAGAACAGGATTATGATATGAACAGATTCTGATTTTCAATGAAAGATCCTGCTTCTTCTAAGCGTTGGAATAATGGAGCATTAACGGTGCCAATCAATAAGGAGTTTGTAGGGTCAATCTCTGGTGGCATTTACAGGGTTGTCCCCAATTTCCACCGTGAAGAGATCAACGCCAAATGCTCCCAAGAGGAAGTGTTGACACAACTTCAAAGGACAATCCAACAATAAAGATGAGCAGATTACTAATCCTCACAAACAACAGAGCTTCTTCTGATCATAAATGATGGCAATGAAATAGAATGGAGCCTTCGGTAATAAAAGAACAAGGAGCCACAAAATACAAATTTTCAAAAAACAATAACTGCCAACAACAGATTCAGATCTGGAATTTTCAACAAAAACTAGCCTACCTCTTCCCACGTCCACCCTTTCCCCTTCTTATAGAGAGCAGGGGCAGTTGTGGGTGGCCCAATTGGGTCCCCTTTTATGGGGAATCCTGTTGGGCTTCCCCTTAAAAAGGTTCTTCAGGGGGCTAATAAGTCCAACATGGATTTCCTCCCCGAAAGATGACATTAATCATAACTAAAATAAAAATGCTCGCAGGAGGCCGGTACTCATGTAGGAGGGGCCTCCAGAAAATCCAAAGATGAAGAAAAAAAGAAAATTATATAAAGACACACGACATAAAATGAGATGGCGATGCCACTTCTCAAACCTGATAGTGGAACCGTAGATTCTTCATGCCGGCTCGGGCTCTACGACATGGCCGGCGATGGGTCATGGCATGATTGATGGGATGGTCCTCCATCACTTCTATTAGCAGATTTCTTCGAGGCATTAACTGTTTTAGGCTTTATACAGACAACACAACTATGGAAGTTAGTGAAATCTGGGGAATTTAAAAGTCCCCCATTCACTAGTCTTTCCACTCTTGCGATAATCACCAAAAGATTTGGCATGAGACCACATCCTATTGCTTGAGACAATGAATTCTTTGCTTTGATTTGGGGTTCGACTTGTCTGAAAACCCTACAAGGTAGTGAAAATTTGCATAGTGGCACCAGAGTCAATCCACCAACTCGATAAAATTTGATTCATGCGTAGTTATATAGGCTATATTACCTGACTGACACTTGGCCAACCATGCCTTCCTCTTAGTGCAGTCTTTCTTGGTGTGACCAAGCATTTTGCAAAAGTGACACTTCATCTTGGGGGCCAACCTCTTGGACTTTCTGTGTCTCTTTGTTGCATGGCTCTTGGTCTGCAAGTTTCTTGACTGCTGGTTCTTATCATCATGAAAAGATAAGTTCACATTGTTCATCTTAGACTCAAACGTACTAGCAGCCTTACATTCCTCATCTTGGACCCATTTGACACTTAACTCGTTAGGTGACCATAACTCCATGATTGTGTTGTAGAGATTTTAGAAACGTCAAAGGTTTCTGGTAGCATTGGGAAGATGTAGCAAACCACATATTTCTCTCGCATGTGTATGCTAAGCTCATCCATTTGCCCAACGATGTCACGCATTTGCATGATGTGTTCACCAACGCTTCCCTCTCAAGTGTAGAGAGTGTTGCTGAAGCTTTGAATCAGTGATCTGGCTTTACCTTTCTCATTTCCAACAAATAGCTGTTCTATAGTATCTAAATATGTATCAAATAGACAGTCCTTAGAAACATGACCCCTATTGTCCCTTGAACATGTTGCAACATATATGATAGGGACAATTTCTTGGGCTTGACCCAGTTGGCATGATGTGCCCACGACTCTGCATCAGTCTCCTCAATGGGATCACTTGAGTTAGTTCCATTGAAACATAAGTCTAAGTTCATGAATCCTAGTTGGAAGAGCAACGGTTCCTTCCACTCGGGAAAATTTGCTCCACTTAACATGGGAATCATAATGCAAATGTTCTCTGTAAAAAGTAATAAGCAAATCACAATTTAAAATTCAATAGGAGTAATTGTAACTCCATATAAGTGGATGAAATCAATAACTCATTGTTAAATTTAATATGGACCTAATGATTTATGTGCAAGAAATTTACAAGGCACAGTACCATAGGGTACTTTATACTCTATAGTTAATGCACATGCTCATCATTCCATCTATGTTAATATGACCATAATAGTCCCACGTAGGTGAGTACTTATTAATCTCAATTATTGACACACAAGTTTCAAAACCATTCTCGTTTATTAAAATCAACTCCATCCATCTCAGTAAATAACCACTCTTACATGGTGCCGCGTTGGTGATTGCCCAAATTGTCCAAATTATATCTGAGATTACTTGGTATTTCAATTTGAAATCACATGTTCGAATATTGCAGCATGAATTAAAACTGAACATGTAGAGAATTCAACATAATAATTATGGAATTAAAATATTGCAAGCCCATGTATAGAAAAAATAATTGGAATTATTTAATAGAAATTTCTATAAACATTTATTGAGTGAGTTTGATTTAGTTTAAGCTGCCAATACCTAGGTCATTATGTTAATGTATGTGGTGGTGCACACAACCGCACACCATCATCGGACGTGACACCATTACTGCAGGAGATGCCTCGTGTCATGACACGTCGCTAACGTCCACGTCAGACCGGGGATTAGAGAATCATTTAAATTAGATTTGAACTTTACATTTATTTTAAATTTTCTCTTTGCTCCAAGGCCTATACATTGGCCAATGCTGTACTGAATTACTTGGTGATTTTCTTTTGGAATTGAATTATTCTTCTAAGATAAATTTTCCCTAGTCTCCTCTCTGCCACGACATCACCACTACTAGCCGCCGCTACCTATGGACGGTTGCAAACTGCTTCCGCCTGCTCCGCTCCGACGGTTGCAAAGCTTCACAATCAATGAAGAGGAGGAGAAAATGGTGGAGACGACTAACTGCTTCGCCTGCTCTTCGGCAACGGCAATCCCTTTTATACAGTCACTTACTCCACACTATTGGCAAGAAAGCTGCTTTGATCTCATCTCTGATTGGGTAGATAGGGTCAGGCCGGATTTGGCCCTCTACATTGGTTATGTTAACTTTTTTATTCAAAGTTTAGTTCCTTTGACCTGATATAGTTATAATATTATATTGATTTTTCTTATTATCTCAAAAATCTAAACTACCAATTCTGATTAGCGATGATCTTTGCGGTATGGTGTGTGCTTTTCATGAAATAAATGGCGTGTTGTAAAATTTTAAACCACACAATGATAAACTCAAAATTATGCTGTTATTTTGTCATTGATATCTGAGATAATCAAGAATACTTTATGAGCCTTTATTCATAAAATAATTTGACTAGTTAATGATGAGCAGGGTTCGGCTCCTCAGTGAATGGATGTTAGGGTCTCAATACTATTTAAATGATAATTCAAGAGGGATGAGAGGAGATATGTATAAAATAGGAGATTGTGATGCAAAAAATATGAGGTGGTGAGAAGATGATAATAATTATATAATAAATATGATATGAATAATAATATGAGGAATATGGAGGACGAGTTTGAGCGATCATATGGAAGTAAGAGAGTGAGATAGATGAAGACGTGAAGTGATGATGGAAGTAGAAGATGAATAAGCGGATAGGATTGGTGACTGGATGTGACTAGATGTGGATGGATGATAGTGAAATAGAACGGTGGAAGAATAAATGATAATGATCTAGCTAAGGAATGTGATGGAACAATGGGTACATGGTTGTGACACGTAGAAGATGATGATGGACTATATGATCTAGGGTTCTTATATCAGAACAAGGGGACAAGATCGTGATTGTAGATGGTTGTGGTAGGGTGAGATGATAGAACACAGTGATGAGAATCAGATGATGAAAATAAGGATATAGATGTAACTAAATAGATGTGAAAGAGAGAAACCAGGGCAAGGTAACACATTGACCTTAGACCCTATGTTGTACCAGGATCAAAGTATTTTCCTGATGCAAATGAGTTTCTCCACTTCTATTTTGATCTTCCCCGAGCACTCAAGACCCCAATGACACTCTTGATGGACCACCAAAAATTCACCTCCTTTCAGTCTACCTCTCTAGGAGGAAGTGTAATTACAAAAAGTTTTTTTTTACAAAAATCTGAGGGTCTATTTATAGAGCCAGCTATGTGGATAGAAAGAGGAGGGAAAAAAGAAGCTCCACTCCAAATTTTAGGCTAAAAACCCTAATGTATCATCAGAAAATGGGATTTGAATTTGTGTAATTTTTAACCCTTTGATTATCTCTCCGCTCCAATTTTCTCTCTCCTCTGATCTTAGAACTCTGAAAAAAGTTACAGAGCCATTAATAAATCCAAAATAAGTATTAATTTATAAAAAAATTAAAAATATAATTTTGAATTTTCAAAATTATTTCTCTTCAGGTATAATGCTAGAACTTTCAGGAAAAAATATATATTTCTACTCAAAAAATTGTTATTTTATTTTGATGTCACAAAAAATATTGAACAATAATTAAAATATTAAACTTTAAATATCATTATAAAATAAATTTAATCATTTTATACTTGACAACACGTATCGATAATCAATTTAATGCAATAGAGATGCAAATACGGTCATATTAACCTACTAAAGTGTGTGTTATTAAACATCGCACACCTTTCATAGCAACCTCATGGCGCATCGCATAGGCGTTTGTGTAGAGCAATCGTGTGGTGAAACGTTATTTTTTCTAAAGGAATTTAAAAAGTTTATTTTATTTTCTCCCATGAGTCTCCTCTATCTATCTCTTATTTTTAATCTCTCTCTTTTGTTTTGTGTCTCTCTCGTTTCACATCTCTCTCCCATCTTTTGATATGATATGTCTCTCTCACTCTCATGTTTTGATAATGATATGTCTCTCTCTCATCTCAAATCTCTACATCTCTTCCCTATCCTATTAATTTATAGTCATTATCTTATTTCATTAATATACATATCATATGAGGGAAAAATATGCGGCTAGCAAGCCAATCACTCATGTCATGTCTTGTTCCATGTTCATTAAGACAATGTACTCATTATAGAGCTTGCATTATGTTTGTAACAAAGTTTATGAATAAATTATGAGACTTATTAAATTATGATGAGATCATAATATGTAGATCACTATTCTTTAAGCATGTGCTCAAAATATTCTTATTCAAATGATACTCAATAAGGGCATCAAAGTATCTCGATGGGATACCATTATTTACTCTCTCTCAATAAGAGTATAGTAGCTCTCGTAGCCAATGTGCAGTCATTAAACATATGTAGTGGATGGTCTTTAGCTGAAAGAGTTCACAAATTTATCCATCTGAATCACTGAATGGTAATACGCCAACTTCTCAATCAAGTTGATTCACTTCACTAATGTGTAGGTAGTCATACAGCCTAAGACACCAAAGACACTTTGTGGATAGATTGCTGTGCTTTGACTATCACCTCTGAGCTCGTAACCATGAAATTCTAAAGAGTCTGAATTTGTGTGCATCCATAAATTTACGAAGTTGATTGGGTGAGCATGATGGGATTGTCCGTTCTAGGTATCAGAGGAGACAAGTCAAGGAAGAAAATGAATACAAAAGCATGCCTTGGTTTGTCCATGGAAACACGATTCCATGGATGTGGAAGCATGTTGATCGGTTCATAGTCGATCTTTACAATCATACATTGAGTATACCTTTTAGGGAACTCACTCCACCCCTGACTTTGCCTCTCTCAGATTGTTTTGAAGCCATTCACGTATCTGACCTCTAGAAGTATCCACCTGATCACTCGGTGCTTGGATCTCTACGTTTTCTTCTTCAACTCTTCTTGAAAATATAGAATATCTTATTACCATGAAGACACTCTCCTTGGATGAATCGACATATAGATTAATTAATGATCGATTTAACCCAATCGATAGGTTATGTTTCTAGCCCGTGGGGTACCGAGCTACACCTCATGCTCTAGAAGATATTGAGTAGTGATGAACTCTCTCATGGAACCTTTAGTGTCATAGGTTACCATTTATGTATATACCATCATCAGCGTGAGACTCTCAAATGACTTAAGGTATGGTTTATCGTCAAATCCTAATCCATCATTTGATTAGTACTGATGCGTAATGGGGAACATTGTAGAACTCCTTCAATATCCTCACTACCCTGGCCTGGTATTTTTAGCATAACCTTCCTTAAGTCGATCTCCTCTTATACTGAGGGCAGATGATCCCGTTTTGACCACTCGATCATATTCGTGAGCTTCTTACTACATCCGAGCTATGACTTGTTTGAATCCCATGATTTGAGGCTCATAAGTCATAGTCAAAATGTAGTCGTTCACTCACGAGATCTCCTTGGTGTCTCAAGTTAGTGGATCCTTATACAATCGTGACATGAATCAACATGATTGACATTTAGGGATAACACTATTCCGGGATTTGTATGGATCAATTCAGTAAATACTTTCTCCAAAGAGCACCGACTATCTGTGCTTAGTGTTGGCACACTAATAGCCATAGGATCAGCTATTCTTATCATTTAAGTAGGATCAACTAGTGTTATTATATCTGGATAATTCAATGTATGTCTCGATTATCCATCGAATAGGAATATTCAGAATACACATGTAAAAACTCGTGATCACTACATTATAATCTCATCATTGTTCACTATGTCATTGCACATATTCATGAACCTCATTATTAACATAACCAAAATAGTGATGAACATAAATATTTATTCAATGAACTTAAATAAACATAGTGGTGTGATTGGATTGACGACCATATAATATCCATCGGAAAATATGATGAATCCCTAAGCCAAGGTAGTGAAATATCAGAGAAGTGTTTATCGATGATTTCTGAATGCATCGGTCCTAACTCGAATGACTGATTAGGGGTTGATAATTGACCATAACCTAAGTCAGCCAACGAGCATCAAGTGCATAAGGAACTATGCATGCATAGTAATTGATGACATATAGATTCTATGAGTAAGTCAATACACACTGGTATTCTTGAGCACAAGATGTAGCTTGAACTCCATGGACTTTTGTGGATCATTCTCTCACTCACTAATCTTTACTTGTGCCCATGGTAGGCCGGCTGCCCTATGAAAACCAATCATCATACAGATCCCTATGCCCCATTTTCAGAAAGATTGGCTTCAAAAATGACTTGTCGATTGGGTTAAGTCAATCCATCATTAATTAATCTATATGATGATATGACTATTTAAATTAGAATGTCACTAAAGGTTGTTGTGCCATTTGAGTTTTTTACATAAATGATACAATGTCTAGAGGCTCACACGTGAATGGTTTTTTAGACATTGAAAGATTTACTTAAAATTGGAGGGTTTTCAGTAAAATACACATTTTAGCATACAAATCGGAAAGCCCTTAACAAAATTCACCCAGACCAGAATTATTTAGGGCTCTTCCCCTTCTTCCCTTAGCTCCTCTCCATTCATGCTGCAATCATGATGGCATAACGACGAGGGTGGGTCATGAAAGAAGCTCCTCAAAGTGAAGGAGGAGACTCGATGTGTGATGGACCATTTGGATCAGTCTAGAGGCTGCACACATCAGCAGCTCATCATGTCTCAATCAAGGATCCAAGAAACCATGAATGTGTTCTGTTCCCAAGTGATTCGATCATTAATTTATTGATTTTCTAAAATTATGTTTCAAGTTGTCCACTGTAGGAATCACCATTTTTTAATCGAGATTAAGGTCCAACAACCCAACATCATACATATCCCTTCTATCTATCATATAACATTACCTTATTGCCCTTCATCTTATCCTTTGGTTGAATAAAACTATATGCTTCCTCTCTTCACATACACATTTGAAATGAATATTATTTTATTCCATCATTCTGATGAGCTCATGATTGGTGTGAAAATAGTCATTTCACTGAGATGCATGCAATAAAATTTTTAGTTTATCTTAATATTGATATAGAGTATCATAATAAGGGGTTGGTCCATATAGAGTATTGTTTAATCAATCAGAATATTAATTTAGTAATATATGGAATACTGTGATAGAAGAGTGTGATAATTGAGACAAATCGAGAAAATATCAGAACGATTAAGAATCCCAATATCTCCTTTTGAGGATCAAAACCGTCAAGATCAAGGGTAGAGAAAGGTGAGAAATGTTCAGATAATTTTTTTAGGTTTTTGGTGTTATCTAATCAAACCTACAGTTAGTTTTGAGTGACTTACGAGAGGGCTTGTATATACTGTCTGAGCTAGACATTTTGCAATGAGCTCATGAGAACCAAAATACATAAGAAGAAATATTACTAAATTCATAGTTTTACACAGAAGTTAATCTCTAGTCACCTCCTTTCGTGCTAGTTAACCACTATTGGAGGCAAAACTCAAGCTCCATATCTCTGCCAGTTACAACTGACATGATCTAATGATGTGAAATTATTTTGCCTCATTTGATCCAACCATGTCATGGCAGATGTTTTAGTTGACTTACCATTCCTTGTGCCTGCACAAAATTCTGAACACGACAAATCCTCAATCGCACATGATGTAACACGATAGATGCCGGGATTGAATGACTCGTTTTACACCATAGGAGGAAGCATCCATGTTACGTAGCGGAGATAAATAATGATGATGTAATGCTAGTGATAATGTGACACAAAAATTGATGAGAAGTAAGTTACCAGACGTCAACAGATACCAACAAACACTAAGTCACGGTAAGTATGACCTGGGAATCCGGAGGTCAGTTCGAAGATTGACGATGCAAACTCGGCAACTGCCGTTAATGCACACGCCCCTGATGATCCCAACCAAGGAAAGACCAATTGAAATCCTAATCCTTGGAACAAGAATCCTATCTATCAATAGCGGTGGAGAAAACGTTTGGAGGCACAAAAAGAAATAATATAACACCAAGAGAGAGTTATGAGTGTACTAGTAGCAGCAAGCGGGCAATGTCTGATTTGATAGCAGTGGACAGTGAGCCACACGTAGGCGTGATGATGGCGCAGGTAGACACAGTGGTGTGTGTAGCCGCACATCGCGAGTAGACGTGGTGTGACAATGGATGGATCAATAGGCGCGGCAAGGGCGTAGTGGTATCAGGTTGCCACATCGTGGCGGCGTGGTGTTGCACAGTGCGGCGGCACAGTGCGGTGGTGAGGCACGCCAGTAATGAATGCGTCGGCTGTGGGGAATCAGGCGCAACAATAGCAAGTGCGGTGGCGGTGGGCACGACGATGGAAGCGACAGCGGTAGCTACGATGGAAATGGTAATGGGCATGGTAGTAGACCAGACGATCAGAATTGTTCAGCTCGTGTTATACCACAAAGATCAAACTCAAAATGATGATAAGAAATGCAGCATATGGTTTTACGACATTAACGAGAAGTATGCCAAAAGTCAGATGATCCGAGGAGTAACCAATGAACAACACCGAACAGGTTATGACTGTTGGGTTCTATAGGCCTAGATCTGGATGAACAAATCAAAACAATGCGCAACGGAAGACTTTTGGGAATCAAACGGCATCGACAAAAACATTAAACGAAGTACCTTTGCACGAATCTCATTCATGATTTCTTTGATCCTAGAGCGAGACGAGTCGAGCTGCTCAAGAGTGCAGCCTCTAGACGTATCCACGCGGTCTTCGGCACGTCAGATCTTCTCCTTCTCGTTGACAAGACCCGTTCTTTCTCCATCGGCGTCGTTACGTCGTCTCGATCACATTAGGGGTGGAGAGGGGGTGTGGGGAGAGTGGAGAAGAAGGGGAAAGGCCTTTGAACAATTATGGCCTGGGTGAATTTTGTTCAAGGCCTTCTCCTATTTATACTAAGTGGGTATTTTTTATAAAAACCCCCAAAACTTAATTATATCTTCCAACGTCCAAAAGACCATTTGCGTGTGACCCTCTAGGCCCATGTATCAGTCTAGTTAACGACTCCAGCGGCCCAATAACCTTTATTGGCCTTCCAAATTAATTAACTATATCATCATATAGATTAGTTAATGTCGGATCGATTTAACCCAATCTATAGGTCGAGACTCTGACACGTGGGGTGCCAAGCTACACCTCGTGTCCTAGAAGATACAAAGGAGTGTGTATCGACTCACTCATGGAACCTGTTCATCATCGGTTACCGCGTATGTGTAATCCCTCATCCACTTGACGCTCCTTGGACGACTTAGGGTATGGTCAACTGTCAAACCCTAATCGATCATCTGAGTTAGTACTGATGCATTCGGAAATCATCGGAGAACTCTTCTTCGATATTTCACTGCCTTGGCCAAGGACTTTGTTGCATCATCTTCCTTGAGCTCTCACCTCTTACACCGAGGGTGGACGATCCCATCTTGACCACTCAATCGCCTTCGTGTACTTCTTGATGCACCCGAACTAAGACCATTTAGAATCCCATGATTAGAGAATCGTTGGCCATAGCCAAAGTACAACCGTCCGTCCACAAGACGTCTTTAGTGTCTCAGGTCTACGGACCACTTACACAACTGTGATGTGAATTAACCTGATTGACAGTTCGGTATAATACGATTCAGGGATTCGTACGGATCAATTCAGTGAACTCTTTCCACTAAAGACACCCAATATCTATCCTTAGTGTTGCCACACTAATGGCTACGAGACCAGCCATACTCATCATATGAGTGAGGCTAGATAGTGCTATTCTATCCGGATACTTCAATGTCTTTGAATAGGAATGTTTAGAACACATGCTTAAAGACTAGTGATCTCCGTATTACGATCTCATCATAATTCACTAAGTCCGATCATGTATTCATGGACTTTATCATACGCATCACACATGCACTATAATGAATATGTGCTATTAATGAATATGGAACGAGATGTGGAATATGTGATTGGCTTGCCCGCCACATATATTTCCATCAATCTCCCACTTGGGCAAAAGCCAATCACTCTAATGAACAAACCCTTTGTTTACAGGTGATACTCAAGATACATTGAGCTAATGGCTCCGTCTATGCATCTGCTAACATGTCGGTTAATGGAACACTTCCATTATGTAATCTCCTACTAAAGGTGATCTTCCTAATCAAGTGAAGTTTCTTAAGAAGTTCTCCAACTTCAGATTAGACCTAGACTATTTCACTTGTGCATTAGCACCATTGGTGTCACACAACAATGGAATAGGGTTTTTGATCATATATAAATGCATGGTTCGTGATGAATATTTCAATCACTATTTCTACTTGTGTAAACATCAATTACAATGATGTACTCCACTCTTATCGTCAAGTTTTAAGTTGACCTACTTGGAAACCTTCCAATAGGTTATACTTTCATACGACATAACTTCGAATTTCAATAACTCTTGATTTTTCCAGAATGAACAATTCAACACTTCCACAATGGCAGAAAAAAAATAACTGTCAACAGGAACGAGATCTGGATTGCTTCAAATATTTCAAGCCTTTCTTCCCATGTCCATCCCTTCCCCTTATTATAGAGAGGTAGTGGCAGTTGTGGGTGGCCCAATTGGGCCCCCTTTTAAGGGTGTTGGGCTTCCCCTTAAAAAGGTTCTTTAGGGGGAGAAGAAGTCCAACATTGATTTCCTCCCCTAAAGATGGCACTAATCATAACTAAAATTAAAATGCACACAGGAGGCTGTTACTCGTGACCAAAAAGAAAAATTACATAAAGACACACGACACAAAGTGAGACGAAGACACTGCTTCTCAAACCTGATAATGGAACTATAGATTCTTCATGTCGGCTCGGGCTCCATGACGTGGCTGGCGATGGCTCGGAGCTTGATCGACGGGATGGGGTCTTCCATCATAATGGTAGCCACAAGGAGCAACGCTGGTGCAGAAGTGGTAGAGTGAAGTGGTATGGTGACACGCCAGCAACAAGGCGAGTTGGCACGATGATGTGACAACGGGGGCGGTGTAGGGCAGCCAAGGGCACCGTGGGTTGGCCGAGGGCAGCACAGGGCAGCCAAGAGTGGTGTGAGAAGGATGAGGGCAGTGTGGGCCATCCGAGTGTGGTGCGGGGTAGCTGAGGGTGATGCAAGGGGGCCGAGGGTGACAAGGGGCGGTTGAGAGCGGCTCGATGTGGCTGAGCGCGGTGCGAGACACCCGAAGGTGGTGCGGGGCGATTGTGGGTGGCAAAGTATGGCTGCAGGTGGCAAGGGGTGGCTGAGGGCAGTGCGGGACAGTCGAGGGCTTAAACATTTTTTGTTTCTTTTCTCAATAGACAACTGTATCCAAAACAACAAGCATGATCGTGCTCATTCATCACTATAATTGTGTGTAGAAGTTACTTTGATCGTATAGGACCCAGTCATCCACGTCAATGGTATGGAGGATCTTGGATGAATCGCGTTCCCCCACTCCTTCAGCTCACGAGCTGAAGGAGTGGGCTAGTAGGAGTTTGGTCGTTCCTTGATTCCCATCTTCGTGTCATTATCTTGGCTACGCCTTAGATCATCCAGATTTATAAGTTCTTCTCGTTTAATTATTTAAATTGTTTGCGTCATTTCTAATTGTCACATTGTATTATTAACTCTGTTACCGGGTGGTTAGCACGAGTCGCTCGATCCCCGTCGTCGTGTTACATCGTATTGGTATCTGAGCCAATCGTGCTAACCTATGCTTTGAGCAGCGTTGGTTGCATTTTTACTCATTTTTGCATCTTAAATTGCAGGCATTCATATCTTGAAATTCATTGCACGTGCATATATATATATATATATATATATATATATATATATATATATATATATATATATATATATATATATATGTATCTCATCATCACATCATTCTATATAGGAAACCCTAGAATACGCTTTATCTAGCCATAGGATGGTTCAAACACGCAGCCAATTACAGTTTGTCGTTGATAGTACTACACACATTGAAGATCCCATTTTTGATGTCGAACTCCTAGATATTTCTCTGTAAGATTCCATCTTAGCACTTCCTCAAGCCACTTTGCCTGACTTCATTAAAGTCTAGTCGTCTGCCCAAGCTAGTAAGTAATCCCCTCTGAGGTACCCTACTCCCCTTAGCGGAGCGCCAATGACCGTAGCCTCGACTCAGTCTGATGACCTAGGACAGACCGTATTACCCTCGACGCATGCACCTATGCCAAGCTCTCATCTCACTCCACCACGATCGGACGGCTTCATCCACCAACGTGTGAAAGTGCTGCCCTTAGATAACATGGAGTCCCTGCTGCCCCTCAACGCACCACCTCGACAGCTCGAGCAGCCTAGATGCCCTTATTAGCCACTTCAGATGCCATGGGGACAACTGCAACATCGACAACCATTGACCATCCGATATCCTCCTCTACGATGCAATAAGGAATGGTACTTCTATCAAGATCGGCCACAACACTACCCGGAGTTGAGGTTTCCACAAAAAGAGGAAGCATCCACTTTGGCCGGTTATTGACCAAGAGGACCCCGTTACGATTACCAAGGCTGACCTTAAGAGACGACCCCGGCTCTATACCCGACACAGGACACTTACATGTCATCATATCCAAATGGCCACCCACTGGCACGAGAGGAGCTGTATTACCCCCCGGCTCCTCAAGCAAATCTAGTACCATACTAACCAGCGCTGACCCATTCACCACCATACGACACCCACGACACTGCTACAGCCAACTTACGCATAGTGTAATTCCCACGACACTGCTACAGCCGACACAGGATTACTATGGAGTGCCTCGTGCGCCCACGACACTGCTACAGCCGACTTACGCGTAGTGTAATTCCAATAAAATTCCTATGTGCGCCCACGACACGACACTGCTACAACCAACCGACCCACGTGTAGTGTAATTCCTATGTTGTCGTGGCACCACCTACCGATCCACTGGCTGTGCACGTAGCCTTCGTGCAATACGCGGCTCCTACCCACTACGGCCAGAATACCAAGTCGGCGCTGCCCGCGTTAAGGACTGTTGACGTGCCACGCAGGCTGCCTGCTTCACAGGATTATTATCCAGTCCATCAGGTCATGACTCTCGCACCAACACTAGATACGTGAGATCCCAAGGTGTCATAGGACACCCATCGACACTTGCCAGTCCGTCGTCACTATGACGATGACAATAGAAATCGTACATGGGAGGCCCATTGAGCCATGATTCAGAAGAGTGCCCAAATTCAAGTACCCGTATACGAGGCCACACGGAATCCAAAAGACTATAAGGACTAGGAGTCCGATCTAGAGAGTTACTTCCAGTGGTATGATATGATGAGGACATTTGCATGGCATACGCCGAGGTCAGGCTTGGAGGCCAGGCAAGATATTCTAGAAGAATGATAAGGATGCCGCAAGACAACAAGGAAATACACCGATCACTTGGGAAATCATGTTGAGAATGTTTCAGAGTAAGTATATCCCAAAGCTCTATATGACACTCTCCTAAGTGGATAGATCTCAAGCAGGGTAGATGCAAAGCAAGCGACTACATTGAGGATTTCTAGGAGTATCGTATGAGCTGACGCTTCATCAATAGCCCACAAGATCAGATTGCACTTTTCGTGCATATAGTATAGTGGAGAGTAATGAGTTCTCCATCAAGGATATGACATCGACGGCAGCCCCGACTACCCCTAGACCATCTACCACCACATCGATGACTACTAGATCATCCCTGACTACCAGATTGACGAGAGGGGCTCCCACTCCCCCTAATGGAACCGCTTCTCTGCTATAGATCCCCATTATGACCCTTGTTGCTTCCTCCATTGTCTTGATTTGGGCATTGATGATCTGACTTCCCATCCCTACTTTTTATGGATGTTAGTGGGAACCCGATCGATCCACCAGTGGAGGATGATATCGAGGTTGACGTCTACCTAGGCGAGTGTCCTGAGGATGAGTTCTATGAGGAGTCGTTAGAGTATATCCATATTACTTCCACTGCTCTGACGCCAATGTCACTAGTAGTGAACCTCAAGATCCAGTAGAGTGCTACCTAGCGAGACGTCCCTAGAGTTTAGCGCCCTACCTCGATCTCGCCTCCCGTGCTACAAGCAAGGACTTTGACAGTTCCCGCATCGACACCATAAGCGTCCCAGGCACGCCCATCACTAGTGACACCCAGGTCACATTATCAAGGACCCCTACTCCGGTGGTCATACTAGTGCCTTCGAGGACATAGTCAGCACCTAAGTCTAACAATCTTGTGCAACGCACTTCGATCTACTACGTCTACATTAAGGTCAAAGCCAGCATGTGCAAGTTGATCATAGATAGTAGGAGTTGCATCATTGCAGTCTCCGAAGACACTACGGCCAAGCTCGGCCTTACTTTGACACCACATCCAGCTCCCTACAGCATATCATGGATAGATGCTTCTACTCTTACACTATGGTCACATTGCCACGTGCCACTGAAGATGAGCACCTATGACGAACGTGTATTATGTGACTTCCTGCCGATGAAGATCGATATTATCAGGCTTAGACGTCCATGGTTGTACGACAACGACCTCCAACTATCTGGTCGAGCTAACACATGCTCATTAATATATGGTGGATGATGATTGATATGGCACCCATCGATACGATCATCCACTCAGTTAGCGCCGACCGTCCTGACGTCATCTCCCTAGTCGAAGGAACTGTTGATTACCAACGGGTGAATATTTTGATGAGAGCTTGACAAAGAACGGGAAGACCTGCCCCTATGCTTCAATCTCACCCTAGTTGTTCCCTTGGAGGAACTGGCAAGAGCTTCCAGCGCTTCCAAACTGACCGAGCTCATGGCCGATTTTGGGGATGTTTTTCCCAAAGAGCTCCCCAACGAGCTCCCACCTATACATAGCATCCAACATGCCATCGACTTTGTTCTGGGCGTCGCACTCTTGAACTTAGCACATTACCAAATGGACCCAGTAAAATATGAGGAACTCCTAGCCAGGGGCCTCATACGAGAGAGCCTTGGTCTGTGCGTCATCCCCCCACTACTCGCGCCAAAGAAAGATGGGACTCGGTGCATGTATTGCAACTCCCGCACCATCAAAAAGATAATGGTGAAGTAATGTTTCCCTATCCCTAGGGTGCAGTATCTGTTCGATTAGATGACCATAGCAACCATATTCTCGAAGATCGACTTACGTAGCAGATACCACCAGGTTCACATCCAACCAGGGGATGAGTGGAAGACTGCCTTCAACATCAAGGATGGCCCATTCGAGTGGAACGTCATGCCATTTGGGTTGTCTAACGCACCGAGCAACGTTCCAGCATTTGATGAACGAGGTCTTACATCTGTTCATTGGTAGATTTGTCATTGTTTATTTTGATGATATACTGATCTTTAGTGGGTCCTGCATAGATCACCTAGAACACCTTCGAGAGGTGTGTGTTGCGCTGCAACGGGAGAAGCTCTACCCTCAACCGAAGAAATATAATTTCTTCATGGCTGAGGTTTCCTTCCTCTGTTTTATCATATCAGCTCACAAAGTTTCCACCTACCCGACAAAGATTGAGGCCATCACGTCATGGCCCAAGCTTAAGGATGTCCATGACAAATGTAGCTTTATGGGCTTGGCGACTTTCTACCGGAGGTTCGTACCAGGATTTAGCAGCGTTACCACTCCCATCACAGATCTTATCAGGCTCGACAAGTTCGAGTGGACAAAGACGGGTTACAAGGTCTTCGAGGAAATCAATGTTGCATGACTCAAGCACTAGTGCTACGACTGCCCGATTTCAACAAGGTGTTTAAAGTCGCCTGTGATGCCTCAGACATAGGGATACGTGACATCCTTAGCCAGGACAATCACTCGGTAGAATATTTCAATGAGAAGCTAAATGACACAAGGTGATGATATGACAATTATGTTTGCAAATCCTACGCTCTTGCCATTGGCTTCACTATTGCCTACCTATGGAGTTTGTTCTGTTCTCAGATCATAGTGCCTTGCGACACCTTCACGACCAGAAGAAGGTCAGCGACTGACATGCCCGTTGGATCACCTATCTACAGGACTACACATTCATCAGCCGACACAAGAAGGGGAAGGATAATGTCGTAGCTGACGCACGTCTTTACTTTCTTGTCTCTAATTTCTCGTCATTTTCTCTTTCCTCCAAGGCCTATATATAGGCCATTGTTTTCAAGAAACATTAGGCAGTCATAATTTCAAGAATATAGTTTCAGTTAAACTCTTCTAAGAGGACTGCCCAGCCCCCCTCTACCTTCAAACCCTAGCCGTCATTGTCGCCACTACCGCCGCCGTCGTCGCGTCGCCGGCCACCACCTCTCCCCATCCATCATCTTCTCTTCCACCTCTCCCCATCCATCTTCTTCTCTTCCACCTCTCCCCATCCATCTTCTTCTCTTCTACCTTTCTCCCACCCTCTCTCTCTTTCTCTCTCTCATCTGCCTCAAGCACCCTTCCAAGGCCGCCCAAGGCTGCCGCCTCAGGCCACCCCGGGTGGCCATAGGCAGGCCGCCCAGGCTCCGCCCAAGGCTGCCGCCTCAGGCCACCCCGGGCAGCCACAGGTAGGCCGCCCAGGCTCCGCCCAAGGCTGCACCCGCTAGGGCCGCCCAAGGCTGCCCCGACCGCCCTAGTCAAGCTGCCCAGGCTACGCCCAAGGCCACCCCTTGCCAGGGCCGCCCAGGGCTGCCCAGGCCACCCCAGCCAGGCCGCCCAGGCCCGCCCCTGCCAGGGCCGCCCAAGGCCCAAGGCCCAAGGCCACCCAGGCCACGCCCAAGGCCGCCCCAGCCAGGACAGCCCAAGGCTGCCCAGGCCGCCCCAGTCAGGCCGCCCCAGTCAGGCCGCCCAGGCCACGCCTAAGGCCACCCAGGCCACGCCTAAGGCCGCCCATTGCCAAGGCCGCCCGAGGCTGCCCAGGCCGCCCCAGCCAGGCCACCTAGGCTACGTCCTAGGCCGCCGCCCAGAGCACCCCAGGCCGCCGGTCGTCGTCGACGCCATCTGACGCTTTGAGCCGCGCGCGCTCCGGGTGCGCTGCGCGCCCTCCACGCACTCCGCGCGCACGCCGGCGCTCCGCACGCACCGCACGCTCAGCGCCAGCTGCTCCACGCGTTCCATGCGCTCTGCGCACCCTACGCGCGCTTCGCGTGCGCGGGTAGTCGCCTATGCCTGACTCTGCGACAATGACATCTACTCACTACCAGGGTCGTGCAATGCCCGGAATGCCCATAATCTTCCTCGTCCAGTGGGCCACTCAACACCTAGATTCGCCCAGCCTCGTCATGATATGAATTCCCCGCAACCTCTTCATGCACTACGGTGTCGAGGTACACCTGAACTCTTTGGTGTCGAAAGTGTTCTCCATCTAGTATTTTCTCGAGAAGTTTCCACCACCGTCAAAATTAGATTTTGTTTGGATTTCCCACTTCCTCTCTCTCTTTCGAGTGTTTCTTCGTGACGCGAATTCGGATATTGATTTTGGTGCTTCGGCATCATCGTAGTGGGTGAAGATAGTACTCCCGCCCTCGACGAGGGTCGGAGCTGCACCACCAGTTTTTCCTCGGTTTTAAAGTCTGAATTCGACCGCGTGTATTTCTGTGGCTGTTTTATCCCTCCCTACAAACCCGTCTATTACCCTTTACCCGTCATCATCCATCCGTCCATCCCCTCAGTCACCTTTTCCTTAGTCGTCCTACATCAGCTACATTGAGGGAGATCTTGTCATTCAGGTTGAGGCCTAAGAGATACTCTCTTGGGGTCACTATGAAGCTTCATGCTTGTAGTGTCGGTCCTTTCTCGATAGTCTAAGTGGTTGGGAAGAATGCCTAAGTATTGGGTATCCCACCAGATTGGGAAAGCTGTCCCACCTTCAACACTAGCCATCTGGTTCGGTACCAACCTATGCCGCCCATTACTAAGCCTCCCAGCCCCTCACGTCGTGTCCCTAGGGAGCCATGAGCATGTTGAGTCAATACTAGAGGAGATAATTAACGATATAGGGGAGCAGACGGACCGCAAGTTCCTTGTGCATTGGCAAGGTCAACCCTCTTTTGATGACACGTGGATTTCAGAGGAGGAACTTGATGGAGGACCATCGGGAAGCTTCAGCTCAAGCTCGTTGAAAACATGCAAATAAGTGTAGAAATATCATGCATAATCTTAAATATCTGCATCTAAATATCCATATCTGCATCTTATCACACTTTAAAATGATTAAAATTTCCCTCAATGTGAAAATTTATGATTTTTAAGATTTTATGGAATTTTAACAGATTTATTTGACTATAAATTATGTTAGAAGGCAAACACTAATTTATAATTACTAATTTTCCTAACTTTTTTGGATTCTTTTCCACATTTCTAACACCAGATTCGCAGAGAGATTCCTTCCTTCACATGGAAGATAAAATGAGCTGGCGATAGCTGGAGGAGAGTGAATGAAGAATTTGAATGGCCATAATCAAGAAAATTGAAACCTTCATATCTCGAGATCCGACTGTCAGATCGGCCTGAAATTTTGAGGGTAATTTTATCTTTTCGTGTTCTTTGAATCTACTAGAGGGATTTGTAAAATAATACCGGGAAGGGGGGGGGGACCTTTTCGAACATGGCAACCCTAGTTAGCCAAGAAGGACACATCAAGCTTTGGGAGTCAATTTTTTCTGCAGTTCTTGAGTTAAACTGGTGAGTTTCTTCTTCCCCTCTTTTTCTTCTTCTTGCTTGTTGCCAAAACGCAGAGCATGGGCAAAATATTCATGCTCTAGGAGTAGTTATTGAGGGGAGAGCATCAACTTAGTTCAAGACGGCAATCTAAAATCAAAAACATAATAGATAGGTCATGTACCATTTCTAGGATCTCATTTGGATTGAATCTATTAGTAACTACATCTTCTTTAGCACTTACATTAAGTTTCCCTCTAAGATCTTGACTTCCTCAAGGGAGAATCAATATCAAGAAGGGGTAGGATTTCTTTCCATCCATTTCTTCACTTAGGTATTGATCCTTTCAAGAGAATCAAGCCCTAAACACTGAAATCATTCTCATCAGTCATTCAAGTGATCTGAATCTTCACGAGAACGTTAAAATTGGTTGATCCCGTTCTCTCATTTTACATCATCTCTCTATTTATTAGGCATTCCATTAGTTCATATAATTTTTGGATCTTAGAAACCTAAAATAAGTTCAGATTTTGGGATAGTTGCCTCCCTATGGATCCAGCTTTTTCTTATTCGCAACTTTTTATATTTTGAAATAGGGAATTATAAAAATTGATTGCATTAGCTTAAATCCAAATGACACAATTACAATTTCATTAATCACACCATTCTTAGGCTTGTCACTCGCCAGTTGCCGTGATGAGAAGGACCCGACGTTCAAGTACACGGCTTGACAATCAATCTGGTAGTACGTTTACTTTTATTTTGGAATTTATTTATTTTTAATGAATAGTTTATGGCCACCTGTTGGGCCCAGTTCTCATTTACTTTGCACTTTGTTTTAATTTGGACCATTAGGGGAATATTTCTCAATGGAGCATTCCCCTAATGGCCCATTAGGGCAACCATCCTTATAAATAAAGGAAGGTCTGCCGTAATGGGAGATTGGACTTCTTTTGGTTTTAAAATTTAAGTGGTTTCCATTTCACATGGGAATTCGCCAATCAACCCATGGCGGTTACTCATCCACATCCTATGTTCGTGTGAGAAGAAGAATGAAGATTGTTGTTGTCGGTCCAACTGATTCATCCGGCGAGTCCAATACTGCCGCTGGAGAATCTACGACCACGCTGCAAACACTTTGTTAATCCTCTTGTCTTAGTCTGATTTTCTGGCATGAAACAACTGCACCGCGCCGTCAAATTTGCTACTATCAACCGTACTGGATCGCCTTTGCTTCTTGTCCCGAGCAAGTATCTTCTCTCCTGTCAGACGAGTGACACTTTACCATTACTCTCATCATCTATCACGTAACCGAGTTTTGAAGACCCTCGCTCTAGTCGAGATCGACAAGGCTCCATCGCTGAAATCTTCCACTGGGGACATTCCCACTTTAATTCATTGGATTTCTTCCAGATTTTCCCCTCGCAGATCTCCACTTTTTCGTTCATCGGATTTCTTTCAATTTGAACACTGTCGATGGTAATCAGTTATCATCCTAATCAACAAAAATAACCCCACGGTCATCCTAATGAACATACTCCTTTGGAGAAATTCTCTACTACTGACCAGTCGACCCAGCTTCGAAGATACAACGTTCACTACATCAAATATCCATACGTGCCACCTTGCCACCCAGGCTGTTGCCTACCCAGTTCACACTCTCTCATTACTTCCCTTATCTTCAGCTTAATTATCTTTTTTAGTGACGTCTCTTTCGTTATTGAGGCTTCTAGTGTAGGTCTAGCCTCCATCCATCTACGAGAGTAGGGATTTCTTTCTTGGTATTGGTCTTCATTCGCTATCACGATTTGTTGGGGCGCATATAGGCAGTGATTGTCTCCCTGATACATTGTGTTCTGACGGATCGATCGGGTTATTGAGAGCCTAGCGGTCCCTAGACTTCTCGTGTTGTCCTCTCGGTCATATCATCTTATACAATGGCAACCGAGTGTTCTTCGTCATTTTAAATTTGCATCATTCATTCCCAACATCACACCCATCTATTCTCTGTGGTGTAACTCAACCCAAAGGTTACGTCCAATTGTTTTACATCATATTGGTATCAGAACCAGGATGTGCTAACCTCTGTGCTTAGCACCGTCTGTCCAGGAATTTATTGCCATCATTTCACATGTCTTGCATGCATCACATATTTTGAAATTCATAGCACGTGCATTCATACTTATTTCGTCATCGCATCATAGTAGATAGAACCCATAGAGAACGAGATATCTGGCCTTTGGATGGTCCGAATGCGTGGCCAATTAAGGTCCACTGTCGGTGACAATTATTATGACGAAACACATGGTCCATGCTGCAGTAATATTATTAGTAAAATGCACTCAAATATTTTCTAAAATATTATTGATAAATACCCTCCAAAAGTTTTAGCATGACGAATGCACAAAAAATTTTCAACCGTCTGAAACATCAAATTAGGCTTGGCCGAAGTTATCTACACATGTGGCATAAACTTCATTGGATTAAGTTAATTATTATTTTCAAGGGATTAAGTTAATAGGACTGAATATATTACTATAGACATTAATGATTTATAAGCAACATCAGGGAGATAAGCTAGGGGCATGACGCTATCGATGAGAATGCCCTTCTTGTCTCCAGCATCAAAGATGCAAGTAGGTAGTTGAAGAACGTGATCGCCCAGCAGGATAACCTTCGTATTAACATTATAATGGGGCGTGGGAAAAGCATTATACAAAGCCTTAATACGATTTAAGTGACAATTATCACAATAAAATAATACACCAATACAAAAGTGTAAGAATTGGTGGCCTAAAGAGCCAATCAAAGTACATTCTTGAGTTTATAGTTAATTCTATCGAGACTCTTGTTTTCATTATTTCTATATTGTACATATATGATTAATGAAGTCCCAGGTAATGTCCATATGTTTGAGTGAATTATGAAGAGTTCATAATTTAGGGATCACTAGACTCAAAGGACATTAACCTAAACAATCCCATTCGAAGGAAGTCTAGTAAGGGACACTAGATATTCCGGAAAGAGTGGTGACATCTTTCATGATCACTTGGATGATGATAATGGCCGTTCCCAATAGCCATTTGTGTGATGACACTAATGATGGATGTCAGGTGCTTCTTGGTAAGAAGAAGTTCACTGTATTGATCCGTATGAATCACCTGGATGGTTAAACATCTAAGTCAACCAGGAAGATTCATGTTGTCATAGTATCAATGGTCCTTTGACCTAAGGTATCAAAGATATCTTGTGGTACGAAAGTTGTGCTTTGATCATGTTGACAAAGGCTTCTATTTAGAGGCCCGGTATAAATATGATTGGGCACTTCTAGAGTATCATGGAGGTAATTGAATAGCCGATTAGGAATCATTCAACTTCGCTGAATAGAAGTTATGGTCTCACTAATAGATTGCAGTGAATCTCTGGCCAGAGTAATAAAGGAGATTACAATGATGTGATTCATTGGAGATCTCTTATGCAATCATATTAAAATTGATTCATATGATTGGGATTTGACTGAACCACCATATCCCAGATATCAATCATGAGATCATTAATGAATGAAGGACTATATTGATATGGTATTGATAACAGAAAGGTTTTCATGAAGCAAAATGCATGGATGAAATTCATTTGTCTTCTAGGCCAATGCAAGTGAAGCTTGTCCTTATGGCATGGCAGGAGACTCAACTAACCAATTAGGTTAAATTGGTCAAGGTCAATTAAATTATAAGTGAGTTATGAATTTAATTGACTGGTAAAGTTGATTGGATGATTATCAACTATTAGAGTCATTAAACTAGAATGATAAGTGAACATATAGGGTCACACACATAAGATCTTATGAGGTGAAGTTATAATTAATTGATGGCATAATGGAAATTAATGCCAAAGGACATGTGGAGAGCCCTATTTAAGGAAATGTGGGCCCTGGGCACAAGCAACCAACTCAGGTCGAATTTGGTTCTCTCTCTCATCTTTTCTCATCCCCTTCCTCTCCTACTCACTTGGAATTGGAAGAATTCCAAAGAGCATGCAAAGGAGAACAAGGAGGGGTCAAAGAGAAGGATCTGTGAGAGCACCAGTGAACTCACCTCCAAGGGAAGATCGTGTGGATACCGGTAGAGGCCAAACACAAGGGAGGCTCAAAAGTCCATCATCTTCTTCAAGAGGAAAGCTTCTTGGATCAACTTCAACCATTTCATCATTACCAATGGCAATGGTATGTTATTTATTTGCTTTATGATGGAAATGTGTTTCATACAATCATACTATGAATAGATGATTGTAATCCAGTTGAGTTTGAGGTTCAAGAAAAAGTTTCAAACCCCTAGAACTCATAAGAGAATCATAGAACGCTTCTGCTTAAGTCAAGTTTTTGACCAAGTTAGATATCAGATTTCTTTCAAAAAGAATGGTATGATCTTGGATCTAGGCTCGTATTGGAAGGAGGGTAAGGGACAAGGCGAGGTAGAAGTTCCCAGGGTGGAGAGGTGAAATGGGAATAATCTGAGGAGGGGTCAGATGGATGGGGTAGGGATCAACCAGGGATGAGCCACCTGAAAATGCGGTGAGGAAAAGACGATCACGAGGGAGGGAGATCATAAAGGGAGAGAAGGAGGCTAGACCTAGACGAGGAGAAGTAAGACAAGAACACTAGACTTCATTCTTCTTCCTCTTCGCTGCCCTCCTAAAGGGATGTCATCCTTATTTAAAGGAAATACAATGATAGCTAAATGGCTGAAATGCCCTTGTGGGCTAACATGCCAAAACTACCCCTAGGATCCTATCAAGCAATACACCGATATGAATCGCAAACACATATATGTTTGGAGCCATGGCAACGACCTGGCGTAGAAACCTCGGTCCCGCCCATTGACGATCCCATTTAAGCCATCTATGTTGAGCGTAGAGGGAGGAAAAATCATCACGATGAGTCTCCTTCCACCTCCTCCTCTCTCCCTCAGGCTGTGACCTTCATCCCCCTCGTTCCCGCAAGTGGACATCACCAGTCTCAAGAGCGTGACACCCTCCTTCGTTTGGTTTACAATCCTTCGTAATCCCCTCACCATTGTCATTCTTTCCTTCTCCACTAGGAATCTCTCTCTCTCCCTCTCCCTCTCCTTCCCTTACACTGAACTATCTCTCCAAATTCAAGACTTTGTGTTCTATTGAATCTTTGCATTTACAATCTAGAACCATTACAATAGTGCCAGATCCGGTCTCGACGTTGGATCGTATCATTGGTATCAGAGAAATATCGCTTTGCTTTCCGCTTCCACCTCCATCATGGAAGCCAAGTCGGAACACGCCTCCTCATCCAGCCCAGATGACACAACAGCAAAAGCCTTGGCTGATGCCTATGAACGTCATCTTGCCCCGCTCACCACACAATGTAACAGCTCCTAGTGGCACAACAACAAAAGATGACAGACTTTTTGTTGGTGGTCAACTCCCCGGCGACAGACCCACTACCCACGCTGTTGCGACTCGAGGTGTGATAGACCTCCCCCGGCCCATCGCATCAACCTTGCAAAAGTTGAATTTCTCCAACGGCGGGCCCAAGTCTGTGCTACGAGAGTAACAAGCGTTCACAACGGGCCACCGCTGTAAGAAGGATCTGCACATCCACATTGTCACTGATAACCTGCAAATTATAATGTTAAATTGATGTATAATACATTACATATATGTGTTTTATTAGCCATATTTGAATGTTATAATACATAAATCTACATAAATGACTTGCACTCTGATTTTATGATTATTTTTTGAATTTTAGTATTTTTTACGTGGATTTAACCTCATTGCATTGAAGAAATATTTTTTATAGGGCCTCAAATACTTGGCTAAAGGTTGGTAATGGTTTTAATAATTTTTCTGGAATTCTTCCATATTGTTTTATAATGTTTTGACCAGTATTTAGCCAAGAAATGATTTTAGAATTAAAAGAATGGATTTTTTATGATTTATCTAATATTTTAAATATGGTTTTTATATTAAATTGAGGCGTCCATGTCATTCACCCAAAAATTCGGGCAAATGATTGGAAGCGGCAATAATAAGCAATCATAGGCTCATTATGGCATCACAATGCGCAATGAGATAATGAGCGAATTAGGGACTATGAAAAGAACCATGTGGCACAGACGGTGAGGAAAAAGGTACATTATGTTTTTTTTGTTTGTCTTTTTCATGTAATAAATGCATGCGGAGAATCGATCTCCGCATGCATTTATAAAGCAAGAATGCCTCGTACCCACAGTCGATTAGCCACGTGCATTGATTGCACGCGGCAATCGACACCACTGCATTTATATATGAAAAAGAAAGAACATTCGTTGTATTTAATGTTGGGTTCTGTAGTTTGGTTCATCCATGAAAAATAAATTCCATGGATGCGGAAGCGTAGTTGATCGATTCTCAATCGATCTATCAAATGAAATTTTGTAGTACCTTTTGGGGAACACGTTCCACCCTTGACTTTGTAGTTCCGAGATCGTTCTAAAGCCGTTCACGCGTCTGGCCTCTAGATATATCCACGCGATCACTTGGAGCTTGGATCACCACCTCTTCTTCTTCACTTCTTCTTGAGAACCTTGAAGATCTCCTCATCATGAAGACACTCTTCCTTGGAAGTGTAGAAGAGAGTGGAGAGGGGAGAGTCTCTCAAATGAAACTTGCATGGGTGTCTAAAATGAGACCCCTTTCCCTCTTTATATTTCACTTAAGGTTTTTCTCAAAAACCCTCTAAAGAAAAATATATCCACCAATGCCCTTATGACCTTTTGCGTGTGACCCTCTAGGCCCATGTATCGTTCTAGTTAATAACTAAAATGGCCCAATAACATTTAGTGACCAACCTTATTAATTAACTATATCAACATATAGATTAATTAAATAAGGATCGATTTAACCCAATCGACAGGTTAAGTTTCCAGCTCGTGGGGTGCCAAGCTACACCTCGTGCTTTAGAAGATACCGAGTAGTCTCAAACTCTCTCATGGAACCTTTACCGTCATCGGTTACCGTATATGTATAATCCATCATCCATGCGAGACTCTCGAATGACTTAGAGCATGGTTTATCGTCAAACTCTAATCCGTCATTCGATTAGTACTGATGCGTAACGGGGATCATTGGAGAACATCTTCTCCAATATCCTCACTACCCTGGCCATGGATTTTCTTGCATCGTCTTCCTCGAGTCAATCTCCTCTTGACCACTCAATCATCTCCGTAAGCTTCTTACTACATCCAATCTATAACTTGTTTGAATCCTATGATTAGAGACTCATATATCACAGTCAAAATGTAGTCGTCCACTTACGAGATGTCCTTGGTGTCTCAGGTCAGTGGATCACTTATACAACCGTGACTTGAATCAACCTGATTGACGTTTAGGTATAATACCATTTAGGGAATCATACGGATCAATTCAGTGAACTCTTTCTCCAAAGAGCACCCACTATCTGTCCTTAGTGTCGCCACACTAATAGCCACAGGATCAGCTATACTTATCAAATAAGTAGGATCAGCTAGTGCTATTCTATCCGGATAATTCGATGTCCGTCTCGACTATCCTCGAATAGGAATATTTAGAATACATGTTTAAAGACTAGTGATCGCTGTATTATGATCTCATCACAATTCACTATGTCATTGCATGTATTCGTGGACTTCATTATAAACATCACACAGAATAATAATGAATGCAAATAATTTATTCAATGAACTTAAATATACACGGTAGTGTGATTGGCTTGACGGCCACATAATATCCATCATTTAATACATTCAGAAATCGATTTGCCACGTGCATTAACTACATGCGACAATCGATAACCATGTGTAATAATTTTTTAACAAAAAGCGATGTCTTTTTATGATTTTTTAAAAAACAAGGCGACATGGCACTTTCATAGCCGCTAAAAGGGCATCTCCTTTTGGCCATGATTGCGGCCTGTGGAAGTGTGCAAAGGCGTGTCAGAATGCAGTCCGAAGATGGAGAAAATGAGGACAAGGCATCAGACAATAAAAAATGTCTTTTTTATAGCTGCGTGAAAGAGATATAAAATGATCCAATGGCCAGGATTAATCGTCAGTAAAATGAGGATATCTCGAGTTCTAGCCACCTGATTGAGCTCAAATTTTGAGGGTAGATTTTTCATTTCACCCTCTACAATCCATACAGTTGTATTTTTAAATTGAGGTTGGGAAGAAGGCAAAATTCACTTTTGAAAGCTCTCCCCAAGGATTTGGCCAAGAAGGACACAAGTGATGCTTTGGAAGTCGACAGATCTTGGTTCATCATTGAAAGTTTACGTTTCTATTTTGCTTTTTGAACTTCTTCTTGAACAATTCTAAAATCCCATGGCATGGGTGAAAGGTACATGCCCTTGAAGTTGATTTGAAATGAAATTAGCATTGGATTTTGATTTTGATTCAAAAGCTGACTTTTAATCCTTAGTTCTACATTGATTTTTATCCAATTTGGCATCTTAGATCTCTAGACTAGAGTCAAATTTCACATTTAATTCACTTTCCCCCAAATTCTTCTATTTTCTCTCTCTAGGTTAATTCGTCTGCTTTCACTCTCTAGATTGAGAAATTGATTATTTGAAAATTCCTTTCAATATATAAAAAACCTAAATCCAAAATTTCATCCAAAAATTCGTCCATCTTCAAGTCCAATTTAAAAATTCCCTTTCTTGCTTATTAATTCCTAAATTTGAATGCATAAAAATTATCTTCATAATTATCTTGATTTGAATATTGGTAATCCGAATTCAATTGACATCAGAACCAAAATTATCCTATTTATATTGTGTTTACCAAAAATATTAATATCAAAATTAAGCCTTTGCTAAATTTTGATTAATTACAAAAATAAATTAAACATGATTAAGGCCTATTAAATGCAGAATTAATTCATTATTGAAATAATTCATTTGAAATAGGATAAAAATTCTTGCTTAGTACCTCCCTGTGGTTTGACCCCTTGCTTTCTCTATACTTAGTACTGAGTGATTTAGGGTTATTAGAAATTTTATTGCATAAGTCTAAATCAAAATGACATTTTTAAACACCCAAATTTAGGCGTATTAGTCACATATCACCCCAAGGAACCAGACGTCGATCATGAGGCCAACCTTGATCCATCCTCTGAGGATGACAAGGGGGCAGAGAGGCCAACCTCAATTCTGACCAAATAGAGTCACTGACAGCAATGGATCGCTCTCCATATTCAGGGCAACATCCTAGGGCGAGCGGTCATCATGTTGATTAATACGGGTGCTTCGTCAAACTACATTTTTTGCTGACTCACTATGGAGTTGGGTCTTCCATTCAGCCGAGCACATCCATATCAGATCTGCTCTAGCAATAACACAGTCACAAAAGGTGATATCAGGTCGAGGCCATCCCCATAGGACTCAAATGATACACGAATGTCATCACTTTCCGTTAGGTGGCCGACCTCAACGCGGACATCATCCTTGGGTACTCATGGCTCCATACCCTTGGCTGGACGCAAACCCACTAGGATCTTTTTCTCCTCAATTTCTGAGGGGATGGGGTATGGCATATGCTGGCGGGTAATCCCGATATTTGTCGCATCTGCAGGATGCGACATCACCCCGACAGGGCCCTGGGCACGCTATACATCATATACATGTCACCCTCCAGCCTTGCTAGATCCTCCCCAACTTCATCCGAATTGCAGGCATTCCTAGGGCAACAATTTCCAAGGGTCTTTCACCATCCATGCGTACTCTCAGGTACGGGACCCGTCAACTCTCAACCCTACCAATATTCTCATCTCCATAAGAACAAGCTAGAGCGGTTAGTATGGGAGCAACTCGAATCGGGTATTAGTCGCCCCTCTTCAAGTCCCTACTCCAATGCGTCTCTCCTCATCCACAAGGAAGGACAACGGGTGGAGGTTCTAAGTCGACAACTTAGCCCTCAATAGGATTACAGTTCCCAACCATTTTCCCATTCTAGTGGTCGACGAGCTCCTCGAAGAACTACACGCCATGTGACGTAGCCTAGAAGCCCATTTTCTGAGGCCCATTAGCAAGTTGTGGCCCAAGAAGGAGATTCTTCTAGAACTGACAAGATCTGCAAAAATACCTAGAGCCCCTCAAAATCCTCTGACAGGTTCTTCTTCTGCCATCAGGATCTTCTTGAGCCACACAAATATCTCATGACAGCTTGTACATGCCCCAGAATCTGCAAGATATATCTGCTATGGCCTGTCAAGCTTCTTATCGATTGTTTTAGCTTGTCAGAATTGTTTTTCTCAATGTTTTGAATTGTCTTGTCATGGGTACAGTCATTATGGACAACCCTGCACTTCTTGTGGCCTATATAAGGCCCCCCTATACCCTGGAATGATTATTATTGAATCAATTGTCTTGTTGAAACTATTGTTTCTTCCCTCTAAGTGTTCTCTTTGTTAGAAAGTGCTTCTGTGCTTGTGGATTCAAGTACAACTCCTTGTGGATTCAAGGGTTGAAGAGACTAGTGACGTAGGACAACTACGGGGTAGGCGAGGAAGGGCGGGACGACAGGACTAGGGGTAGGATAGGCGTGAGGGATAAAACAATCCACAGAAATTCACGTTCGGATCCGGACTTTAAAACTGATGAAAATCTGGTGGTGCAGCTCCGACCCTTATCGAGGGCGGGAGTACTGTCTTCACCCACCGCGACGATGCCTAAGCACCGAAATCAATACGTCGAATTCGCGTCGCGAGGAAACACTCGAGAGGTAGGTTGAAGAAGCAGAGAATCGAAACCAATTCAGATTCCGACGGCGGTTGAAACTTCTCGAGAAAACACTGGACGGAGAACACGTCGACATCAAAGAGTTCAGGTGTACCTCAGCACCGCAGTGCGTGAAGAGGTTGCGGGCAATTCTGAACGTGATGAGGCTGGGCGAATCCGGGCGTTGAGCGGCCCACTAGACGAGGACGAGGCTGGATGTTCCGGGCGTTGAACGGCCCTGGTTAAGTGCGGTTATCGTGGGTGCAGCGTCAAGCGTGGGTGAACACCCGCGCGCACGAAGCGTGCGAAGGGTGCGCGGAGCGCACGGAATGCGCGGAGCAGCGCGAGTCTGGCGAGCGCACCAGTCGCGCGCAGCAGCACCTGCGGTGTCCGGACAGGGGCAGCGGTGCGGTCTCAGCGGCCCTGGCGAAGGCTGTCGGGGCAGCGGCGAGCGCGCGGGCGCGGGCGGCGTGGCGGCGCGCGGGCGAGCGCGCGAGCGGCCTTGTGGCGGCGCGAGCGTGGCGCGCGGCGGCGCGGGCGCGGCGCGAGCGGCAGTCTGGGTGGCCCCCTTGGAGAGAAAGAGAGGAGAGAATGAAGAGAAGAGAGAGAGGAGAGGGGAGGCCGAGCGGCAAGGCGGCGGCGCGGCGGCGCCAGGCGACAGGGGTTTGGAAGGTGGAAGATAGGGGAGGCTGGGCAATCCTCCAAGAAGAGTTAAACAAAAACTCGATTTTTGAAGTATGATTTCCTAAGGTTTCTTGAAAACAATGGCCTATATATAGGCCTTGGAGGAAAGAGAAAATGACGAGAAAATAAAGACGTGCGCCGTGTCACGCCAAAGGGCAGTTGTGGATCTGCCTCTGGCGTCGTGTCATGACGCGTTTAGGGATGTGCGCGGGTGGAGACGTGCTTGTCGACGGTTTTGGTATGTTGACTTTGGTTGACTCCAGTTGACCATGGTCCATAGCGGGCGTGTTGACTTCGGTTGACCGTGGTGACGCGTTCGATGCTGAAGTGTTGGCGTCCTCGCCATCAGCTAGTTTTATGGATTCAGGAGTCAGCTCCTTCAAGCAGAGCAAGGCTTGTGGATTCAAGTCATGTTCCTACACCATTCGTGTACTAAGGCTGCGTCATCGTGGGATACTTCTCAAAGCTCGACCTCAAATTGGGGTATCACCAGATTTGCAGGCACCCTCACAAGATTTCTAAGAATGCGTTCCGCACTCACCTGGGGCAGTACCTGTACCTCGTCATGTCGTTTGGGTTATCAAACACACCAGCGACATTTAAAGCCCTGATGAACCATGTCTTCCAACTTGTCTTGTGGAGGTTCGTTTTTGTTTTTTTTTACAACATTTTGATCTACAATCACTCAAGCAATGAGCACGTGGAGCATCCTCAACAAGTCATACATCTCCACGACACCAACTCGCTCTTTGTCAATATAAAGAAATGCTTTTTCCTCCAAACCCAGCTTTAATACCTAGGCCATTGAGTGTCTCCAATGGGAGTTGCCATGGAAGCCAAAAAGTACGTGTCTTCTACGAATGGTCGCAACCCCTGACCCTCGGACAACCTGATAACTTGCAAATTAACATGATTAGTTAATGAATTTTACATTATATTTATGTGTTTTAATGACTATATTTGCATGTAATCATATTAAAATAAAGATAAATCACTTACACTTTCATTTTACTATTATTTCTGATTTTTTAATCATTTATTACATGGAATTTAACCTCATTTTAGTGGATAAATATTTTTTTCAGGACTTTAAATACTTGGCTAAAGGTTGGTAAGGGTTTTTATAATTTTCTGGAATTTTTCCATATTTTTATATAATTTTTTTACCATTATATAGCCAAGAAATGATGTTTTATATATTTAAATAATACATATTTAATTTATTTGGCACTTTATAATGTATTTATATACATATTTAAGGGCATCCACGTCATTTGCCCAAAATTCGGGCTAATGAGTGGATAATTATCATTAAATAATAAGAGAGAGAGAGAGATTGATTTTTAAAAAAAAAAATTATTATATATAACAGCCACAGACATGCACGTGTGCAGCGTGCATGCGGCGTCGAGTTGCCGCGTGCATTAATGCACACAGCAACCGACATGCACGTGCATTTGAGCAGCGTGCACGCGGCGTCGAGTTGCTTCATGTGTTAATGCATGCGGCAACTGACACACACGTGCACATTGAATTGCGATGTTTTTTAAGAAACAAAGCCCGGTAAGCTCACCGCTTTTTTTTTTCATAAAAATGGTGCGGTCAAACATTGCAGCTCAACGAAAGAAATAATAAAATATTAATTTTTTTTTTAACACAGGGCGACGTGGCGTCCTCTCAACCACTTAAAAGGGAGAATTATTCTCCAATGATTGCAGACAATTGACACGCACAACAACGTGGCGACACACGATCCAAGGATGGGGGAAAACGAGAAAAATAATGCCAGCCATTAGAAAAATTCATTTTTTTAAGAAAGAAAAACAATCCAACGATCCAGATTTATCCTCACTAAAACCTTGATATCTTGAGATCTAGACGTCCGATTGGGCTGAAATTTTAAGGGTAGGTTGGTCTTTTCCCCCTCTACAATCCAGACGTTTGGATCTTTCAATGGGGGTCTGGAAATGGGCGAAAATCACTTTTCGAAGCTCTCTCCAAGGATTTGGCCTGGAAGGACACAAGGGATGCTTTGGAAGTCGACAGTTCTTGATTCTGAACTCAAAGTTGTAAGTTTCTGATTTGTATTTCAATCTTCTTCTTGAACGATTCTAAAACGCCAAGCCATGGGCGAAATGTACATGCCCTAGAAGTTGGTTTTGAATGAAATTAGCACTGCATTTTGATTCTGATTCAAGATCTGATTTTTTATCCTTAATTCTACATCAATTTAGAACATTTCTGCTTCATTAGATTTTTAATTTAGGGTCAGATTTCATCTTTTCCCCAAATTCTTCATTTTCTCTCTCTAGGTTAATTTGTCTAGTTTCTCTCTCTAGATTTAGATTTTTATTGTTTAGGAATTTAGTTCAATATATAAAAAACCTAAAAATAAAATTTGATTCGAAAATTCATCCATCTTGAAGTCCAATTTAAAAACCCTTTCTTGATTATTTAATTCCCAATTTTAATTCATAAAAATTATCTTAAAATTCTATAATAATTGGGAAATTAATAATTCGAATTAATCTGATCTTAAAATTGAAATATTTCTATCTTGAGCTTTCTGACTAAAATATTTAAAATCAAAATTAAGTCTTACTTAATTTTGATTAATTAAAAACATTATTAAGCATAATTAAGATTTATTAATTGCAAATTAATTCATTTTTGAATTAATTCATTGAAATTGGATAAAAATTCTTATTTTTTGCCTCCCTGTGCTTCGACCCCTTGCTTACTCTATATTCTATATTAAGGGAAATTATAAATTTTATTGTATAAGTCTAACGTCAAATCAACGACATATTTACGTGCATTTTTAGGCTTATCACAACCCCGTGGGTTTCACAGGTTGGCCGGCTATTACCGACAGTTCGTGGTCGGTTATGCTGCCATTGTGTGGTGCCTCACGCGCCTCCTCAAGAAGGGCATGTTTGCCTGGTTGGCCGAGGCCCATGTAGCATTTGAGCAATTGAAGCAAGCTCTCTCCTCAGCTCCGTTACTCGTCCTCCCTGACTTCAGACATGAGTTTGTGTTGGAGAGAGATGAATCCTGCGCTGACGTGGGGGTTGTGCTAATGTAACACGACTGGCCAATGGCCTATTTCAGCCAAACCCTCGGGCTCACGTCTCAGGCTTGCTCGGTCTACGAGCGCAAGTTGATGGCTATAGTCGTGGCGGTGTGCAAATGGCACCACTATCTGCTTTTCCAGCCCTTCGTCATCCCTATCGACCAACAAAGCCTCAAGCACTTATTGGAGCAGTGATGTAGGACGACTAGGAAATGGATGTCTGGAGAGACGGAGAAATGATAAGGACGAAGGGAAGGCAATGGATGGATTGGGCAAGGGAGGGATAAACAGCCCACAGAAATCCGCACGGTCGAATTCGGAGTTTAAAACCGATGAAATACTTGTGGTGCAACTCCGATCCTCGTCGAGGACGGGAGTACTGTCTTCACCCACTGCGACAATGTCGAAACACCAAAATCAATATCTGAATTCACGTCACGAGGAAAACTCACGAACGAGATAGAATTTGGGGAAATCCAAACCAAATCAAATTTGACGGCGGTGGAGACTTCTCGAGAAATACTGGACGAGGAACACTTCGACACCAAAGAGTTCAGGCATACCTCAGCAACGTAGTGCGTGAAGAGGCTGCGGGGAATTCTTATCGTGACGAGTCTGGGCGAATCAAGGCGTTGAATGGCTCACTAAACGAGAGAGTCTGGGCGTTCCGGGCGTTGTACGGCCCTGGCAGAAAGCGTGACAATTGACGGGCGCTTCGATGCGGGGTCGCGGATCCAATTGCGCGCTCAGTTGGCGGGGGGTCAAGGGGGGGG
Organism: Wolffia australiana; assembly: GCF_029677425.1. NCBI lineage: Eukaryota > Viridiplantae > Streptophyta > Magnoliopsida > Alismatales > Araceae > Wolffia > Wolffia australiana. Next base: position 5,182,819 of record NC_135841.1, on the reverse strand, counting down.
TCGCCCCCTTGCGGGGTGTGGGGTAGCGCCCCGACACCAGAATGGTATGCATGATGTGCAGTGGCGCCGGCGGCGTCCCGAACCTTGGGCGGCCTGGGGGCAGCCTTGGGCAGCCCTGGACGGGGCGGCCTTGGGCAGCCCTTGATGGGGCCCTGGGGCGGCCTTGGGCAGCCTTGGACGGGGCGGCCTGGGGCGGCCTTTGGCAGCCCTTGATGGAGCGGCCTGGGGCGACCTTGGGCAGCCCTTGGGCAGCCCTTGATGGGGTGGTCTGGGGCGGCCTTGGGCGGCCTTGGGCAGCCCGGGGCGGCCTTGGGAAGCCCTTGATGGGGCGGCCCAGGGCGGCCTTGGGGCAGCCTTGGACGGGGCAGCTTGGGGCGGACTTGGGCAGCCCTTGATGGGCGGCCTGGGGCGGCCTGGGGCGGCCTAGGGCTGCCTTGGATGGGCAGCTTGGGGGCGGCCTTGGGCAACCCTTGATGGGGCGGCTCTAGATGGGACGGCCTAGGCGCCCTAGGGCAACCTAGGGAGGGAGAGAGAGAGAGAGAGGAGGGACGAACGGGTGGGAGAGATGAACGGGAGGGTGGCCGGCGACGACGACGATGGCGGCAGCGGTGGCGGCACTAGGGTGAGAGGAAGGATCGGGGAGGCTGGGCAGTGCTCCAAGAAGAGTTAAAACAAACTCAATTCTTGAATAATGACTGCCTAACTGTTTCTTGAAACAGTGGCCTATACATATAGGCCTTGGAGGAAAGAGAAAATACAACTTAAAGACGAGAAATTAAAGACGGAAGATGTGTTTCACGTCACGCCAAGGGGCAGTTGTTGATCTGCCGTTGGCGACGTGTCATGATGCGCGAAGGAGCGTGTGTGCATGGAGACGTGCGTAGCGGAAACGGTTGGGGCGTGTCCGTGGCGGAGGTGTTGACATCGGTTGACTGTGGCGGTGTGTCCGTGGCGGAGACATTGACTTCGGTTGATGGCGGCAGCGCTTCCGGTGTCGATGCGATGGCATCCACGCCACCATGCAGAGCGAGGTCCAAGGCGACTAGAATAGGTGGTTGTTAAAATTTTTGGGTTATCGCTTCACCATTGAGTACAAGGCGGGGTGTGCGAATGTGGCCACAAACACATTATCACGTGTCACTCTCTCAGAGGAGTTCACCCACCATGACATCTCCTTCTTCCACCTCCTCTGTCCCTCAGGCTGTGACCTTCATCCCCTTTATTCCCGTAGGTGGACTCCCTCCGTCTTTTGGCGATCCTTAGTCATTGATCAATCCGAAACGTAGCATATAATTATACATATTTTAAGGTCATTTTGGGATGATTTCATGAGTATCTTATCCAATTTTATAAGATTTTGCATCACATGTGCTAAATAGAGAAAGTTATAAAATAACGCATTTTGTATGTCACTTTCATGCATGTTCTACAAATCTAAATATTTCTTAGTGAAAATATGTTTAAGCCATTATAGTTTTCTAATGCTCTATTTAGTGTGTATATATGCTAATGCAGGAAAGAAAACAGAGTTGCAGAAATAAGTAAAATAAAGAAATAGAAGAAAGGAAATAAAAAAAGATATATAATTATAAAAATAAAAGAAGGGGTTTGTTAACGGGCCGACTAAGGAGCCGGCTAGGAGTGCTAGCACCCAAGCCAGTCACAGCAGGCGAGCGGCGTAGGGCACTCAAGCCCGCCCGTGGCTAGCAAGGGGTGGCGCAACCAGCAGGCCAGCCCAAGCCAGCGGTATTTTGTATGGAGGCCCAGAGAGGCCCACAAAGAAGTCAAGGTCGCGCGCTAGAGGTATGTAATTTGAATTCTATGATTAAGAAATGCCGAAATATATATAGTGATTTAATCTTTTTAAAATGATCAATTGGGTCGGGCCACTAGATGACCAAAAGATCGCGACCCAATGGGACGGGATCTCAAGAAACAAATGAAAAGAAGGAGATTGGGCTTCGAGCCAGCCCCGCCTGAAGCTGGTCTATTTTCGGGCCATTTTAAAAGACAGATTGATCTTAGCCGTCTGATCTTCTTAAAGAAGATCAGACGGTGGAGATCTATTCTGTCTATTTAACTTCTTAGATATTTTTTTTCTAGGCTCTGATTGGCCGCGATCGCTGACACGGATCGCTGGACCCCTTGGTTGGCGAATCAAACCACATGGAGCTAATGGGGCACGCTGATGGGACACGCTGACGGGGCAGGAGCAGTGGTAGACCATAAGAAAGGTCCATGGCTGTGATTTAATTGCAATGGTTGGACATCTATAAAGAGGATCAGACGACTAGGGCAGTTCCGTCCATTCGTGCCCCTGGCCATTGACGCTGCCGGACGGAGACGGTTGTAGGCCGGCAAGGGGGACCGCCAAGCCATCTAATGGCCTGGGAGGACCCCCAAGGCCGTCCCCCTCCATCGGATGGCCTAAGGGACCCCTCTCAAGCAGTTAAAAAGGGACGAGAGCCCCTAACTTCACTATCTCTCGCCCCAAGAAAAGAGGGACGGCAGAGGACTCTCGCAGATGACCTAGGGGCAGGCTGGTTGAGGTGTCGTGACATGCCTCAACTGCTCAAAGGACTCTCGAGAAGATCTCAAAGGTCAGAGCATCATTGAGTCACACCCGGACAGAGGAGGAGAGCAGGGGAAGCATTCATTCGAGTGTCGGCGGCGGCGACTGGCGCCGCCATTCCTGTTCTCCAAATCAGGGCATTTGGTGAGATCTGATCTTCGTAGATAATCCCTTAAACATCCATTTTGATATTAGCGAAAAAATTTAACCAAAATTTTCACCATATAGTGCATTTTCGATTGATTTTGATTCACGGACTTCGTTAGGGCATTTCATCGAACACCTAGTGTGTTCGAGGAATATATTGTGATTTATCTAAATTCCACATTATAAAAAGTTAAAAAAATGTATACATCTTATTACTCGACTTCTTTCGGGCATTTCGTCGAACACCTGACGGGCGTTCAATGAAAGACCCCTTATCTTCGATTTCCTCTACAAAATCTATACATAAAAAACTTTTAAAAATCATAATATACTAAGTATGTTCTATACAAATATTTGTATTCGACCGCTTATCGGGTATTTGGTCTAACACTCTTGGGTGTTCGACTAAATCTACCCTTATTTCCTTAAATCAAATGCAAAACTATATAGAATACATAAAAAATCATCTAAACATTATATAAACTATATATAATCCTTTCTCGACCCAGTCTAGCGCATTTGGTTGAACACCTTGGAGGTGTTCGACTAAATAACCCATTCTACGCCATAAAATTAACTATAAATAAAAATATAAAAACTACTCGAACGGGTACACTAACTTCTATTCTAACTATATAAGAAATACTTTACTGACATAAAAAATTAATTTCTACTACTCCCTCCTTACTCCTTAATATTTTTCTATACTTATACTTATACTTAGTATACTATGATTAGATAATTACAAATTCTTCCTATCTAAATCCTTCCCATCTCATTACTAATTACAGATATTAAGTACTCTATAGTAGTTCCCTAGTTATATTACTATCATCTTAAATATAATATCTAACCTCTTCAATTCTTTATTATTCTTAGTATCTCTAATACGTATATATATACATATAATCTCAGATAGTCTCTCTTCTATACTTATCTTATTAAACTAATATTCTCTCTACTTACTCATTACTTATCTATTCTCATTCTTATTATCTTTAGTATTATTACTATTTTTTCTTAACTAACAACTCAACTATTGGATATACACCTAAAGGCCAGTCTCTGTGGAAATAACCTTATTCTCTCTTATACATATTTGAGTAAGTTTCTAAATTTGATAAATTTATTTGATTGTAGGCAAATTAAAATTACAACGACAATTAAAAATAATTACGTAATTTGCCTCCATTAGTCATCCCCTTACCATTCTCGTACTTTCCTCCGCCCCCCGGAATCTCTGTCTCTCTCCCTGCCTTATACTAATATATCTCTCCGAATTGAAGTCTTTGTGTTCTATTGAATCTCCAGGTTTACAATGTAGAACCATTACAACAATGCCAGATCTGGTCCCCATGCGGGATCATATCAGATAGCCTTCATATTAACAATATAATGGGGCCTGGAAACAGCATTATACAATGCCTTCTTAATATGTTTCAATGACAATTATGACAATAAAGAATGTACACCAACGTACTGGTTTTGTACCAAAGGCGGGGTCGTTTGCTGTTGGAGGCGCAAAAAGAACATATTTAAAAATACAGAAATCGAAATGTTTAAAAATCATATTTTTAAAATATGATCCGTGGCGGCCGTTCCGTCACGTCATACGTCCAGGGCACCCGTCACTGTCACATCACTGTCACGCCCTCCTCATCACTGTCACCATCCCTGTCACATTCCCCTAAACCAGTCACCGTCACAGTCATCCATCACGTTTCCGTCATGGTGACGTGTGATGTGACCGACGACGCTTGGGACGCTCTCGGAGGCACCCCAAAATGGAGCCCTCCTCGGGTGGGTCTGCTCAGACAGTCGTGGTCGCCGTCGTCGTCCTCTTTCCTTATCCCATTGTCTTTGTCTAGAAAGGGAAGGGCAGCCGAGAGGTCCACACCGAGCTGCATCTCGGCCACGGAGAGCGGGTCGTCGAGATGGGCGGTGGCAGAGTCGGAGTCGGTGGGGGCAGGCGTGTTCTCGGGATGGCCGTGCTTTCCATTGTAGAAAATTGCTGTGATAATTCCATCACGATCCCTCTCCACCATCTTCACCTGGGAAAGATGCATTTGTAGTAACTGCGTGGATACTCGCACCCTTTCACTGATTTCTGGCCGTACTTTCTCCAGTGGAAGTGGTCTTCGGAGGGCCTCTCCGACGAGGGAAGCCGCTCAGCCTGACGACCCCTCGGCCTGGCCCCACAACAGATGGACATCTTACCTCCTCCGTCCGTCGACGTCGCCTGAGAATTCAGTCCAAATCACAAGGCTATCTATCAGTTATTTGATCTTCAGTGTCAGAACCACTTCTTTAATGCTTATTTCTCACAGAAATTCCCGTTAATTCAGCCGCCGATTTCGTAGAATTTAACAATAGGCTTGCGTCCGTAAAATTTTGAAATATCATCCGCAAAAATCTGCCATTTGATTGTCGAAAATCTTTCTACGGTTCCGCGGAAATTGCGGTGTCCTCGCATTCGACGACGGACGAGAACAGAACGGATACCATGCATTGTCAGATGATGGCAAGGGACGGGACGGATAACGAGATCTCATCCGTCCGCGAACCTTGAGGATTCAGGAGTGCAAAATGATTTAGAACAACGAATGCAGCAAAAGACCACGACGTCGGGAAATTCAGAAGAGATCTAAACTCCAAAGCCTGGATCGGCGAAGCAGACGATCTCGCACGAACCTGCGAGTGGAGAGGGAGACGCGAATCGCCGATCGTGATCATCGGGTCGTTGAAACCGCCGTTCATCGCCGGAGAAGACAAGGCTTGGTGATATGGAAACGGCGCGATCCAGTCGCCGGCGGCCGATCCGCCGCCATTGCCGGCGGAGGAAGAGCCGCCGAAGTTCCAGGAGGATGTCGTCATCCAGGGGTCATTTTTGCCGGCCAATTTCGACGGTCGCTTACGCTATAAGCGAGACCAAGTTGCTTCGATCCGTTCTCTGATACGGTCGATCGGGTCGGACCGTTGAGGAATCAACTACAATGAGGATTTCTAAAAACAGTAAAATGACGTTTTCAAATTATGATATGATATTAATTGGCGGGAAAATATATCATTAAAATCATAATCTAACTGTATAATTATAGTGCCGGATCGTCCCCAACGTGGACGGTGGACGGGATGGGACGAATTTCGTGCCTTCCGATGTATTGCTTCAGTGCAGGGAGGGGGATGGACGATTTTTCTCGTCCGACGGTACAAAAACCGCCCCGTCCAGTCGTCCCGGGATAAATTTCTGCCCCGTCCGGGAGAAAACCGTGCCGTCCCTCGTCCCGGACGAAAAAAAAGCCGTTTTATATTTTTTATATTTTGAAGGTTTGTTAAAATAGAACGCTCCGTTGACTCGTTTGGGGGGCAATGTTGACTCGGGTTGAAAGAACAAACAAGGCCGGCGCTGACTAGTGTAGCAGCTGACTTGTCTCTGGCTATCTGCCCCCCCCCCTCCTCCACCCCCTTTGGTGACCTTGGTGACTCACCGGCTCTGTTTCTGTGCCACTTCTCCTGTCCTTGTCGTCGGCATTCGCTTCACTGACGTCCTTCGCTCCTGTCCTAATCGTCAAAGATCGTTTCCCCGACGGACAGCTCGAAGACGGTTGAGGTATGTATAATTCTGCTTTGATTTTTCACATTCTGACTCTCTTGATCTCTCATCGTTTCTATCATTCTCACTCAATAGCTCTCTCAGTCTTTCAATGTCTCATTCTCTCACTCTATATCTCTCTGAATCTTACAGTCGCTGCTTATTTGATTCTCGAATCTTTATCAATATCTCATTGATAAGCCGAAAATAGGGGTAAAAACTATGCAATTTTTAGCCCTTGTCGTTTTGGATTTTGGCTTATGCAATAAAATTTATAAGAACTCCACTTAAGACGTATAGTGATAAGTACGAGTGTCGTCCAAGGGAAGCTAGTAAGGAATTCAATTTGGTGATTGTATTGGTCGTTTCACTCTGATTAAACTGAATTTGATCTTCAATGAGGATCAAGTCACCCTAATTAGATGAGAATTTAGAAAGGGGGGTAGAAGAGTTGAGATGAATAGAAGAAATATGGAGCTCTAAAATGGCTTATTTGATCCTAATAAAAGGATCCAAGAGGTCAATTAGAGAGGTTAAAAGGGAATTTTTAATTTGAGTTTGGTTTGTTTTTGCAACTTTGATAATTCAGAACTGAAATGGGGGTAATTTAATCTCCTAAGAATTAAAACTAATTCTTTTAGAGTTTTTCTTTGGAATGCAGTTGAATGCTTAGTTGAATCCCTCAAATTCTCCTCTCAATCCTAATCAGGGCTTGTACATGCCGCTGAAGCCAAGCGATTTAGAATTTCAGATCAAAACCAAGAAGAAGAAACAAGAAATTGAACTAATCTCATTCAAAATGCACAAATCCAAATACAATCAAGGAAAAAGTACCAGATAACTTGATCCAGGGTGGGACTCCTCTCTGTCTTGCAGCTGTGATAGAGAACCATCAAGAATGAGCCCCTCCTCTCGAAATTCAGCTTTTATACCTAGGTTACATGGTGGAAATCACTATTTTACCCCCGTTTAGTAATTAATATTTATCTATCAATGTAGGATAGATCTGAATGATCCAACTGTACAGATAGAAAGAGGGGATCAAGACGAGCAAATCCATAAAAAATCATCTCAATCGGACTTCAGGATCAAATGTTATTAATAAATCAATTTTAACCAATTTTAACCATTGGATTAAAATTGATTTATTTCTTAGTTCACGCAATGACGTGTCGGCAGCCTATTGGTTGCCGCATTTGGCGGGCTCTCTCTCATCGCGACACGTACCCCACCTGCGAAAAAAAGAAAAACAAAAGAAAAATCGAAAAGCGGGATTTGCATATGCATCGCTACGCACGTACCGGTGCGTTTCTTTATACCTTATCCATTAAACTGTCGCCACGTCACCACCCGTGCACACGCGTTGTATGCGTTGCACAGGCGATGTACTTACCTCCTGCGTGTAGCGCACATCTCATATCCGTTGGATTTTAATCCAACGGCTATGATTTTGCCACGTCGACGCGGTGGAAGGCACTGGCGCGCGTTTTCAACGAAGCCCTTCATAAAACAGATTATTGATATATGACGCCGCCCAGAGGTATTTGTATATATGTCCTTTCGGCACTCTCTCTCCTACGATTTTCTCTAAAATTAATAATGCAATTGCAAATAAACCCTGAATGATTTTAAATTGGATCTTTACGCCTACCATGGCGACCGAAAGCTGTTTTCAGGGTCTTTTGTAACGAAACGTTGCAAAAAGGTCACGAAAAGTCTAGAAATTGCATAAATACATTTTTTCTCTTATAAATATGCCTTTTTTTAATAGAATAAATGCATTTCTTCTTGAAATAAATCCCATAAAATTCCTAAAAAATCGTAAAAAATTCTAGAAAATTCTAGAAAATTCCCTGATTAATTCCCATGTTGATAAATTTCGAAATAAAATTTTTAATGTGCCATTTTCATCCAAAAATAATTATTTCGAGCTTCAATAAATCCTTACAAATTCATATAATTAACAGAAAATTAGGGAAAATCAGAAATTACTTGAAAACATTATTTTCGTGTAAATATATGATAACAACCCAATTTTAAGCCTTTTAAATGCATAAATCATGCTAATAACATGAAATAAAGACCGAAATCAGGGTGTTATCACTCATCCTTTCATTTTCTCACTCTGTGTTTCTCTTAATCACTCAATCCCTCGTTTTCTCGTTATCTCACACTCTATCTCTCTCCACGTCTCAAAATCTTTTGATCTCTCGCTCTCTGTCTCTAAATCTCCAGGTCTCAAAATCTTTTCATTCTCACTCTCTCATTTTTTGCATCCTTTCCCTATTGCTACATTTGATTCATTACCATTCTCTTACTCTGTATAGATAGATATACAGAGTAAGAGAACGTATGGAATAATTTTATCAATTGACCATAGAAAATTCAGTGAAACTAAAATCAGAAAGACAGAAATCTAGAACGTTCGAAAAGATTAAATTTCATTGACATATATTTTTGAACATTCTAGATTACTGTCTTTCCGATTTAATTTCAATGAATTTTCGCTGGCCAATTGATGACTCTCAATATGTCATCAAATATTAAGAGTTTCTTGAGCATTAAAGCATCAATTGCATCCACTTAATCCATATTGGTTATCGTTCATATGCATTATTTTCCAACTTACTAACCCCACTTGATTCTTTGAATCAAGTGGATTAGAACTCACGTGTTTGATTAATAAGTTCAGATATGGATTAAGCATTCAAAGAGAAATGAAGTTGATCAAGAAGAGCTGGCGAAAATCAAGAAGAAGAAAAGCCCTAATTTCTCCATTAAGCATGTTTAAGAGAAACCTATAAATAGCCTCTTAAGGGCTCATTGTAGGTTGTCCAGAATTTCTCTCCAAAGAGGCTAGGGCTTGGAGAAGAAGGAGTTCTGCAGACCCTCCAAGGGCTGATGAGCATTGGAGCTGGGAGGAGAAGCAAGCTGAAGCATATCTGAGCAAGAAGATCACCAACTAGCCGGAAGGGACGTGACACAAGGTTGGTGTGATTGAGTCGGGTTCAGAAATTGTATTCTTCTCCCTCTTGGACAATCTCGGTTGGGCTTGAAGCACCCTGCAAGGTTCTTCAGCATTCTCCAACCAGAGTTGTTTATGTTTTAGTGAATCTGAAGTTTTTGGTTGTTCAATTCGTCCTCCTTGTTTTCCCAAAAAAATCTACAATTCTCTACTGAATTTATACTAGGAATTCTCATACGCAGCCAGCAGCCAAACTGCCAGCGACCCAGGCCTCAGCCTAGGTCGCCAGCAGCTCAAGCTGCTAGCAGCGCTGCGTGCGCAGCAACTGCCCGCACGCAAACGCCGCCTGCAACAGCATAGTGTGCAGGCACGCCCGCGCGCAGCAGCTGCCCGCCTGCAACCGCCGCTTGCAGCAGCGTCGCGCGCAGGCACGCCCGCGCGCAGCAGCTGCCTACGCGCACACGCCGCCAGCAGCAGCCACGCGCAGGCGCCGCGCTGCTCACAAGCGAGGCCCGCCTGCGTGCAGGCTGCGCCCTTGCGCAGGTGCACGCGTGTGCACAAACACCCGCTGGGTGTTTGTGAAATTGCCTCAAAGGGGCAAAGGCATATCCTCAGTAAAGGAAATCCTTACTGAAGATTTGCTGGACTGAGACTTTTAAAGAAAACTGTCGTTTGTACTGAAGATCATTGACCAGAGCTTTATACTTAAATATAGAGGTTTAAAAATACAAACTGAATTGAAAAGAAATTACTACTGATTTATCGGCTCTCTGTGGGACGACACCTTACTCGCCCTAAGGCTGTGAGGTTATAAATATTGTTGCATAAGCTCAATCCTCACACAATTAACCAGTAATTAACCAGTAAAAACCACTAAAATCGAGCTTATCACCAATTGATAAATTCAATCCATATTTTAATAAATTTTAACATATCGTAATGTCTTGCTTTGTCAGCCTCTATCTCCATCAATTTCTTGTCCCTTGCTCACTCATTATCTCTCTCCCACCATCTCCCTCTTTTCTAACTCTTCCTCCCCCTATCTGTGTACTTCTGCTTCATTCTCCCCCCTCTAACTATTCTCTTTCATTCCAATTCATCAGAATAAGGGAAATTCAATATGTTGATAATTGCATGGATAAATCTAGAGGCTGGACACTTGAACATCTCTACGTGACTTCCTTAAGGATCTACATGATTTAAACACTGCCTTTCTGCACCATGGTGAAGATGATTTTGAGCGTGCTGTCTGGACGGCTGAGTGAGCTCTACATCATTATTTTGTCCCACATTCCGAAGGAATGCTGCCTATTTTCTCGTCCACCTTTGATGTGATAGATGAACGACACCTTTGATGATTTCCTTCTAATCCTATGGACATTTCAAAGGGTTTGTGATATTTAGCCATTTCAATTTTACACGCAGAGAAAAGCAGATATATATCTGTGAAATTATGAATCTCAGGCAATTTATTTAAGCTTGGAATAACCCCATTTAATTTGATAATGGCTTCTTTAAAAAATATTTTTATTGTTGACAAATCTGGGGTTCAAAAAATAAAATTTGTACATTTCTCTGGAATTTTATTGCATTGTTTGGGAATTTAATCAAAGGATAAATGGGATATAAAAGTCTGACTTTATCCTAATTATCTGTTAAATAATTCATTTCATGCAACTTATTTAAGCTTAGAAATACTATAATAAGATGATAATGGGATGTATAAAAATAAGTTATATTCTTAATTAATGCGGGGATTTAATAATGAATTTTCCACATTTTCTTGGAAATCCATTGAAATTTTGGGCAATTTATTTGAGGAATTAACTAATTTTAATCATCTGCTTTTTACTTATTTATCTGTTACACTATTCATTTTGCGCAATCCATTTGAGCTTTGAATTACTATACTAAAATGATAATGCCATGTCTAAAATTAATGATTTCTATTGTTAATTAATGTGGTTATTGAATATAAGTTTTCAACATTTTCAAGAAATCTATGGAATTTGTTCGGAATTTAATTAAAGGAGATTTGAATATTTAAATCAAAAAAGGGGTACAACTGCAACAAAAAAAGATTTTAAAGTAATTTTCAAAATAGGATGGATTGTTTTCAAATTTTTTTGCATATTATCTTTTAATATCTTTTCTTTTCCTCCGTCTCTGTTATTATATTTTCCTTCTTTTGCTCTTTGTTCTATTATTTTCCATCCTTCATTTTCTGCAATTATCACCCACTATTCCCGCTTTGAATTGGGATGAGCTGTTATCACTTTTTAGTTATCTATCATCCCTTGTTATTTTGGGAGACATGTCGTTCATGTTACGGATATTATTCGTGTGATGTTTACTTTGTTTTAGTAGGATTGATTGTTTTTAATTTTTCATTCGACCCCTTTAAAAAAAAGCAAAAAAAAGCAAAAGGGAGAAAATAAAAAAAAGTAAGCAAGCAAAAAAAGCGAGCAAGCAAAGCCAAAAAAGGGAAAAAGCAAGAACTCTGATTAGCAAAAAGTAAGAAAAAAAAGAAAATAATAAAATATGGGAGTCCTCAATAGCAAAAAAATCCGAGGAACAAAAGAAAAAGAATCGTTGGGGCTTGTTGTAAGTTTTTATTTATTGCTCCGAGGACATCAACGTGATTTGTTCATCAACATCTTCCCTTGTCTGATGTGTTGTACACACCTTCATTGGGTAGTTTGAGAATATTTCTGCACTATTGATAGTGAAATATCATCTCCTCCTTGTTGTTTACCTCTTCTTTGCATTCTTCTATCTTGGGAGTAGGCTATCTAATATGTGCCCTTTGTTCATCTTTCATTTCTTGTTGATGGGGGGGGGGACCATCGCACCGACACTGACACAAAACGAGCTGTACCACACCGAGCAGCTCGTGCCATTGTCCGCGACGCTGGATTCAAGTATTCGGCATGATGATTCATAAGTTTTCTTCATTATTTGGTTTAGTTGTAATTTTATGAACAATTGGATTGGGCCACTGTCTTGGGCCTTGTCCGTTATTTCCTTTTCGTCAAATGTAATGTTTGTAAAGAGGAGGACCTCGTCTTGTGACGGTTTCCTCCTCCACGAATGACCACTTGGCACCCATCCCTCCCTATATAAGGGGATGGCATGCATGCCCAAGTGATAGACAGACTTGAGAAATTTGAAATCTGAATGTTCTTGTTCCTTTCTTTCCTTCTTTTCGTTGTTGAGAGAGATAGTTAGACATTGTAGAGTAGATCATGGAGATCGTGTTCGTCGTCGTCAAGCCGTTACACGTTGAGATCACTCCGTGTTACGTTCGCTCGACAACAGTTCAAGGTTTGTTGTTTCTTGGAGTAGTTTTCAAGAATTGATATTCTTGGTGGTTATTCATCAAGAACCACGCAAGAAGACCAGGAATTCGATCCTCTGCCTCTCCATCGACGGGAATCAACGCTCGCCAACCACGCAGCCCTCAGCCTCGCCGCCCAGCCTTCAGCCGCGCCCATTCCTGCCCACGCGTTCGCTCAGCTGCGCCGCTCTTCAGCCGCGCTGCGCCTTGCCCGCGCGCTCAGGCTGACTCACGCCCCTCGGCCACGCTCAGCCACGCCTGCGCACCCATGCTGATGGCGCTGCCCTCGTTCGCGCACAACTGGACCACGCGCTCGCGCCAAACACGCCGCCCCTTGGCTGCAGACAACGCCGCCCACACGCCCGTGCCAACGGCGCGACCCCGGCCGCGCACTTCTTGCCCGCGCGCTCGCATAGGCCATGCTCCCCCTTGGCTGCGCCCAACCCTGCCCGCGCGCCCCTATTGTCGGCGCCCTACGGTGCTGTTGCAAGACTTTCAGCAACGCCAAGCATTGAGCCAACACTGTCCTATCGCCACCAATCATACCCGTCTTCGTCGTTACGCATCGTCTTTGACAAGAATCTTCGGGACGCGTAGGCCAGGTTCTACCTTCGACTTCCCCTTATTTTTCAGTATTATTACATTCTCCAGTGCCGTCGTCCACTATCGTTTTCCTCTGCCGACCTTTATTAAGATTGGATAGGATAGTCACCATTGTCGAGAGGTAGGGATTTCTTGCGATTGACGATTAGGTTGTTGATATTAAAGGTTTAACTCCGACGGGCCGTAGAACGCCTCTTCGTCGTAGATTTGCTCGTGGATCCCGAGGGTCATCTAGAGTCTACTTGATCTATTAATCTATTCGAGGACGTATTGTATTGTTCACCTTGGTTGGACTGTCCTTCTTGCTCATTAGAGTTTTCTAAATAGCATAATTAGTCGCCATTAATAATACTTTCTGTGCATTGTTGTGACGTCATACGTGCCGTCCATCCCGGCTGTCAACGTATTACATCACTTGTTATCCACCTACTACCCCTCTCTTGTGTCATTCCACCTTTCTCTTCCCTCTTTACCCATAGAGACCTGCTATTGTATCCTCACGGCCATATTCTGTTGACACACGTTTGATATTTTGTGCTCGAAAAAAAGGAGAAGAATGACCATTTTTTACTTTCAGGTAGGAGGAAGGTTAGTGGGGAACCCCAAGCACTAATTAGCAACCACGTGTGAGAGAGTCACCTAGAGAGGAAAAAATGTTTGATCACCTCCTGGATTATAGTATCATACCTGCGAGAAGTAGGCTTCACTCCTCATGACCACCAGCTCTTTCTAAAACCTCAAGGGACTTGATCATGGTTGTACTAGTATCTCACGGGGATATTCATACCTGGAGGTGTTGTTGGTACTACTAACACTTCATGCCATGCCTTTAGGTTCCTAAGGTAAGTGGATGATCCAAGGAAAATTCAAGGGCTTTGCTAAGGGAATAGCGATGATTAAGCGGATGGGTCTGAAAGCACACTAAATAGAACATTTATCTCATTTTTTATATATTGAATTTCTTTCAAAATTTCTTTTTATATGTATTGAGAATGGAACATGAAGCTCAAAATTGTTGCCCGGTCGCAGCCTCTCATTGTTGGGAAAAGTTTAATGATTGCATATCATGCTGAAAAAAGATTCGCCTTTATTTGTTATTTATATGTGTGCATATCATGTTGTTATATTTTTCTGAATAAAGTAACCTGACATCATCAGCAGTTCCGAGTGTAAAATATCAGATATTGGGCAAAAATTGAGAAGAAATGAAAGCCATTGAGAGGTATACTTCTTACTTTCCAAAAGAATTTTCTTTGAAAGAGTGATAGATTTTCCTTTCCCTTTGCTTGATGTCATTGTGAATGATGTGGAGTATGATAGAGTGAAAAAATAGAGTAAGAGTGGAAGGGTCAAGGGGGGGGAAAAATAATAAAAAAATTGAGGCAAGTATGGTTGAAGAATTGGAAGGAGAGAGCAAGGAAGAGAGGAAGAGGGAGAGAAAGATGGAAAAAGAGGATGGGATCGGGCCCAAAACAGCGTCTCAGCTCCAAGATGGGTTTCACTCTTGGGCGTAGTTCTTGGGCCTAGTTCTTAGGTTATGGTCTCTCTCTCTCTCTCTCTCTCTCTCTCTCTCTCTCTCTCTCTCTCTCTCTCTCTCTCTCTCTCTCTCTCTCTCTCTCTCTACAAGGAAGAGGGAACACAGCAATTCTATCTACCATATATTGCTGTCTCTTCAAAGTTTATAATGAAAGAGCTCCACGATTTGGCATTATAATGCTCATGCTTGTACTTTTCATGCATATAACTGTGTTAGTATTTTTCTAAAACTTCAGGTGTGACATGGCTCTGCTGCTGGGGACCATGGGTGACATTGAAAATAAGGGTGAGATAAAGTGGACAAAGGGCAGCTTGCTGACATCAGAACAGGTTCTACTCTTGCACCTACTTCTATTGGGTGGGCCATGAAGCGCCAAAAAGTTTCATTTTAGAGATATCTATTTTTATAAGGTTCCAGCATGTGATCTGATTGTAACTCATAAACAATGAAATAAAATGTATCGACTTAGTTTATCTTTACTGTTTTTTTAAATGTGTTTTTACGTACTGCTGGTTTTGTTTACTCGCAAAATAGGCCTCAAATATGAAATTTAATTCACAATTCTAATTCTTCTAATAATGTATTTCAAGATTGCATCGTTTCCGTTCTGTTGGAGGTTTTTTTAATACAAATATTTTGCTAGTTTTTTATGCACCAACATTTCTTTGTTTCTCTTTGAGAGATTCAATAATTGCTCTGTCACGATTTCCTTTTTATTGCCGCGCTAATTTAACGTTATGATCCCAAAAAACTTTTCTCTAATTGATCTTAGAAGTTTCCCGTTTTACTGTTAATGTTATTTTTATCATTTCAAGATATTTAATATTTAATTTTAGTCGTTTTCAGTTTAGATTTTTATTTATTCGTGCCAGTTGTGGTTTTCATCATCAATACGATTAAAGTCATAGTTTTAGAGTCGTAGTTTCTCACGTCAACTTTCCTCTTTGGTACTCGGTTTTCATTTTAATGCTATTTTATCGTTTTATTTTTGTACCGGTATTTATTTGTTCTTGCACATGTGGTTTCAGTTCTGCAAGTGTAAAATGTCTCTATTTTCTTCCTGATGACTTTTGTTTTAAAGATTAACAGTGTTTGGTAAAGTAACTGCGCTGGTGTTTGCTATAAAAAAGGCTCTTGTTTGAGGCACTGTGTTTGGCAAAGTAACTGCACGGGCGTTTGTTATAAAGACGGCTCTTGTTTAAGGCACTGGTGTTTCTACTCATTCAGCACATTGCTATTCATCAGTTAATATATAATTTTAACTTAACCGAATGAAATCTTTTGAATGATCTGCTTGTTTTTTAAGATAGTAATCATCCATTTCAGGCGTTATTTAGTAGTTCAAAAGCAAGATGTTTTCAATTATTTGCATCTACCCGTGCAGAATTGAGCTTTCATCCAAAATATGTTCAGAACACTTTTTCTTTTTTTTTTAGTGCGATTTTCTCTCATCCATTTTCGTCCGATGAATTGAGTTGCGTGCGCATGCTCGTTTCATCTTTTTAATCTGTGCATGATTTATTTGTTCTTATTCTTGTATGTTCAGTTCTGTTTATGTAAGGTGTTAATAGTTTCTTCCCGGTATCATTTTTTAGAGATCTCCTTTCTTTCTGATTATGTAGGTGAAAGGATTTCAATACTATCTGTTTCTTTTTGAATTGTAGTTTGTCTGGTCAACTTTCCTCTTGGGTACTCGGCTTTAGTTTTAATGCTATTTTATCCATTTATTTTGTAATGGTATTTATTTGTTCTTGAACATGTGGGTTCAGTTCTGTGAATGCAAAATTTCTCAATTTTCTTCCTGATTTGTGTTTTAACAATTAACAGTGTTTGGTAAAGTAACTGCACTGATGTTTGTAATAAAAAGGTCCTTTAAGCCATGTTTAGTGTTGTAACACATTTCCAATAAAATTTTCATCTAAATTTTTGATTCATTCAAGTATAGTAATTTTAATGTTCTGCTTGAGGGTGAAGATATTTAATCTTTAATTTAGGCATATTTTTAGGTAGTAAAAGGTGGAAAAATGAAACAACGTTTAGTTCAAGTAGTTCAAATTATTTGGATTATTTAGTTCAAGTCGTTTCCACTGTAAATGTATCTTTGTTTGGACTGATTTGGTTTTCTTTAATCAATTGAAATTTTTTCTAAGGTCATTTGCTCACGTAACAGATTTCAATTAAGAATTTTTTATAAATTTCTAGTAAACTATTTAAAATTTTATGTTTGGCACTTTAGATTTTTATTCGACAGTTTTGTCCATTGATTAGATTGTAAAAAATGATTGTTCTTTTTTCTAATATATATTTCAACAGTTTTTATTTTTATTTTTATTTTTCCTTTTTTCTAATATATGTAAATTTTAGAATTGTTGTTGTCTCATTAACCCTTTTACTGTATTTGAAGAATTTTTATCAGCATACGATTTCTTTATTATGAATTTAACATTTGAGCTGCTGATCCATTGTATATTTCAATTTTGTTTCTGTTTTTTCCTAACTAAATTTATCCAACCGATAAGTTTTACTTCCATCTATTTAATTTTATTTTTATTTTTTATTTTTTTTTGTATGAACATGAACATTGGTTATTTATTGTTACTATTGCAGAATTGAATTTTTTTATGTGATTCACTATCTTCTTCTAAATTTATTATTATTAGTATATATATTTAGTCATATTATTTCAAGTAACTTGAAATATAGTTGTCCAAGGCCTTTGGTTTCCGGCTCATTTTACTCGTGCAACATATTCTGATACGAAGTTGTATGTTGACTTCTAATTTGACTGTTAAGATATTTAGTTATCAAATTTTTAATGCACATAAATAAACTACTGCAAATGTTTTTTTTATTTGTTAATATATATTTATCAATATCATCCACTTTTAACATTGGAAAAAAATATTATTCAATTTTAAAAAATATTACATATTAAAAAAGGCTATTTATGAACCAATTTTTTTATTGTAGCGATAAATTTATTTGTTTCTGAGTGCTAATTTGTTTTTTCTAAATATTATGTATTTAAAAAATCTATTTATGTACCAAATTGTTTTTGTTGACCGAAATATCTTCAAAGTAATTATTTTTCTGAGTGCTAATTCATCTTTAATTTTTCCCGCTTAATTTCACTCTTAATTTATTATTACTTTTTAATATTATCATTATTTCTGTACATTTATCTTTGTTAATCTAGTTTTTATTAATCTTGGACAAAAAATAAAATTATTTTGATTGCTTCTTCCTTACTTTTTTATGCAAGTTTATCTCTAGCTGCCTTCTTTCATGCTAGTTAACCACTATTGGAGACAAAACTCAAGCTTCATGTCTCTTCCAGTTACAACTGACATGATCCATTGATTTGAAGTTCTTGTGCCTCATTCAATCCAACCATGTCATATTTTCACAGAACTGCTTGCAATGAACTTTCATTTAAATGGATTTCATAATATGAAACACATGTTTTAAACGTTTGTCAAATATCAGATGCTAGACCAATTATTGGTTCCATTGAGGATTTTTTGCAGGCACATGGGAAGTCAACTAAAACATTTGCCATGACATGGTTGGATTGAATGAGGCACAAGAACTTCAAATCAATGGATCATGTCAGTTGTAACTGGAAGAGACATGAAGCTTGAGTTTTGTCTCCAATAGTGGTTAACTAGCATGAAAGAAGGCAGCTAGAGATAAACTTGCATAAAACTATGAATTTAGTAAAGATTTCTTCTTGTCTATTATGATTCTCATGAGCTCATTGCAAAATGTCTCACTGGGACAGAATATACAAGCCCTCTTGTGAGTCATTTAATCAAAACTACTTCTGGGTTGGATTAGATAACACCAAAAACCTATAAAAATTATTAGAACATTTCTAATAGAGTATTAGTTTCAGATCTGTCACCTTTCTCTACCCTTAATCTGTTGGGTTCGGTGCCTTGGTTCGTCCATGGAAAACATGTTCCATGGATTTAGAAGCATGCCAATCGATTCACAATCAATTTTTAAAACAAAATATTGAATGGACTTTTTGGGGAACTTATTCCACCCTTGACATGCTCACTTTGAGATCGTTTCGAAGCCGTTCACGGGTTCGGCCTCTAGAAGTATCCATGCGATCACTCGGCGCTTGGATCTCCACCTCTTCCTCTTCAACTCTTCTTGGAGACTCTCTCCTTGGTTGATGTAGAGAATGAAGAAAGGATAGGGCTCTCAAATCAGGCTTGCATGGGTGCTTAAAATGAGACCCCTTTCCTTCTTTATATTTTACTTCAGATTTTTCTCAAAAACCATACAAAGTAAAATATATCCACCAATGCCCTTATGACCTTGTGTCTTTGACCCTCTAAGCTGATGTATCATTCTAATTAATAACTTTAATGGCCCAATAAGATTTATTGAGCAACCTTATTAATTAACTATATCAACATATAGATTAATTAAATAAGGATCGATTTAACCTAATCGATAGATTAATTTTCTGGCCCGTGGAGTGCCAAGCTACACCTCGTGCTCTAAAAGATACCGAGTAGTCTCGAACTCTCTCATGGAACCTTTGTCATCATCAGTTACCGTATATGTATAATCCATCATCCGCGTGAGACTCTCAAATGACTTAGGGTATGGTTTAACGTCAAACCCTAATCCGTCATTCGATTAGTACTGATGTGTAACGGGGATCATCGGAGAATGCCTTCTCCAATATCCTCACTACCCTTGCCAGGGATTTTTCTGCATCGTCTTCCGTGAGTCAATCTCCTCTTATACCGAGGGTGGATGATCCCGTCTTGACAACTCAATCATCTCCGTAAGCTTTTTACTATATCCGATCTATAACTTATTTGAATCCCATGATTAGAGGCTCCCAAGTCATAGTCAAAATGTATTTTTCCACTCACGAGATGTCCTTTGTGTCTCAAGTCAATGGATCACTTATACAAACATGACTTGAATCAACCTGATTGACATTTAGGTATAATACCATTCAGGGATTCATACGGATCAATTCAGTGAACTCTTTCTCAAAAGAGCACCCACTATCTGTCCTTAGTGTCGCCACACTAATAGCCATAGGATCAGCTATACTTATCAAATAAGTAGGATCAGCTAGTGCTATTCTATCCGGATAATTCGATGTCCGTCTCGACTATCCTCGAATAGGAATATTTAGAATACATGTTTAAAGACTAGTGATCGCTGTATTATGATCTCATCACAATTCACTATGTCATTGCATGTATTCGTGGACTTCATTATAAACATCACACAGAATAATAATGAATGCAAATAATTTATTCAATGAACTTAAATATACACGGAAGTGTGATTGGCTTGACGACCACATAATATCCATCGTGATCTTGACATTGTTGATCTTCAAAAAGAGATCTTGACATTCTTCATCGTTCTGGTATTCTCTCTAGTTGTCTCAATTGTCTCACTTTTCTGTCACAGCATTCCATATCTTACTAAAATGAATTTTCACATTGATTAAACAATACTTTATGTGGACCAACCATTTATTATGATACTCTATATCAAGTGCTTAAGATAAACTAAAAAAATTATTGCATGCATCTTAGTGAAATGACTAATTTCACACGAATCATGAGCTTATCAGAATGATGAAATGAGATAATATTAATTTTAAATATGTGAAGAGAGGAAGCATATAGTCTTATTAAACAAAAGGATAAGATGAAGGGAAATAAGGTAATGTTATTTGATAGATAGAAGGGATATGTATGATGTTGGATTGTAGGACCTTAATCTCGATTAAAGAATGGTGATTCCTACAATGGACGACTTGAAAAATAATTTTTGAAAATCAATAAATTAATGATCGAATCACTTGGACACAGATCACATTCATGGTTTCTTGGATCCTTGATTGAGACATGATGAGTTGCTGATGTGTGCAGCCTCTAGACTGAACCATGTGGTCCATGGCATGTCGAATCGCCTCCTTCACTTGGAGGAGCTTCGTTCATGCTCCACCCTCGTGGTTATGCTAAGGGGAGAAAGAACAAGACGGGGAAGAGCCCTAAACAATTCTGGTTTGGGTGAATTTCTTGAGGGCTTTCCCATTTGTATGGTAAGTGTGTATTTTTCAGAAAACCCTCCAATTTTAAGTAAATCTTTCAATGTCTAAAATACCATTCACATGTGACCCTCGAGACATTGTATCATTCTGGTTCACGACTCTAGTAGCACAACAACCTTTTTTAACCTTCCAATTTAAATAATCATATCGTCATATAGATTATTAATGATTAACCTTTTTTAACACTATCGACAAGTCATTTCTTATGCTGATCCTTTCCACGAATGGGGCTTAGGGATCTATATGGTGATTGGTTTAGGTTGGGCAGTCGGCCCACCATGGGCACATGTAAGGATTAGTGAGTTAGAGCATAATCCACAAAGACTGTGGGGTTCAAGCTACATCTTGTGCTCAAGAAGATACAAAAGAGTGTCTATCGACTTACTCAAGGAACCTATATGTCATCAATTATTATGCATGTATAGTCCCTTATGCATTTAAAGCTCGCAGGATAACTTAAGGTATGGTCAACCATCAACCCCTAATCAGTCAACCGAGTTAGGACTGATGCATTCAGAAATCATAAAAAAACTCTTCTCTGATATTTCACTGCCTTTGCCACGGACTTCATCATATTTTCTTCCTTGAGTGGTCCCCTCTTATACCAAGAGAAGACAATCTCATCTTGATCACTCAATCATCTTCATGAATTTGTTGATGCACACAGACTAAGACTCTTTAGAATTCCATTGTTAGGAACGCATAGACCATTGTCAAAGTACAACAATCCATCGACAAAATGTTTTTGGTGTCTTAGACTACAATCCTACCTATACATTAGTGAAGTGAATCAACTTTATTGACAAGTTGGCGTATTACCATTCAGTGATTCAGATGGATAAATTTGTGGACGATTTCTGCTAAAGAGCATCCCCTATATACCTTTAGTGTCTCCACATTAATGGCCAAGGGACCTACCATACTCTCATTGCTTGAGTTTAAATAATGTTATCCTATCGAGATACTTTGATGCCCTTCTTGAGTGTCATTTGAATAAGAATATTTAGAACACATGCTTAAAGGTTTATTAGTAAAGGTTTATAAACTATTATTGATTATCTCAAATATCAACAACAAATTAACACCATAATTTTGAGTTTATCATTCTGTGGTTCAAAATTTTAAAACACACCATTTATTGCCTGAAAATCACACACCGTACTTCAAAGATTATCTCAAGTCAAGATTGGTAGGTTAGATTTTTTAGATAATAAGAAAATATCAATCTAATAGTATAATTATATCTTACACCCAAGCTTTTTGTAATAAAATATAAGACACGACATCTATTTTCCTTCATAAATAAATAATGTGTGACATCTACGAAGAATAGTCTACATAGAGTTAGTAAAAATTAATAGGGATAAATAGTTTTAAAATAATAAGTAAATATAACCATGAATAGTAGAGAGAAGAGATAATTTATCATAGAGTATTATAATTCTCTGTTTGCATATTCTACGTTCTTCCCTTCCCTCACTTGGTTTTAGGGGTCCAGGTGCGGGCCCTACGAAAACCAGAGCATCAACACAATCTAGGGGGGTTTACAAAAACCAGATCAGATCAGATGTTAGTTTAAAAATATTTTGAATGTTCAGATTTGGAGGGGGAAGGTTTGGTAACCAGGTCCTCAAAACGATCTAGGCCCTAAAACAGATGATCTGTTTTAGGGCCGATCCAATAACCAATTGATGAGGTTGGGTATACAATCACCAATTGACCAGATCTAGTATTGGAACCATTTATATTCATTAATTCACCCATTATTTCTAACTTATAAAAACATTATTTTGTGGGGGTGCAGTCTCCAAACCGAAGACCTCACCATTGAGGACGGGGTAAGAGAGATTTTAATACTAAAATACAAATTTTGAAATAACAAAAACAACTACAAAATTGTATTTTGAGATAAATTCTTAAATTTTGTATTTTAAAATACAAATTTTAAAATAATACTAACTTTGAATTACAAAATTTCAAAATTTTAAAATAATACAATTAGATAATATGAAAGTACAGTCTACCAGTTATTTGCCTAAATAAAAGTTAAAAGGAATTACATTTTGAAAAAAAAAGTCAAAATAACTAATGTAGTCAAATAACTGGTTTTGTAGAGGGCCAGATCCAGCCCGACCCGATCGACCGGACCAGAGGTCGGATCGAAGCAACTGTCTCGCCGATAGTGTGGAGTAAGCGACCGTATAAAAGGGCTTGTCGTTGCGGAAGAGCAAGCAGAGGCAGTTCGTCGTCTCCGCCATTTTCTCCTCCTCGCCATCGCCTGCGAAGCTTCGCCGCCGTCGGAAATGGCCGGAGAAGACGACTACTGGATGACGACATCCTCCTGGAACTTCGGCGGCTCTTCCTCCGCCGGCAATGGCGGCGGATCGGCCGCCGGCGACTGGATCGCGCCGTTTCCATATCACCAAGCCTTGTCTTCTCCGGCGATGAACGGCGGTTTCAACGACCCGATGATCACGATCGGCGATTCGCGTCTCCCTCTCCACTCGCAGGTTCGTGCGAGATCGTCTGCTTCGCCGATCCAGGCTTTGGAGTTTAGATCTCTTCTGAATTTCCCGACGTCGTGGTCTTTTGCTGCATTCGTTGTTCTAAATCATTTTGCACTCCTGAATCCTCAAGGTTCGCGGACGGATGAGATCTCGTTATCCGTCCCGTCCCTTGCCATCATCTGACAGTGCATGGATTCCGTTCTGTTCTCGTAATTTCCGCGGAACCGCAGAAAGAATTTCGAAAATCAAATTTGAGACTTTTGTGGATGATATTTCGAAATATTTAACAGACGCAAGTCTATTGTTAAATTCTGCAAATTTTGACGGAGGCAGAAATAACGGGAATTTCTGTGAGGAATTAAATATTAGATTACAGAAATGGTTCTGACAATGAGGATCAAATAACTGATAGACAGCCTTGTGATTTGAACCGAATTCTCTCTCAGGCGATGTCGGCGGACGGAGGAGGTGATATGTCCATCTGCCGTGGGGAGAGGCGGAGGGGTCGTCAGGCCGGGCGGCTTCCCCCCGCGGAGAAGCCCTCCGACGACCGCTTCCACTGGAGGAAGTATGGCCAGAAATCAGTGAAAGGATGCGAGTATCCGCGCAGCTACTACAAGTGCACCTTTCCCGAGTGTCCGGTGAAGAAGCTGGTGGAGAGGGATCGCCATGGATTTATCACAGCAACTCGCTACAATGGAAAGCACGGCCACCCCGAGACCGCGCCGGCCCCACCGACTCCGACTCCGCCTCCACCGTCACCGCCCATCTCGATGACGATGACGCGAGGACGACGATGGAGCAGCTCTGGGATTTCCCCGAGGACGACGATGACGCGACTGCCCTTCCCTTTCTAGACGACGCGACTGCCCGTCCGTTCTCGTCCGCCGACCGCGACTGTCCGAGCAGGCCCGAGGCGGGCGGCTCCAGTTTGGGGTGCCTCCGAGAGCCGAGTGGTCGTTCTAACAGAGAGCGAGGTGGACGTCCTCGACGACGGCTACCGCTGGAGAAAGTACGGTCAGAAGGTGGTCAGGAACCCCAACCCCAGGTGCGGGTTCAATTAATGCCAACATGCATATTATTTTATTTTACCCACTGAATTACCTACCGGGCCTCCTGTTCAGAAGCTACTCCAAGTGCACCAGCCTGGGATGCGGTGTGAGGAAGCACGTAGAGAGGGCAGCCGACGACCCCAAGTCAGTGTTAACGACCTACGAGGGCCGGCACAACCACGAGGTCCCAGCTTCCAGAGGCTGCAACAACGCCGCCGCCGCCGCTGCGCCACCGCCGGCAGACGCCGCCGCCGCTGCCACGCGATTCAAGCGGAAGCTTGATCTATCCTTCCTTCCCGGCCATCTGCATCGGTTCCTCTCCATGCCATACCCGCAGCCGCTGGGTCTCTGCGGCAGCCCCGCCATGCCACCCTACGGCCGAGAACTCCCCCTTTCTATCCCCTTGGCTCAAGCTCCCTTTTTCCTCCTTCCCCCCTCCTTTGCCAGTGGCAGACCCTCCAAGCTCCCCAAGACCGAGCCCGCAGCCGACCACCACCAACCCCCACTTACTCCCCTGACTCCCAATCGAATTACCAAACCTAACCATCCTCCTTCAATGGCCACCAAAACTCCATCGTTTCCTCCCACTCCAACCTCCTTTCCGGATGTGAATGCAATTCCTTACTCCCTCCACAATGGAAGTCCCTTAAAACTTCCCAAGACTAAGCACGCAGCCAACCACAACCAACCCCCTTTCCTCCCCTGACAGCCGATCAAATTACCAAACCTGACCGTCCTCTTTCAATGGCTTCCAAAACTCCGTCTTCTCCTACCACTCCAACCTCCTCTCCGGCCGTGAATTCCTCACACCCTTGGCCGTGGCAGACCCATTCAACCCCCCTTCCTCCCCCTGACTCCCAATCAAATTACCACACTTGTCCGCCCTCTTCCAACGGTTTCCAGAATTCCATCTCCTCTTCCAAACCAACTTCCTCTCCGGCTGCGAATTCCTCCCAGCCCTCTCCAACCCCCTCCAAGAACAATTCTTCCAGTGGATCGTCTTCTTCATCCAGCTCTTCTGCTTCTTCTTCTTCTTCTTCTTCTTCAGTGTGGTCGTCGTCATCGTCGTCACAGTAGGCGGTGCTGCGCCTCTGGTGGCGGCGCAACTGCTTGCCCTCCTGGACGAGCGCCGCCAGGCGGTCTCTGAGCAGGGAGAGGTCGTCGGCGTCCCGGAGCCGGCCGCGGTCGTCGTAGGCCTCGACGAGGAAGACGGAGTCCCTCTCCCCTTTGAGGCTCACGTAGAAGAGCTCCGGATGACGCACCAGCATGGAGCGCAGCCGGTTGGGCAGGCCCCAGTCCTTCCTGAAATGCGTCAGATGGTCGACCAGCGTCCGCCTCTCCGTCGTCAAGGCCAGCACTTCCCTCACCACGGCGCAGGCCCGCCGCTCCGCCGTCTCCGGCGACGACAACGAGTACGGCGACGGGGCGGGCAACCGGTGGAATTGGAGCAGGAAGTCCCGGTGGCGGCGCTTGAGGTTGAGGCCGCGGCGGAGCTTGAGACGGGGGAATTTCCGGGGGCGGTCGAGGATGGGGGCGTCGTCGCCGTCGTCGGGAGGCGGCGGGAGGGGCGCGGCGAGGGCGGGGTCGAGGGCGGCGAGGGCGAGGGCGGGGCCGCGGGGGGTGTGGACGACGCGGAAGCGCGCGGGGTGGCGGGCGCAGAGGGCGGAGCGGAATTGGGGGGGGAGGCCGAGGTCGGGGGCGAGGTGGGCGAGCTTGGAGAGGAGGATGGGGCGGCGGAGGGGGGAGAGCATGAGGAGGCGGTGGAGCTTGGCGGCGAGGGCGGCGGAGAGGAGGGCGCGGAGGCGGGCTTCCTCCGCCGCGATGGCGGCGGCGGCGGGGGTGAGCGCGACGGCGAGGAGGAGCTGCGAGTGGGAAGAACGGGAGGGCGCATGGAAGAGGCGGAAGACGGTGGGGTAGCGGGAGAGCATGGCGAGGAGGGAGCGGCGGCGGGGGAGGCGGAGCGGGCGGCGCCGGCAGTGGCGGTCGAGGATGCGCAGCGGGAGGAAGTGCCGCGGCTTCGCCAGCAGCAGCCTCGTCAGCTTGCGCACGAATCTCAGCCGGTGGTGCTTCTCCGCCGCGCCGTCCAGCGCCCGCCACCGCGGCCCCGCCGCCCCCGCCGCCGCGCTGCATCTCGTCCGCGCCGCCGCGCGCAGCGGCGGCGCGGGAGTCGCGCGGCGGCGGCGGAAGAGGACGGCGGGGGCGGCGATCGGGAGAAGCCGATCGAGGCTCCGACTGCCGACTCGCGGCGGAGGAGGCAGCGGCGCCGCCGTGACCGCCGCCATGGATTTGGTCTTGGCGAGGTCGCTGAGGTTTTATATTGGGGGCATAAATATCTCTCCGAAATCGCGTCATCCGTCCGAAAACGCGTCACTCGTCCGGAAGAGCGTCATCCGTCAGAGACAAGGCATCCGTCTGAAATCACGTTATCCGTCCGAAACAAGGCTTCCTTTCGAAAGCGCGTCATCCGCCCGAAAGCTCGTTATCCGTCCAAATCCCGTCATTCGATTGAAAACGCGTCATCCGTCTGAAACGCAATATCCAGCTGAAAGAGCGTCATCCGTCACTCACATAGCACAGTAACTCGCCGGGTTGCTAGTTTCTTCCCACGGCGGAGGTTTTTCGAGGAAGAAGATGATCGCCCTCCGCGGGCCGCCGCTCGCGCCGCCGCTTCCGCCGTGCTCCGCCGCTTCTCCGCGGCCGGCGGCCGTCGCCATTCTCGCGAGACGTGATTTGGCGAGGTCGATCGCGTTTGGAAGGAGCTCGCGGAGGATCGGCGCTGCGTCTCGGTTTCTCTCGTGCCGTTGCAGCGGTGGAGCGTTTTCTTCCGGCGATGATGGAGGAGGAAGCTCGATCGGAAGCGCGGTCGCCAAGGCGGGGGAGATCTTGTCCTTGGGATTTCCGGTTTGGGTGTCCGCGGCTTGTGCGATCGCGCTGTTTAGACCGTCCGCATTCGAGTTTCTCCGGCCGGAGTTGCAGATCGTCGGCATCACTCTCACTATGCTGGGTTAGCCGCTCTCTGATTTTGATATGATGGATTCTGGAATCTTTTCTTGCGGGAAATTGTGAATAGTATGTTCTCTGATTTTCGTTGGCGATGCAGGGATGGGGATCACGATCACGTTGGATGATCTGAAAGGCGCTTTGCTGATGCCCAAGGAGTTGCTGATCGGGTTTGTTCTCCAGTACACGGTCTGATGATCTCGCAATCTTCTCCCTTGCCTTAGTATTTTGCCTGGAATAGTGATTGGCGATCGTTATTTTGTCTTCTTCCCTTAGAAACAATAGAGTAACTTATGCATTATGATAAAATGGTTAATGATCTCTCTTATTTCTTGATTCCTAAGATTTTCCAGTCTGGATATGATATTTTGGCTGTCCATGGTAGCCGTTTCTGGTTCAAGACCCTAAAGAAAAAGTCCATTGTGAAATAAAATCTTAGTTTAATTTCTATTTAAATGGTTGGTGATGCCTCATTTACTTTTTCAAAAAAAAGTTTCATTTTTCTCGAGTCTGAGCATGATATCTGTATTGTCCACGGTAGTCGTTGCAGGTTCAAACCTCGATTGAATTCGTCAATTTTGAATAAAAGCTTACCTTAATCGGTTATTAAAATGTTTGGTGATCGTTCATTCAAAAAAAAAAAAGTTTCGTGATCGCTTGTTTCCTGATCTTTTGGAATTAACGAGACTCTGCATGATATCTTCTCTGTCCAGGGTAGCCTTTGCGTGTTCAAAACCCTGATTAAATTAGTCGACGAAACAAATGCTTTATTTGATTTTTTATTAAAATGATTTATAATGGATATCCCCCTAAGAACTACCAAATATCTCATAAAGGGGATGTTAGATGATACTGCAATGATCCATTGTTCAACCCTTGTGCTCAATCAAATTGTTTAGAGCCTCTTGGAATTTAAAATACGAACTACATCATCCTCTCATTACAATGTTAAATACTATTTCTTCATTCTCTCTACACAAGTACCTAAAAGTACTGGGACATTCCCAGTCGCCCTTTAAAACCAATGAAATAAAGACCCCTCTGAATATGCAGGTAATGCCATTTTCTGGATACATGGTGGCAAAACTCCTCAAGCTGCCTTCATACTATGCTGCAGGATTAATATTGGTATCTTGCTGTCCAGGAGGTATATTTTCGTCAATTAAATCACAAAAATGCATTTCTTTTACTGTGTCGACAGCGTGAATACTTAAATAACTTAACTTCAATAAAACAAGGGGTTGAAATGTTCCCATGTCTTGAACAGGAACTGCTAGCAACATAGTCACATACTTGGCAAGGTGAATACCTTTTAAAACCCTTCTGAATAATGATGAATAAGATTTTAATGTGATATGTTTTGCATTTTCCAGGGGAAATGTTGCCCTCTCAGTCTTGATGACGGCTATGAGCACCTTTGCATCAGTGGTAAGAGGATAGGTTCTTCATTCAATACAAGAGTTTCAAGATTTCCCCTCAATTTCCCTTTCAATTTCCTCCAGGTGATCACCCCTCTTCTTGCATCCAAGCTTGTGGGCCAGTACGTGACCATCGACCCAGTCGGCATCTTCCTCTCAACCATTCAGGTCTTGCCCTAGAGAAGAAACAATCCATTTGTCATCCTCATTGGCGTCACCATTTATGATCATTGTTATGTTCACCATCTTCTTGCTTTGCATCATCATCATCAACATTCTAAGCATCGTCCATCACCATACTTTTCATAATCATAGTCATGGTTCTATCACAACCTCATTACAATCATCCTAGTCCTCATCAGTGTCCGTGTCATCATCTAATCACCATTTTCTTAACTCGCTGACATCTGGCTCATCCTTATCAAATATTCGTCTCCCTTTTTTCTTGCCATCATCATCATTGTCGTCGTCGTTATCCATTATCGTCATCACCACCACCATCATCGCCATCATCACCATCCACCATTACCATGCCACCCACCACCACCGCCACCATCATCATCATTGCCATCATCACCATCCACCATTGCCACGGCACCCACCACCACCACTACCACCATCATCATTAATCTAATCATCATCTGACATCTCCTCTTCATCATTATCATTGCCATCGTCACCATCCACCATCGTCATTCCCTGTATCTTCAACATCATCATTCTCCGCTGTCTCCACTATCACCATCAACGTCATCGACATCACCCTAGTATTCTGCCAGGATTATCTGATTCATGTCAAGCGCCACCACCATCATAGTCCTCATCACCATCCACCGCCATCATACCTAGTCCACATGTTATCATCATCGTCTTCATCAATTTTTACTTGGTCATCATCGTCTTATCTCTGTATTCTGCATCATTATTTCACCCTCGGTGTTTCCCTCTTTCCCTCATCATCATCATCGCAATCATCATCATAATTGCCATCATCATGTGTAGGTGGTGCTGGCACCAGTGGTCTTGGGGGCGGGGCTGAATCAGTACTGCAAGTGGCTGGTGGGGATCATCTCTCCTATTATGCCGTTCATCTCCGTGGCGACGGTGGCGATGCTCTGTGGTCGTGCCATTGCACAGAACGCGGCATCCATACTGGGCTCAGGGCTGAAGGTAGCGGTGGCGGCAGTGTTGCTACACGCGTCGGGATTCTTCTTTGGGTATGTCTTGTCCCGGTGGACGATGGGCGTGGGCGAGCGGGAAGCAAGGACGATATCAATCGAGGTGGGCATGCAGAACTCAGTGCTCGGCGTTGTATTGGCTGGCCAGCACCTCAGCAGCCCTCTTGCCGCTGTGCCCTGTGCTGTGTCTAGTGTATGCCACTCTGTTGCAGGCAGCATGCTGGCTGGAGTTTGGAGGTCCAACCCTACTGAGGACTCCAAGGGAACACACTGATGACTCCACTGCCCATTTATTCATTCACTCACCTTCTGTTTCCAGCCATCATATCAAATAGGGCTGTTGTTTATCTCACTGTTGCTTCATCTGCTCAACATCATCCTTAAGACATGATCATTATCTTTAAAAATAGAGGTGGCGCATCCTCTGAGGTCTTAGTTCTCACAATTCATTTATCTTGAACTCGTACATCTGACACAGGTTAATCTTTCTTTTGTTGGCGTTTCAGGTTCTCTTAAAGAACCTGTAAATGATTATAATGTATACAATTCTTTTAATACACTAATTTATAACAGAATTATAGAAGTATATAAATACCTATAATGATAATTTTTTTAATACTTATTAATCAATGTCAGTACATGTTCTAAATTTGTTTCTTATTTTCTAAGAGTTGCCTTAACGGTTAATATATATTTATATATTATCGGACAGTTATTCAGTTTTAATGTGCTGATATTGATGAAGCTTGAAACACCTGAAAAAAATTAGGAAAAAATTATTACCAGAAGGGTTTATTAGGAGAATTTTAATAAGTCGATAATTCCCACCAAATGAGGAAAACTCCAGGATGGAGGTAATGAGAATATTAGTGAATATAAGTTTGCTTCAACCTCTCAAAAACTTCTTCTGATCCTCCCATTTCTCATCCACCCTACCTTAATTTTCATTAAAAATATCTCTTCTGTGTTCTCTGAAACCTTTTGAATGATTTTTTGTAATTCATTGAGAAAACAGATCTGAGTAATTCTGAAGTTCCATTTCAAAAAGAAAACAGGAAAAATCACATTAAATAAGTAATTAATTTCAAATGTTTTTTATAGTTAAAGTTGTACTGTGGTTTTTATTTGACCCTCTGACATGTCAAAGTTTTCTGATTTGTACACACTCTTTTAAGATTTTCCTAATTGGTGAGATACTGGAGACTCAAGTAAAATGATAATAGAAATATTAAAAAACTATACACTTTATGGACACCTTGCATCTGGCTGTATAAATCTTAAAGGTGATACTCGAACTCTGTCAAGTAATATGATAAGCTTTCACTTATTTGAGTTGGACACAACTGACCATGTGATTATGTATTGACTTACTCATGGCGTGTTCATTATTGGCTCAAATGATAAACCTCCAAAGAAGTCATCTATTTCTTCATTATTGACTATATTAAATGGATGAAACTTTTGATCAAAATGTTGAATTAGTTAAAACTACATCATTATTTTGGTGCATGGTACCAATAATGTGATTGAACATGTGGTTCACTGCACCAAGTATATCTCATCCCTCTATTTTTACTTTATTCAGAGATACCTTCATCAAAACATTAAATTAAAATTGCAGTTAGAGTGTTATATTATTTTTTTGATATCTTGAATCTAGAACTTTATAATTTACCGTTCTCTATCTTAGGTTTCTTGTATTGTCAAACCCTCCATGGTATATCTCTTATTGTGGGTGAAGGCATTCATCTTAATCTGGCCAAACACCCAGATTGCTGAAACTGTGTCTTGATTGATCATCCCTGGATACGTGGTCCTCATCAATCATGTTAGGAAAGAATATGGAAATATTAAATGACTTGATAAAAATCAGTATTTTATATTTCACATTTAAGTGAAGATAAAGTTTCTTTTTAGTTTTGTGCCAGAGAGGATAATAGCATAGTAGAGTGAAATTTGAGTAAAAAACCTCATTTTTATTCCCTTATGGGATTTTTTAAATATGAATATTTAATCTTTCTATTCATTTTTTATTTAAGTATACTCCCATCATTTTTCAGGTCATCTATGATATAAAAAATGCTCACAGTTTTACAAGGGTCAACCCCACCCCCCCTAATATATTGTGTTTTTGAAAAATCTTGAATATGGATTTAATTTAAAACCACTTGGATTTATAGAGTGGTCCAACCTGTGAGAACATCACAATTAAGAAAGATGGGAAGGGCAATCTGGGATAGGTGATCACTTGGGAGGTCCTCCCTAGAGTGTGGAGCAGTTTCTACTAGGCAAAATGGTGGGAAATAAAGCCAATGTTTCTTGCAGGGGTATTTTTGATGGCGATGCCCTCAAGTTATCTATGTTTTTTTTTCCTAGGTTTTGGTTAATTTTCATTTCTAGTTAGGGTTTCCCTTTGTTCCTCATGGGGCCCATATATAGGACCCCTAGGTTAAGAAGAAAGAAGAGTCTGTCTTTGACATAGAAATTTTTGGAACAAGAGAGAGGTTAGAGAGAGCTTGAAGAAGGCGCCGCCGTCGGCCCGCTCCTCGCCGACGTGCGCGCGCCCTGTGACCGCTGCGCGCGCCCTTGTGGCCGCTGCGCGCACCCCTGAGGCCGCCGCCGCGCGCAGCCCCGAGGCTGCCACCGCGCGCAGCCCTGAGGCCGCCGCCGCTCGCGGCCCCGAGCCCCTAAAGCGCCGCCGCGCGCGCCCTGGAACTGCCGCCGCGGGCGCCCCGATGTGCGCCGCCGCGCGCCCCTTGAGGCCGCCGCCACACGCCCAACCCGCACCGCCGAGTGCCCTAAAGCCGCCGCCACGCGCCCGATCTGCGCCGTGCGCGCCCGTGAGGGCACCTGTGCGCACCCCCCTTGAAGCGCCGCCGCCGCGCGCCCAGAGCCGCGCCGCCTGCATGTGCCCCCTTGTAGCGCCGCTGCGCGCCTGAAGCCGCCACCGCGCACCTACCAGCCCAAGCCGTATCGCCACCGAGGCCACCCAAGTCACTAGCCAGTGATGCAGGACGGACATCGTCGACGTCCTGCAGCAGAGAGTGCTCATCCGTTCGTCCTTCTCGGGGACGTTCATCTTGGACGGCACGTTCCGCTCTGGGTGGGGTGCCCCGGAAAGATCCTATCCTGTGCGGGGCCCTCAATTCGTAGAAGCCGAGGGTGACTGTTCTGCACTTGGTCAGCGCCCACGTGGTCGTCGTCGAGGCGTTGATGGGCCTGACGACCGGTGGGCGGGTAGGTCCGCCGGCCAAATGAGACGGCGGCGGATGGTACGGCGGTTTACGCGGCCATCGGCCGCAGCGAGACGGCGCGACTCAGGGCGGCATCTTTGATCGGAGCGACGGCGCGGGCCGCGGGGAGACGGCGCGGCTCAGGGTGGCGTCTTTGATTGGATCGGCGGTGCGGGCCGCGGGGAGACGGCGCGGCTCAGGGTGGCGTCTTTGATTGGATCGGCGGTGCGGGCCGCGGGGAGACGGCGCGGCTCAGGGTGGCGTCTTTGATTGGATCGGCGGTGCGGGCCGCGGGGAGACGGCGCGGCTCAGGGCTGCGTCTTTGATCGGAGCTACGGCGTGGGCCGCAGCGAGAGGTGGCCAGGGATAGTGGCGTGCGGCAGGCCGTGGCGTCGACGGGCGGCGGCCGAGGACGGTGGCGTGCGGTGGCAATGGACGGCGGCGTGCGCGGCCAAGGGTGGCGACGTGCGGCGGCCGAGGACAGCGGTTTGCGCGGCCAAGGCGGCGGCGGCGGCGATGGCCCCGTGCTCGGGCGGCGACCTCGTGCTGGGGTGGCGGCCCTGTGCGGCGGGCAGCTGCCCGTCGCGGCGGCGTCGCGGCGCTCCGGGCGCGGACGGCGGCATCGCGCGGCGAGTGCGGCCCGTGGGGCGGCGGGCCGGCGGCCCGCGAATCTGGGACCCCGGCGGCGGCCGCCTAGGGTTCCGTCGGGTTTGGCTGACGGAACAGGAGGGGGGGCGGAACGGGACGGCCGGCCCAAGTCGGCCCCGTTCCGTTCCGCCCTACTCTCGCTCACCCTCTTTCTCTTTTCTTTCTCTCTCTCTTTTGATTCCCTTTTTTTTCCAAAAATTCAAAGAAGACTACTCCCTTAGGGCGCCCCCTCCTTCCCTTATGTAGGGAGGATAATGGGCCCTAAGGAGGGACCAAAAGAGGGGGAACCCATTAGGAAAGGGTCCCCCTCTTAAGACCACTAGTACATAGTTTGTTTAAACATGAAATTTTAACTAAACCTAGAAAAAAAAACCCTAGATAACTTGAGGGCTACACCATCAGTCAGCCGCGACCCAACCGGCGGTCTCGCCGCGCTCGGTCGCGGCCCAGACGCACCCCGGCCGAGGCCGCCCGTCCGGTCCGGCCCAGCCGGTTCAGTCGGACCTGGGCAGCCCGCCCGTCCGGTCTAGTGGGCCGACTTGCCCATTGGGTCAGTGCCAGCCAGACAGGCCCACCAGGCCCAGCCGTTAGCCTGGACAACACGCCCCGAGGCGCCGCAACACGTGTCCTGAGGCGCCACGGCTGCCCTAGCCGCCCCAGCTCGCGCCCCGAGGGGCGCTTCAGCTGGTCGCTCCTGCACGCGTCTCCTGACGCTGCCACGTCAGCCCACGTTCGGCCGTCAGCCCAGATGACCTTCCGGGCCAGTCCACTAGGGACCGCGGCCCAGTTCCGCGGTCGCCCGCGACCTAGGTCGCGGCCCTGCCCACGGCCCAGCCCGTGGCCCAGCCACAGCCGCCCGCGGGCCAGTCGCAGCTGCCCGCCAGCCCAGCAGCAGCCGTCGCCGGACCAGCTCGCGGCCGGCCACCAACACCCGCCTTCGACCGGCGCCCACGGCCACCGCCGCTGCCTCCGGCCACTGTCCGCCATCCGCCGCCCGCCGCCGCTTGCCGTCGCCTCCGACAGCTGCCGCCCGTCGCCTTTAACGCCGCCGCGGCGCCGTCCTCAGCTGCCGTCCGCCGCCGCCTTGATCGCCGCCGCTGCTGCCTCGGCGCCGCCGCTGCCGCCCTCGGCCGTCGCCGCTGCCGCCTCGGTCGCCGCCGCGCCGCCGTAACGACCGCTGCATGTCGCCGCACCCGCCGCCGCACGCCGCTGCCGTTGCTGCAGCCTCGCGACCCTCGTCGTTGTAGCCGCCGCTATCACCGACGTATGCTACGTCACCGTTTTGCGTCGCCCCTAGCCGGCCGTCTCCAAACGGTCGCTGTTGCCACCGTCCTCGGCCGCCGCCTGCCGTCTCCCTCGGCCGCCACAGCCGCCGCCCTCGGACGTCACCCCGCGCCCCCCTCGGCTGTCGCACACCGCAGTCCTCGCCCACCGCCCTCCGCCCGCCGCCACTACCGCCGCCTTCGGACGCCGCACGCCGTTGCCCTTGGCCGCCACCCGCCGCCGCCCTTGGTCGGCGTATGCCGCTGCACAGTTCGCCGCCGTCTCATCATCCGGGCGGCAGACCTACTCGCCCACCGACCGTCAGGTCTACCAACGTCTCGACGACTACCACGTGAGCACAGACCATGTGGAGACCGCATCACCATCAGCTTCATCGAATTGACGCCCCTTGCGAGACCTTTCCGGAATACCCCAAGAGCGGGACGTGCAGTCCGATCCGATCATCCCCGAGTAGGACGAGCGGATCACGTGGCCGCCGTAGGACGTCACCGTCGTTGTCCTGCATCAATTTTTAACATATATGTTCTCATGGGCTTAAAGATATATATATATATATATGTTTAAGATATATATGTAGAGAGAGAGAGAGAGAAAGATAGAAAGAGAGAAAGAGAGACCAGAAGAGAGAAAGACAGAGAGAGAGGGAGGTAGAATGAGGTAGACGTGGTAGTTCTGTTCTTTTTGTGCGAATTTGTGTGAATTGTTCGTTCTGTTCGGTTTTCCGAATAGAACAAAAACGAATTCAAACAAAACATTGCACAGACCTGTGTGCGGTTCTTTTGTTTGCTTTGTTCAAATTTTGTTCTAGTTTTGTGCAAATGTGCGAATGTGTGAATTTTGTTCATTTTTGGAAAAAAAAAAGAACAGAACAAAGAACAAGGCCCTATGCGGTTCTTTTTGTGCGAATTTTTTGTTTGTTTCAAACGAACAGAACAAAACAACCGTGTCTAGAGTGAGGGAGATAGATAGAGAGAGATGTATAGGAGGGAAGTAGAGAGAGGGAGATAGATAGCTATATATCTATATCTATATATATAGAGAGAAGCATAATATATGTATAAATATATAACTAAGAGAGTTGGTGTATTACTTGTTTTTCTGCCTTCCCGACTGAACTGGGGCAGAGCCTATACAAACTCGAACAGAGCAGAAGTAAAGCCACAAGGGCGAGGAGAAGATGGCCAGAGCTCTCTCGCCACCCCTGCCGGGCATTCAACGGGGTGGTTCCATCAAGCAGATCACCAAATCCAACTTCTCCGAGGCGCTGCAGCAGATCGCGAAGCACATCCAAGATGCTCACTTCATCGCGGTTTCCGCCCAGAAGACCGGCGCCGCGTTCTCTTCATCCTCTTCCTCCGCCGTCTCGCCGCCTGGAAGCCACCGGCCATGGTGGCACCGCGTCTCCTTCGTCGATACCGTCGAGACGGCCTATCTCAAGGCGAGGGTCGCCGCTGAGCGATTCCAGCTGCTTCAGTTCACCGTTTGCCCCTTCCAGCTCCAGGGCTCCAAGGTTGTGGCCCATCCGTAAGTTTTTTCCTGTTTGATCAACTCTTTTTCTTCCGAATGACATTGTGTTTTCTGAATTCGCATAAGTTTCTTCATTTTCTGTCGGTGATCTGTTTTTTTTATTGGGTTTGCTTCTGGATCAAGCGTGTCCGATCTGGTTGTCGTAATCGCTTGAATTGGGTCCTGAATGATCAATTTTTTGGATGATTAATGTTCTTGGAAGATGGCCTTCGTTTATTTTAGAGGGAGGCATGGATCAAAACACTTTTATTTATGTCTCGAGGCGATTGTTTTGGAAGGATGAGGTTTCTCTATGGAAGTAATTCCTTCTTTGGGTTTTGGTGCAAATAAGAGCAAAGTGGAATATGACTCTTTGGCTTATTTTATCTGCCGATAATTTATTAGACGACGGATTCTATTTATGTAATTTAGGAGTATAACTAAGTTTCTTTTACTTATTTAGAATTATCTATATCTGATTTCATCTTGGGGTCGACGCAGCTCCATTTCTTTGTTTCAGATTGAGAAGCTTAAATATGATGGATTTTCTTTGTTTTGGTCCATATTTCAGGTACAATTTTCACTTATTTCCAAGAGATGAACTCAACGTTGGCATGCCTTCATATAGTTTTTCTTGCCAAACATCATTTATCAGCTCCATGGCAAGAGAAGGCATTGACTTTAACCGATGCATTTATGATGGTGAGTGAGAAGCCGTATACTGGTTTGCATGTGAGGTTTTCTCTTGAGTAGAAGGCTAACTATAAGTCTATTACTAAATCATGATAGGAAGATAATAATGTGAGAATTCGAATGATTTTTAAATATTTTCTTTGCAGGCCTTTCTTACCTTTCCAGAGTACAAGAGTCCACTATAAAGCATCAGAACCCTGTGCCCAAACTGCACACAATTACCTCCACCTTCACTTCTGTTGCGGACAAAGTTTTCATGGAAAAGATTAAAGTAAAGATTGAACAATGGCATAGAGCGTGTGTGAGTTCAAATCCAAGCGAAGGTAGGGTAGTTTTCTCCTGTCTTTGAAGTTTCTTATATTTCTCTTGAGCTGCCTTTAAATTCACGATGTTTAGATGCCCTGGTGAGGTCTTTGAGGAAGCTTTTGCAAGGAGGAGAAGTTTATGGTTCAAGGCCATGCTTAAACATCGATGTTTGCAGTCATCGCCAAGTGCTTTTAGTAGCCCAGGTCCGTTTAGTTCTTACCTGTGCTCTATGGAAGTATTTATTTTGTATATTCTTTTAGATGATTTTTCGTACCAGCTGTCATTTTTAGAAATTAAGAAAGTTTGAAATCCGTCATTAGTGGGAGGCTAATCTCTTATTGAAAGGATGTAATGAAGCTTTTATCTAATTTGTTGTTTGAATAAAGAGGAAACATGTGTTGATTATTCTTGTTGTAACCGGGGCTTTCATGTAACTTTACTGTCCCCATATAAGGGTAGGAAACTGTCAAGACCCCAGTCGGGGATCCTTTCAATCCATTGTCAAACACAGATCGAGAGAATCTAGAAAGGTTGAGGAGAATGATGGGGATGGGTGTAGAGAGGTCTATCGATGTAGAAGGAGATGTAGAGAGAGGGATGGCAAGAACACAATTACATTGACGAACATAAATAAGGCATTGATTACTCTCTTTTGCTTCTGCTCACTCCTCTATGGCACGTTACAGTTCTAATTAGTTTTTTATTATTATTCTGTGCCGTTGATTGGTTTTCTCGGAATGCAGGTGTTGAAA
The DNA here is from genome assembly GCF_029677425.1 of Wolffia australiana. Lineage (NCBI taxonomy): Eukaryota > Viridiplantae > Streptophyta > Magnoliopsida > Alismatales > Araceae > Wolffia > Wolffia australiana. The sequence continues at coordinate 5,144,386 of NC_135841.1, read as the reverse complement.
AGTTATTTTGAGAATCTTGTACCGCTTATTACACCAGACAAAGATGGCGGAGTGAAGGAGGTTAAAGTTGTGTTGACAAGTTCAGAGGAAGATAAGAGTCTTCTTTTGGTATTGAAACATTTTTTCAAGTAGATCACTACGTATTAATTATGATTTTTATTATTTTAGTCTGCTAAAAAAAGAATACCTCAATGTAGAACGAGATTCAATGCCTCGAGGAGGAAAATGAGAAGAAGTTTCGCGGGTTCAGGGAGGTCATTGATATGATAGCTTGTTCTCAAAAACCGATCATTACTTACAATGCTCTGAATGGTGATTCAAATTTTCTTGCATGAATTTCTTCTTTTTCTCCTCATAAAGTTCAATAAGTTAATTTGATGCTTTTCTGGTTGTAGATTTCACATTCATTCACTCAAAATTTATTGGCCCGCTTCCTTCAAGTTTGGAGGAGTTCATGTGCTCCTTGAGAATGGTATTCCCTTATGTTGTTGATATTAACTATTTAATGAGGGAATTGGATGCATTAAGAAAGACCAACAGCATGCCAGCTGCTATTTCTCAACTGAGCAAGCAATTTTTTGTGCCTGTGAAAATAGAGATCCCAGAGAAAGGTATATCCCTCCCCCAAACAGCACATTTGTATTTTTTTACGAAGAAAACAGCACATTTATATTTTAAAAAATATATCTAGTTGAGTACGAAATGACACATTTCCTCTTTCCCCGATCTTCTCTGCTATGAACTATTTTTGTTAGAACTAGGGGTATGTTGTTTTTGTTACGTTGACCATGCTTTTTTTGTGATCAGCTTCCAAGACAACGGGCCAGCATCATGGGCATTTAGCATTAAAGATCACTAGTTTATTTGCCAAACTCAGTCTATTGCTGAATATTAATCACTCTGATCATCAGACGAGTGATAATCCAGGACTACGCTCCATAGACGGCTATGCCAATGTCTTTCCTCCTTCAAACACTGTTCTCTTAGATAATGAAGACAGATACGAGGATGAAGTGCCTGCCAATGTCGAAAAAGTGAGAACATCTAATATCATCTTCATCTGGGGATTTGGTTTCATGGGTTCCACAGAAAAAACTAAGGATCTGCTCACTGGTTCTCACTCTATTTTCTCAGAAGACTTTGATCTGGCAATGGCTAGCAGGAACTGTGCAGTTGTGGCTTTCAAGAATCCTTGTTCTTGTCATGAGCTGCTTCGAGAGGTTGCATCTGGGAGTATTGCTGGAAGTCCCTTGGCGGAGATGATAGGTAATGGGCTGAAAATTGCTGGATTTGAGGCTTACGGTAGGGCATTAGAAGTGGGACTTTGGGATGATGAATTGGCAGATTCCTTAGAAAAGTCATTTGCCCTTAATTGTGATAATCGTCATTTATGTGGAAGGAAAGAGTCAGCAGAAACTTCGTGGAACAACCAGTTAGCCATCAATCTTGATGATCTGTAATTATGTTGAGAAACATTAGATTGATGCTTCTGGAAGACAAGCTGACTTGCTGGGAATTCGTTTCTGGCATATTTTTTGTGGAAGAGTAGAAATGTGTTTTCAACTTGGGAAGTGGTTCGTGTCCAATGAGAGATTTGGACATTTTTCGAAGGTCCATATGCCACTTGGATTTCCTGCTGATTGTATGTATCTGCAGCCCTACACCAATTCTTTCTATGTATAAAGCATTTAGCCCGTTCCAGGAAGATTATTTCTTTGAGAATCAGGTACAATTTGCTATGTCCTGAAATCTTTTCCTCCCTGAAGATGGATCATGCTTAAACTGCAAAAAATACAAGTTCCATATTAGAGATAAGAAAACAAGTGGATGATTTGATCATATGGGTGAGATAAAATAAGGAAAAATATTTGAAGTTCCAAAATATTTAGTCTGAACTGATCAAAAGCAAGAAAACATCCAGACGTAAAATAAAACAGTGCACCTAAAGTTTGCATCATGCGAAGGTCTGATTCATGGCACTTTAATATTACAGTGTATTAAACTAGTAAGTGTGCTCCCTATCATCTGTATATTTCAGCACATTCATAGGCATTCAAGCAAAAAAAATGTTGTTGGCAAACTATGATTTAGACTGTTGTCTTTTTATATTTTTCATATGTTGATCGTAAAGGAAAATTTGTTTTTGTTATCATAAGTTCCATCGATATTTTAATTCATGTGTGACATATGTGCATACCTAGTTTACAATGGTGGACTTGATTGTACAATGCTGTATTTGTGGACACAATTATAATATCTCACTTCGAGACAGATAATCTTCAGTGGCTTCATTGTAACCTGTAGAGTTCTCCCCCAGCCAAGCCCTAGACAACAAACAGGTGGAGAGGGGAAGAACCAACGGAGAGAACCAAGAACCTAGAAATAATAGTAGTTCTTGTAACTAGATCTGTTCTTGTGTACCCCTTACATAATGGAGTGTGCGTGTTATGCACGTTGGCCAGAAAATAGAAAGGCCAAAAATTGAAGGACATCTAAAGAGTAAACAAAACATGTAAAGAATGTGTAATAAGGAAAGCTTGCCGGCTAACGCCCACCCTCAAGCTAGTAGGTAGACGCTTCTAATTCCTAGCTCAGAGATTAACTTCTGGAATGTACTTCCCGTTATATCTTTCGTGAGGAGGTTTGCTATCCGATTGTTAGTGGACTCAGTGCTGCTTGACCAACTTCTGATCACTCATCTCCCTGATAAATTGCCGATTAATTTCAATATGTTTTGTCCTGTCATATTGTACAGGATTTTGAGCAATGTTGATGGCTGATTTACTATGAGAGTAGATGACAATGGTTGAGTCAAGTGGACTCTGCAGTACTCAGAGATCTTCAATGACTGTTTGTAGCCGTACACCGTCACTGATGGCTGTAGCAGGAGCTCTGAATTCAGCTTCTGCACTATATAGAGCAACCACAGGTTGTTTCTAACTCTTCGATGTAACTAAATTCCCTCCAAGAAAAGTACAACATGCTGTTGTTGATCGGCAATCGACGAGAGATCCGCCGTAATCTGAGTCTGTATAAATCTCCAGATTTATTCCGCTACGTTACTTGTACTACAGATTGTGACCTTCTGAGCCCTTTAGATATGAAAACACCCTGTAGGCTGCTTGCCTTCGTGATACTCTGTGGTTATGCATAAACTGAGTGAGAATTCCAACAGCGAAAGCAATATCTGGTCTCCCAATCAAACACTGATATCTTCTCTATTTACAGGTGCTGACTCTTCACTTAGACCCAACTTAACATTAGGTTCAACTGGTATTCCAACTGGCTTGCAACCGCTCATTCCTTGTTTTTTTTAATAGGTCTATATTATACTTATGCAGTGAAATAAAAAAACATCCAGGAGGCAATTGCATATTAATTTTTTCATCTAAATCACCATGTAGAAAGACATTTTTAACATCATATTGCTGCAATTGCCATCCTAGACTTGCTGATACTGTGTTCAGCTTTGCTATTGGAGCAAAAGTTTCATCTTTGTCGATTCCATAACACTGTATAAGCTTTGGCCACTGACTGGGCTTTATACTTTTCTACGGATTCATCGACATCCAACTGGCCTTTTACCTTTTGGAAGATTAACTATTTCCCATGTGCCACTTCTTATGAGAGCTTCCATCTCGGCATTCACTGGTTCTACCCTCCTTTCATCTGTCAGAGCTTCCTTAATGGTTTTTCGAATAATGATAGAATCTAGCTTAGTGAGAAATGTCTGAAATTCAGAGAAGTATGGCCATATGCCACAAGATGCAAGAGGCAATACTCTACACCTTGGGTACAGGTCCGTTTCCCTTTCCTAATGGCAATAGGCCATCCCGAATCATCTTCCTGATCTGGTGCTCTAGGTTCCCGAGTGAGTTCTTCATTTGGGGAAACAATCACACCTTCAGTTTCCTCATCTTCATTTGACCTCACTTCTTCTAAGGGTGTTGGGTTGCTGACTGCAGTCTCACTTGGACTAGTGCTTCATGAGTTCTATGACCTGTATTTGCCGTTTCAACAAACACATTCAAATGGTTGTCTGCAGAGGAAGTACCTTTAATGCTTGCATCTGATTCATTTGAGAGAAATGCATTATTTTTGGCTAATGTCACGTCTCCAGATATATAGAACTTCCCGGACTTTGGACCATAACACTTATACCCTTTCTTTCCTTGTGAGTAGTGATAACACCCTAATTTCTATATTTATTTCATCTTATTAGCATGATTTTATGCATTTAAAGAGCTTCAAATGGGGTTGTTATCATATATTTACATGAAAATAATGTTTTCTAGTGATTTCTGATTTTCCCCTAATTTTCTGTTAATTCTATGAATTTTAAAGGATTTATTGAAGCTCGAAATAATTATTTTATAATGAAAATGGCATATTTAATATTTTATTTCGACATTTATCAGCATGGGAATGAATCAGTGAATTTTCTAGAATTTTTTACGAATTTTAGGATTTTTTTGAGATTTATTTGAAGAGGAAATGTATTTATTTCAAGGAAAAAAGTATATTTATAATAGAAAAAGAAGAATTTATATTATTTTTGAACTTTCAAGGGCCTTTTTGCGAACTTTCGTTGCAAAAAGACCCTGAAAACAGCTCTCGGTCGCCACTGCAGGCGTAAAGATCCAATTTAAAATTTTATAGGGTTTTATTGCAATTTTTAATATATATTTTTAATATTTTTAGGAGAAATCAGAGGAGAGAGAGTGCGCCAGGGGCATATACGCAATTATTTTTGGGCGGCGTCCAAAAGCAATTCCAAGCTTTTTAAGGACTTTTCAGCAAAAAGGAAGATTCAAAATGCACCAGCCAATGAGAGAGCGACACGTCATTGCGTGTTTAAAAATGAAATTAATAAATTAATTAATTTTAAATCCAATGGATTAAATTGGTTTAAAATTGATTTATTAATAACTTTTGATCCTGAAGTTCGATTGAGATGATTTTTTTATGGATTTGTTCGTCTTGATCCCCTCTTTCTATCTGTACGGTTGAATCATTCAGATCCAGCCTACATTGATAGATAAATATTAAGTACTAAACGGGGGTAAAATGGTGATTTTTACCATATAACCTAAGTATAAAAGCTAAATTTCGAGAGGGTGAGCTCATTCTTGATAGTTCTCTATCACAGCTGCAAGACAGAGAGGAGCCCCAGCTTGGATCAACAGTTTTGGTACTTTTTCCTTTAATTGTATTTAAACTTTTATGCATTTTGAATGAAATAGGTTAAGTTGTTTGTTTCTTCATCTCTATTCTGATCTGAACTTCTAAATCGCTTGGCTTGAGCGGCATGTACAAGCCCTGATTAGGATTGAGAGGAGAATTTGAGGGATTCACCTGGGCATTCAATTGCATTCCAAAAGAAAACTCTAAAAAATTTAGTTTTAATTCTTAGGATACTCAATTACCCCATTTCAGTTCTGAATTATCAAAGTTGCAAAAACAAACCAAACTCAAATTTAAAATTCCCTTTTAACCTCTCTAATTGACCTCTTGGATCCTTTTATTAGGATCAAAGAAGCCAATTTAGAGCTCCATATTTCTTCTATTCATCTCAACTCTTCTACCCCCCTTTCTAAATTCTCATCTAATTAGGGTGACTTGATCCTCATTGAAGATCAAATTTAGTTTAATCAGAGTGAAACGACCAATACAATCACCAAATTGAGTTCCTTACTAGCTTCCCTTGGACGACACTCGTACTTATCACTATACGTCTTAAGTGGAGTTCTTATAAATTTTATTGCATAAGCCAAAATCCACAACAACAAGGGCTAAAAATTGCATAGTTTTTACCCCTATTTTCGGCTTATCAAGTAGCCATTAAATATACCCTTGACTGCTCTCGGACTGAGTTTGTACAGTGGACAGTGTATATGGGCTAAGGCTGTACAACCAAATACTCTGGGCTTCAGCTTTGTCCTTAAGTTAATATGGGGAAAGAATTTAGAGGCAATGTCAACTGGGCTGTCATATGTCAATACCTTTGGTGGTAATCAGTTAATCATATCAACCTCACTAAGTATGGCCTCTCCCCAGAAATACTACGGAACGTTCTGATGCAGGAATGTTTTGGCCTTATTCACCACATAGCCTATTGACATCTAAGCCACTCCATTTTGCTGCGGGGTATGTACACATGATGATTCTTGTACTATTCCTTGCGCCAAGAAAGACAAAGACACATTTTCATTGAAGAAATCCTTGGCAGCATCAGACTGTAATGTCTTCACAGACATGCCAAACTGATTCTTAACGCTTATGCAGAAAGTCTTGTACTGCTTTTGCCTCTTCTGATTTGTGTTTCTGTAAATGTACCCAGCACAACCATGCACAGTCATCGACTAGTATAAGAAACCACCTTGCCCCAGATAAAAATGTAATGAGTGGTGGGCCCCGTACATCACTGTGAATAAGAGAAAACGGCATCACACTTCTTTCATCATTCCCAATGTATGATGCTTTCTTATGTTTGTCGCATTGGCAACACCCACACACAATCCTGGAAACTTCAAGGTTTTTAACGATGGAGAGAAACATTCTTTCCATCAAATCAAAAGCAGGATGTCCTAGACAAAAATACAAAAGTTTAAATTCTTCAAGTCGATTGTCGTTCTTTTCTTCCAGCATCTGAGCCTCCACCATCAGTACTGCCTTCATTTCAACCTTGACTTAGATTAGCCCATTCTGTTCCTTAAAAGGTGAAATCCTCAGGTTCCTTGCTTTGACATAAGCAAAACTAGTAGGATCAATAGTTAGTGTACATCCAACGTGTTGGACTAGACGTTGAGGAGAAATCAACTGAGCCATCAGGCTAGGTGCATGGATGACATTTTTCATGATACCAAATTTTCAACATTTACGTCACCAATACCAGTAACAGGTAGCACTTCATCAATACCAATACCAGTAACAGGTAGCTTTCTTTCATACGTTTCTATATCCATCATATGAAGTATAGGTGGAAAATTTTCTACGATAAGGAGTCATATGGTCGGTAGCCCCAAGTCAAGAATCCAGTTTAAATAAATATGACTTTCAAGCTATGATGAATTACCTGGTCTGGTAGTTCTTCTGGCCGTGGAACTAGAGCTGACAAAGGCTTTGAGCTTTTCAAGTTCTTCCCTGAGGTTACTGACTTCGTCAGTTTTGGATTTGGGATATGCTTTGGTACTTCCTGATAGGATGACTCTCCATCTTCTAGGTCACTTCCAGTATGCACAGAATGAGCTTGAATTTTTGGAGGTCGCCCATGTAAATCCCAACGGTTGTCTTTTGTATGCCTTTTTTTGTTTACATTGGTGACAAACAACTTTGCTTCTGTAGACTTTGCCTCCCTGAATCTTATGATTTACATCCCTTCCTGCATATTGGGCTTATTCACACCTTTTGAGTCTGCTGCAGTCTTCTGACCCATCACCTTAACCATCAATCCTATTCCATTCTCCTCCTTCAAAACACTCCTGGCCACCTGTCAACGGTTCCATTCTCCTCTTTCGATATAAGGTTGATAGCCTGCTCAAGGTTGGGATTTTTTCTCGATTAAGAATTTGGCCTCTTGCTGACCCATATTCTGAATTAAAACCCATCAGGAATTTAAACATCCTATCCCCAAGAGTGTACTCCCATTCATCTGATTTTGAATTGAATGGTAGTGATCTGATTCTAACAAAATAGCCTGAAGTTCATTCACATAGTCTGTCACAGACCCGTCATTTTGTCGTAAGTTCCACCCCTTGATAACAAACTCATATGCAACTCTTCTGAAGTGCATTCTTCTGAACATTATCCCAAATTTATTTGGAGGTCTTCAGAAAAGACATCTTTGGAAGCTGGTCCTTGGTCATACTGTGTAGTAGAAAAATATTAACATTTACATCATCACACTTCATATATCTGGTATGATATATCTGATGGATCCACCTCGGCAATCAAGTGGTCACCTAACTCCCGCCCAAGAAGAGTAAGCCCCCTCAGGGCAAAGTTCCTCCCATTGTACCGATGGGGTTCAACAATGGGAGGAATTAAAGATGGTAACAGGCTGTGTGATACCTCCGAGGCTCCTTGAAGTAGACTTTCAGCATTAGACAAGGCCTCACAAGATGACATCTTGTACCGGTATTGGTGGTTTGATGACAAATGCAGAGGCTTGAGTATGCGTGGATGGTGTGAATGCAGAGACTCTTTGTTGATGCAGATATGGTGTTGATGACAGTCTGTTGATGGCGCAACTTCAACGACTCCCAAGATGCACATAGATGGTGCGACTGAGGCAGCCTCTTGTGACTTCTTTGGCTATTTCTCATCGTCTACTCATCATGACATGAGACACGATTGTTGTAGACTTCTGCGTGATTCTCACGGATCTCGCTCTGATACCATGTAGACTTCTCCCTGACCAAGCCCTAGGCAACGGGTGGAGAGGAGAAGAACCAACAAGAAGAACGAAAGACTTCTACGTAGTAGCTCTTGTTACTAGATCTGTTATTGTGTACCACTTTCATAATGGGGTATGGGGTTACACACAATGGCCAAAAGATAGAGAGACCAAAAATTGAAAGACATGTAAAGAAAGTGTAATAAGGAAAGCTCGCCATCTAACATTATCACAGGTGCATATTCACCAAGTGCATCTTAGGACGAATCCCCGAATAAACAAGTATTCAGAAAATTTTAGTGATTTTAATGTGCCCAGCATTTTCATATCTAGAGATAATTTGGTCTCTCTCCTGGTATTTAACAAATATGTCAAATCAAATCAATAAGTCACCCGAATATGGTATCCAATCATCAAAGATTACTATATGGCTGGGAGAGGATAAATATATTACAAAAGAAATGCAAGAAGGAATGAGTGTCTTCTTGCAGACCTCTGATGAAGAGAGATTCACATGTTGAAGGGAGAACAGGGAGTTCATGCGCCTCCTCGACACCCCAGAACTGACAGAATGAGAGGTTAAATGGAAAAATTAACGTCCAAGAGACAACGAAAGTCAATTTTCTACTCAACCTCTTGTTAACCCGAATTTTTTTTAAGATAATAATGCAGAGTCTTCATGTCATTCACCCCTTGAGCATATGCATAATTCTTGAACGTATAATTATATTCGATGGGTTTTGAACGCAGATAATCCAAATTTATTGCATCACAAAGTTAGTCATTGATTATGAGATTTATTTTTAACCTTAAATGTTTAACCGTAGGATAGTCATGACGAGAATAACTTGTGTCCATATCAAATAAGACGGATAATATGTCTACTAAATAATAACTAGGACAAAGATGAGAATATATGATGAATATAAGAGGAAAAGTAAATAAAGAGGAATCGGAAACTCTTTATTGAAAAGTCCACAGCAGATAAAGAATGGGAGAAGGTTAAAAAATTGTTCAGGGAATAGTAATTAGTAGTGTGGAAGGGACTGCAACTTAATTGAGATTGAGAAATGACATTGAGAAATCACCTTTGAGTCTTATTTACCACTTTGATCCCGTGATGTACAATTTCAAGACGATCTCCTCCACTTTTATAGTAATTTCAGCCTGCACAGAAACCAAAAAACCATGAAAATTGATCAGTCTCAAAATCAGACCTTTCACTTGGCCCACCATTTAAAGAAAATACTAACTTGTGATATCCTTTCTCTAGACTTTTGTAAATAAGGAATTTATAAAAGTAGGACGTGGGGCCAAAATAAATAAAGTAATATTATCAAGGCCTTAATGTGTTGTCCCTTTTGTTCTCCAACCCATCTTCTTTTTCATCCTCATTCTCAACTATGCTTTCTCCTTTCCCTGTGTGAGATCATATATCCGTGTCCAAGTATCTATCAATTTGTCTCCAAGTATCTATCTATCAATCTATCTGTATACCTATCTATCAGTATACCAATCCGATTGCAGACCCGTAGTGCATCATCAATAATGTGCATCCTGCCATTTTCAGCTAAGAATATAACGAATACCATTTTTTATGTTAAGTAGAGTGAATATAATACATATATTCTAAATCTTTACTTTGCACTAAATTAAGATATTTACAGACTTATCTGACCAAAGGATAGTCATAATCACTATCCCAACGCTCTTTCAAATATACAGGGGATAATCATAGTTACTTTGAGTTTTTTGACAACTACAGGATCTGGATAATCATATGTATGAGAAGCTAAAGGATGATGGAGCTCAAAGGAGCCCAAATTAAAACGAACACCCTCCCTTGTTAGAATGACTTTGTTTCACCTTCAGCTTTACAAATGTATTTAATGCATTACTATGTATTTTTATATGTTATGGTTTTGGTGGCATAATGAATTAGGAGGCGCACGGCTTGATCCGAGGAGAGAGAATAATAAAATAATAATGATTTGATATATATGTATGCATTGAGGGCAACAGGGAGGGACTCATATCTAGTGGGTAGTGAAGAGCTACTGCAGCTCCTGATGCCAAGGTGAGGACCAGGTGTGAATGATAATACCGTGCACTTATGTCTGTACCTATCCCAATTTTAAGGACTAATATCAATGGCAGTCTGATAGACTATTTTTGGATGTCAACCGGTATCTTAGGTTTCCCAGGTATCTATATTACTTTGAATTAATATTAGGGGCTATATTTTATGAATCCAAGAAGATATCACTTTATTAAAATTCAAAATCATATTTTTATCTTATACTTTAAGGGCACTTATCTAGATTCAGAGAAAAATATTCCAAAAATTTGATCTCACTGATATCAATACGATAAGAAATTTAAAAATAAAGTTTAATTCAGTACTTATGGATAATTAGAGGAAATACATATGATATCCAATAGACCAAGTGTACATGTAATTTTGAAATAAAACAACTGTTTAATCAAGATTATCAGCTTTGATTAGAGATATTCTCGTCGTGCCTTGGTGGATGGTTAGACCTTGTTCAAAGGTAGAGAATTTGGCCTCTCAAATTAGCTCATTTAAAAAACCCATGTGGGTTTGTTAAATAATCAAATTATGAAAGTTCATGAGCGCTGAAAATTTTGAGATATAGTGGAAGACTATAGAGAATTATGGGAAATTATTGTAAAAGATGTAAATTTCTCGTTTGCATGAACACTTTTTTAAATATAAAAAGTAACTGTCTTAAGATCATAGAAATGTAGAATGAATTTTCATCAAACATTGACATTTCCTAATTATCCATCCCTATGAAGATACTTACCTTAGACTGCTCTCTGATGCCAGCAGTCATTTAAGGGCTGACAATTAATTATATTCACAACCGGGAATTAGAAAACTAATCAATACATGTTTCCTCTACATTATGCCTGCTCTCCCTGAATAATCAACAAATAAAGTTCCTCTACCACTAAGTGAAAATTAAGAAGCATACCACATTACTTTTCACCAAATTCATTTTTACCTCGAGCTGAGTGATCTTTGCTTCTCAAATCTTACTCATCATGCATGTTGATACGATCCTCTACCCCCAAAGAATATCTTAGGAATTTTAGCCCACTAGGGGCATTTTAGTCATTTCATATTTAGGGTAGATTGCTTTCTTTTCTTATAAGTATGTGTAGCCCTCCTTTGAGGAGGGCAGTCAAGACTTATGGTAAGATCGGCCTCTTGGCTCACTATCTCGATCCTCCCTGTCTCGGTCCCGTCCCCCTGACCGTCCAGCGATCCCCTATCCCCATGATCGTCTCACCGGATCTTCAGCCGGCTCACCTTCAATCCGATCCCTACCTCTGCCGTTCGGTTCCCTTTTAGTCTCCGACAATCCCCGTCCCTGTGATCGTCAACCCTTCACGGCGTCATTCGTCCCTGTTTGATCCCTGCCCTATCTGTTTGACCCCCCCTATCATTCCCGTTTCGACTCGCATCGCCCTCTACCCTCCTTCCGATACGAACCTAGACTGAGGTTCTTATCACATGTCTAGAACACATTGCTCACCATAATATCTTAGTTTACCAAATCTCCCAAATGAACACCACTTTTCATTTTTATAATAATTGCCATATAAGAAAAATAAGAAGCATACTTTGATAATCAGTAAATTCTATTTTGCCTTGAACTGATGGACTACCTTTGCTTATCAAACCTTACTCAGAGCGCATGTTTAGAACACATTACTCAGCTTGAAATCAGGAACATTCTCTGTCTTCTCAGTTACTCCCAAGCATTGACCAAACAACACCTCTCACGAGCCAATCCAAAAAAAAGCTACCATCATCATCATCATCGTCATCATCATCATCATTGCTCTCCATCATCCGCGCATATGTTCAAACACTCAGCTCAGACTTGGAAATGAGGATCCCATCAGTGTCAGCATAGAGCCACTCCCCATCATGAATACGGGCCCCGCCTATGTGAACAGCAACATGTCTCTCTCCAGTCCCCCTCTTGTTGGCCTTCATGGGATGAGCAGCGAGGGCTCTCACACCAACATCACAGCCGTTTATTTCATCCACATCTCTCAGGCAGCCGTTGATTATGATGCCTGACCAGCCATTGTTCTGGGCTTGCTGGACTGGGTTGCCCCCTAAGATGGCGCAGCGGAGGCTGCCGCCGCCATCGACCACCAAAACTCTGCCATTTCCTCTCTCTTCAAGAAATTCTCTCACTAGAACGTTGTCCTCGAAGACTTTGAGTGTCACAATCTGACCCGAGAAGACCTGGCGGCGGCCGTAGATTTGGAAGATGGGCTGGAGAGCTCTCAATTCTCCATTCTGAATCAGGTGAGAGTTGCCGTCGCACAATTCTGCGGTTGCGAAGGCCATGGCGTATGATCTGTTCTTCAGAGCTCTTGTATATGTGGGAAATCACTGGACGGAATCAAAAAAGTACCCATGAATAAATTGCACGAGATCAAATTTTTGGCTAAAAAAACTCAAGTGGAGTTTACTTGGGGAATTTTATTTTTTTTTGAAAAGTTTTACTCGGGGAATTTTGAGGGCACAGGAATGTCAACAAATTTTCATCGAATAATTTTTTAATAATAGTCGTAAAATACATGTAAAGTATAATGAGGAGATGAATGGTTTTCTAATAAAAGGTCATTCGGCTTCTTTTTTGGTCAAAAGAATGCCAAGAAATGCCCAATATCATAGCAAATAATTAAAAAATAATTGTGCCGTAAAAAGCATGACGAATCTGCCGGATAAAATAATTCACCTCATGAAATGATATAAAAGGGAGAAAAATGAGATATTTTCTTTCACTAGGAACATTTACCGCACTGATTTATTTGGTAAACTTCCTGACCAATGAACGACGGGCTTAACGATGTTTATTTCGTAGATGATTAGGTACGTATGTCCAAGCTTCACTAGGAAATGGGCGGGTGGAAAACTCGCCAAAAGTCACAGACTTTACCATTCGATAGACAAGTCAAAGGCTTGTGGCACATTTTTTCCTTTTGAAAAAGAAACTATCGGTGAGTTCTTTCCAATAACTCATAAATAGAAAACTGGGAGATAAAGAATTGAAATGGAAATTAACCGTTGTCCCATCAGCAGAAATGTTTTTTTTTTCATATCCATAAAAAAAGACAGCTGAGAAAAAAATGAATCCAAATCAGGAAAATAATGATAGAAAAATAATATTTTAAAATCATCTCCAGCAAAGAGAATAGGATATAAGACCATCTGCAAATGCAACAAAAGTTACCCCAAATTTTGCTTATACGAGAAGAGTGATTCTTTTGAGCACGTCATTTTATCTTTTAACAACTCTAAGGAGAATCTTTGTTGAATAAGGAAAACCAGATCCAAACATCACTCAAGCCTTTTAATAATCTTAGGGTAATCTTACAAGGATGAGTTATCTCACTCTTTGAAGAAATAAAGGAAATGGAAGGCCACTTATTCTATTGAGAATACTGGTAACTTAATTTCAAAATTTGAGAGTACGGATAATAAAAATGTAAAGGTTTTAAGGGATTGCACCAATGCTAGTGCGAAAGAAATTTCTACAATTTTAAACAACCGTCAAAGGTAAAAGCTTTGGCAGAAAAACGAAGGCAATGAAAAACACTAGCGCATAATGCATTATGAGAGAATGAGTCTTTATCAGCATTAATATTTAGACATTTCTCATAAAAAATTGGGGGGAGAAAAAACTCCATTGAACGTGAGATGAAGTGACAAGGTGCTTAAGAGGAATTTTAAATGACCTTACTTGTGAAGATAATAGCATCGGCAACAAAAAGAAAATGAAGGATTTACAAAATGAAGAGGACCAGCCCCAATCCCCTTCAATAGGGGAAAATCCATATGCCAAGAAAAACCAGGAATAGTAGAAAGTCAAATCAAAACGCCTTCCTAGTCGTAAAAAAAGAAAGAATGATCCCCATTAGGCAATGAAATGCGCTGACGTGATAAGATTCCATTGACGCAGAGCTTCTCTCAAAGGATTTCATGAATTGAGTGTTCCCATTGGCGTACATCTTCAGCAATTAATCCAAGAATTCACTAACCGCCGATCCAAACAACGGATCTTTCTTCGCAACACAAAGTAAAACACGCTAAGCTACAGGAGATCGAAATCTAAGAAAATATCTACGATGAATTTTTGAAGTTAAGTTAATCTAAGATGAATATATCCACGGGGAACATAATCTACGATGAAGTAAGTTACACGAGATCATTCTGAAGGAAAAAAGGTAGAGAAGAAAATCAGCGCGCAGAAAGAAAAGACCTCGTGGCAACCACAAAATGATCGAGATCATCAAATAATCTCGAAACTGGACATTGCAAGCGATCGAAGCTCCGAAAAATCAAGAAAGAAACAGTTAAATCAACAATTACCATAAAATCACGGGATCGTTTTGGAGAAAATAAACGGGAGAACAAAATCACTTGCTCATTCAAGAAGCATAATAAATGAAAAAACACAGATAATTGTTGCAGAAGAAGGCAGCGAGATACCTACGAAAGGAGATCGCTCGTAGTGAAGAGGAAAGTCTGTGCTGACCACCGTCAGTCTGAAACTGGCCAAACTTCTTCCTTGGGGTATTTATACACACATATATCCACATAGTTAATACATATATTTTTTCTTGCAAGCTTTTTCCAGAAAATATAATTTATATGATTGGTCAAAAAATTAGTTTGACTGGTCCTCCCAAACTGGACCTCATAAATTTAGTCCCTATCACAGACCAAACATTACGGCCAGTCTGGCCTCCTCTTATATTGTATACGTATTAATATTATATATAATATATTATAAATGGATGAAGACAAGGTAGGAGAATGACAAATCAACCAAAGTTTTTTTTTCATAAATGGGATTGACTTTCCTTTTTAATTTTTTCTCATAGTTTTTTTGTTGTTTTCTCAAACTCTATGATCTTTATTTTGTTTTTAGCAAACAAAAAGGGGCCGGCGGGTCTACCCCAAAAATGTATTTGAATATACTTATTTTGAGATATTTTCTTCCATATTAATATCCATAAGGTTATTGCTTCTTACACTTAGATTATGTGTTTTATCATTCCTATTTAATTTCACAAGTACTAATAAAAGCATGAGGTTGACATTTAGACATCAATGTTTAGAGAGATTGATAAACTAGAAACAGGTGATGTCCAAACAGAGAGAGGAATGTCATGATTTTTCACATGGGAGGAGAATAATTTGGTGGAATCATATTTTATCTCAAAGAATTTATTTTTTAGAATTTAAGAAAGTGATGTATAAAAAGTATGAAATCCCATTTGAATTCCATGTGATGATGTTGCAAAAACTTATTCAGGGAGAAATATAACATCTAAGAATTTTGACAAAGCGGCGGTTATCAAAATGTCTGGAATTTGAGGAGAGTTCAGGGTGCTTAATACACTGTCCAAGACATCCATCATGTCCAATATTTTATAATCTCACATAATGGGCAAAAGCAATCAACTGGTGGTGACTATGGATGGTATTGAATAGATTGATAACGTGATGGGCCGGACAATTTCATACTATTTCTACATTTTGAATCACCCATCAACCACAGTCTTAAATCACACCCTCCTTTTAATCGAGGGTACCCATGTTAAAAAAAAATCTAAGATAATGCATCCTGCCATATTAAATGGGTCAACTAAGTTTAATCTCGAGCAAATATGTTCTCTACATGAGCAACCCAAATTAGAATCTTGACAGAGCCACATGTCCACCTGCAACTGGAATCTGGGTTCTCTGTTTTGACAACATGTTTTTCTTCGAATACATATTTATATGGACATGATGCTGGTGTTTTGGCCACAATAAAAAGGGAGGGCTCCGAATGAGAAAAAGGAGAAGAAGGATAGGCAACCATGGAAGTATTTCATGGGTGATTTTTGGGTCTCTCATATTTATAATTAATGATCATTTTATAAACCCTTATACTTTATGTATATGTTCAAACATCCAAATGACCTTTTACATGTGACCATCTAGTCTGATGTACCAGTTAAATTGATAACTCTAATATCCCAATAAACTTTTATTGACCATCCTAATTAGTTAGATATGATATTTAAGATATAAATTAATGAATCATGGATCAATTAATTCTAATTAATATATCAAGCTTCCAGGCCATGGGTTGCAAGCTATAGTTTTCTCTCTAGAAGGTACATATGGGGTTTATCAACTCTTTCGTGGAACTTTTTTTCAGTTATCATTTACATATAATCCCTCATAAGCATGATACTCCTCTGATGACTTTGGGTATGCTAAACTGTCAACCCATAATCATTCATGTTGTAAATTGTGATACGTTTGAAAATCATCATAGAACTCCATCTCTGCTAATTCTACTGCATTGGCTAAGGACATCATTTCATTCAATCTAATAATTCCTTAGGAATTTGTATATACACAGTCAATACAATCATCCATACACAAGATTTCTTTGATGTCTCAAGACTAAGGACCATCTAGAGAAAATGTGTTGAGTAGTATCAGTTAATTTAATGTGTTAGTTGACATATATATAACTTAAATGCATTCAATGTAGTGTAACTTTATGCACTTGTGGTCTGATTCCTTTTCAGTGATGTACACATGTCTCGATCAATTGGTCCCATCAAATCAATCTGCCCATTCAATGATCAATCATCAATCAGATCAAATGGATAGTTCTGACCCATTGTCTGAACGTGTTGCCAAACCAATGTCTCCTATCAAAGGCTGCCATGTGGCAAACATAAAGAGCCATGAACATTGTTAGTTTTATTTCATCCGACTATTTCAAGAAATTCTTCCAGTCCATGTCAGATCGGACTCAGCAGGAGCAACCATGACCATGATGAGCCATTTGGAAGCTGCGCTCCCAGTCATCGCCAGGCTTCGAATCTGCATGAGGCACGTGGCGGGGGTGCTTCTCCCTCTTTTCACCTCTGATCTGACGTAGACCATGCTTCAGCGCTGGCGCGAGGGCATCCATGCATTCCGCCACTGCGTTCGGGTTTCCGGGCATGTTGATGATCTGCAACACACAACATCATGGTACAAAACCCAGACTACACATGCACAAACATACATAAATATTAACACTATAAAAGACAAAGCAATTTGAGTTTTATTGTGTTTCATTTATAATGCAATTAATCTCTTGACCGTCAATAGAATTATGAACAATTTTAATCGGACACAATTTTTAGGAGACGAAAATATGAAAGAAATCTAAATTTTAGTTGCACATATATCTGCATTTCTTACCAGCGTCGATCCTCGGATTCCAGCAGCCGCCCGAGAAAGCATTGCTGTGGGGGTGACCTGATTACATGAGATACAATTCAGCTCAACTAATTTAAGGAAAATGCAATGGAGAAAATAATAATGGGGATTCTGACCTTGAGGCTTTCCTTGAGCATGACGAAGATGAGCCCGTTAGCCTCCTTCTCTAGAACAGCTTTTGTGGCTTCTGGCGTCACGTCTCTGGGAGTAAATCCAGTGCCACCTGGGAAGACGCGACAATGATGAGAATCATGATCGTCTTCCAAATCCTGTCATCATCCGTACGCTTGGAGGACGATGACTTTTTGTTCTCTTCCTCCTCACAAAAGGAGATATAAAAAAAGTCGATCTGATTGGTTTTGCTGATCAACCAAGTGGGCTGGATCTTAATCATGCTTGTAGGCCGTTTGAATCTCTACAGTCATTCATTCATGGATCATCGATCAGATCAAACTTTTGTTTAGACAGTTCCATTGCTAGATTGATGGTCGAAAATCAGTGTTTGTACAAAGGAAAGCTGCCATGTCTCAATAGACTGCAATTTGAAAAAGCTACACCTAGTATTTTCCTCCATCTCGTGAATGAAGTAGGTCTTGTGGAGCTCACAGACTACAATCTGATCTGACGACCTGATCATGGATCACATCAAATCACAATTCGCTATTTTACTCACGTTTGTAGTGAATTATCCATACAAGTGTGAATTAAGTCAAACTCGACCTGGCCCAGGGGCACTTCAGGGCCTAAGCCCGCGATTGTATGTCATGGGTATTTAAACCCCAGACTCTTAATAGGAAAGGGGTTGTCTTTTTCTGAGACCCTATGCATGGAGGCTGGGGACTGGTCTGTTCTGCTCCAGCAGAACCGACATGGTATCAAAGGCATGGCAAGAATGCCTCCGGCTCAAATCTTCACTGCCTTCCTATCATCAGCTAACCAGGGGCTGGTATAACTGGGAAGAAGTCTCTATGTCAATTTCATTTATGGAGCAAGATACTGCATCAGGCATGGGAATAACTTCAGAAGGACAAGAGTATAGAAAGAAGCCTGTCTTGGCGAAGATTTTACATCCGTTGCCTCAGGTGTGAGAAAGTCAAAAGTCTCCAAACGAATTTCCATCAGTGGCAGAAATTTGAAATGCTGACACTGAGGGGTGGGTGTTTGAGTAAACACCTAGTCAATGGCCCAGTGGCAGAAGATAGGACGCAGAGGAGGCCTTCATGCAAACTTGGATTCTTGGCACTCTACCCCCTGAAATATATGACAACTTTCTTCACATTGATACTGTGAACAGATGTGGGATAATATCCATATAAAATTTTCCAATTGGAACAACATCTGATACTTGATAGTGGGGCCACCACCAATCTGAAAACCTCTTACAGTGAGAACTATCAACTGCACGCAAAGTGACAGAAGGAGAAAGGTTATCACTGCTGGTATGGGACTTAGTCAGGTGGCTGGTATGGGCAATGTGAAGCTGAATGGATTGGGAATCATTTACGGACATGTTGTTTTACCCTCATAAGTTGGTTTCTGATACTAACTGCTCACTCATTCTGAATTCTGAATGGAAGTTTTCTATATGATAAGA
Organism: Wolffia australiana; assembly: GCF_029677425.1. Classification (NCBI taxonomy): domain Eukaryota; kingdom Viridiplantae; phylum Streptophyta; class Magnoliopsida; order Alismatales; family Araceae; genus Wolffia; species Wolffia australiana. Next base: position 5,125,069 of record NC_135841.1, on the reverse strand, counting down.
TGGGAAGGAAGACCATATGAACTAGAGGCAATGAGGAATGCTGCTACTTGAGGAGAGATCACCCTCCTCGGCAGGTAATCGTCTCTAGAGCCAGGGACTCAGAGGAGCAGGCAGCAGAGAATCTTTTTGCAGCACAATCAACTAGGACACCCACTCTTTGAAACTCTCAAAGGCATTATCCCTCTTTGTTTGTTGTCATCAATGTTAAAACCCAGGTTTTTGAGGCATGTCAGCTCGCCACGCACAAGAAAAATGTCTTTAGCCATGTGAGTGAACCAACTCAAATTCCATTCTATCGTGAGCGCAGTGATGTCTGGGGCCCACTCCTGCTACTGGTCTTAAATGTGCACTCTAGTTTATTGTCTTTATTGGTGAGTGCACAAATTACATCTGGACTTATTAAAAGACAAAGATGACGTCAGCAAAGTCCTCAAGTTCTGTGAGATGATTCAGACTCGATTTGGGTCAAATAAAAAGGTTCAGATTCGACAATGCTAAATACTACTTTAACAATGAAGTGGCTGATTATTTTGACAAGAGGGGTATCATTCATGAATGATCATGATTGATCATTACCTCAACAAAATGAGCTTGCCATGACACAGATCAGGTATGTTGTGTCGACTGCCAGGTCACTGTTACTCCACAAAGATATTCCCAAATTCTACTGTGGAGAGGCCACCCTAACGAGTACCCATCTGATCAAGGATCCTGGTTTATGTTAGGACTTCGGAGAAACTCTCTACCTCATTCCCTCAGGTAAAATAGAAAACTTATTTTTTCCCTTGGGTTCTTGGTAGTGCAGCCTATGTGCATGATCCCTCTACTAAGTTGGGGAAATTCGACCTCTGTTCAGTCAAATGCATATTTGTTGGCTATTCATTCACTCAGAGGGTACTGGTGCTATCACCCCTCCAATAGTTTTTTTATCCCTGCCGGAGTGACATTTCATGAGTGTGTGAGATCCAATTTACCAGCTGATCCATTGAGTCTGCCGTTTCACTAATATACAAGGGAACCAATTAGTGATATGGAGCAAAACTCCCAAGATGAATCTGATGATACCTTGTATACCTGATAGGCAACATCCAGCACTGAGTCCTGAACATCTACTAGTGGAGGAGGAAGCAATTCCTGATGTGTCTTCAGTGGCCCATTGCATTGCATAAGGGGAACCAGAGTTGTACTAAGAGACCTCTTTATCCCATTGCCAATTAAATGTCATATGAATGTTTAAGTCATGGTTATAAGACAATGCTCTCGGATGTTGACTTCGCTGAAGTTCTTAGGACAGTGGAGCAAGCTCTGAAAAGCACTGAGTGGAGTCAAACTATGGACGAGGAAATGGCAGCTTTGAAGAAAATGGCACTTAGTAACTAGTACCACTACCTCCTGGCAAGAAATCGGTCAGATGTAAATGGGTCCAAACTGCCAAGTATTGCACAGATGAAGAATTAAAATGCGACATGCCTTGGCTGGCAGCCGAGGGATGTCCCACTGAATTCAAGAGGGATAAATAAAAGTGTCAGTGTATGCAGATGCTGATTATGCAGGTCTCATGATGGACAGAAGATCAATGTCAGGGTGTTATGCAAATGTGTGCAGAAGACTGGTGATCTGGAGAAGTAAGAAGCAACATGTTGTTTGCAGGTCTAGTGCTGAAGCAGAGTTCAGATCAGTAGTTCAAGGTATATGCGAGAGCACCCTGATCAGAGGACTCTAACGAAACCTACAGTTTCACTTTGAGGGAACAGAGTGTTTATTCTGTGAGAATAAGTCAGACCTCTCTATCGGTCGTAACCCTGTTCAACATGATCACGCAAAGCATGTTGAGGTCAAGCGTCATTTTATCAAAGAAAACATAGAAGCTGACATATTCACCAAGGGGCTTCAATCCTCTGCATTCTTCAAATTGGTTGACAAGCTCAGCCTGGACAACAGCCATACCAAGCTTGAGGGGGGATGTTAAGCAGACCATCTTATTTTATTTTTATTTTATTCACCGTTTAAGTGACTTATTCACACGCGTGCGAATTAAGCCATGCCTAGTCCGCTGTTGTATGTCATGGGTAATCAATCCTAGAGTCTTAGTAAGAAAGGGGACTGTCTTTTCTAAAACTAGTCTGTTCTGCTCCAGCAGAACAGACAGCTATCTCAATCGATTTACCTGACTAGATCTAGATGTCTGACTGATCCCACGTACCAATCATTCCCATAGATAGAAGGCAATAGGGATTATCCTGATTAAAGAGCGTATTGGATCTCGCTGATCTGAATCACACCAAATTCCCAAACACTACTCTGCCCAAGCGAGTGATGATGATGATTTTGTCTCCAGTCATCAGAGGAAGGTTAAAAAACGAACAATGATGATGTTGTCTTGTCATCATTGTTGTCTTCCTGGCTAGAACAAACGACAAAGGCAATGATTCATCATCATCATCATAGGACAGTGAACAATAGTGTTAGGTCCAAAGGCAAAGAAGAAATTTGCTGATAGCACACTCACCAAGAGTCAGAATAAGATCAACTCTGTCGACATCACACCACTGCAGCAGCGTGCTCTTGATTCGATCAAGTTCATCGGGCACGACAGAAGTTGCAACAACTGTTGCTCCTCCGAGCTTTTCAGACATGGAATTCACAACAGAAATTGCTCTTGGCCCACTGAGAAGAATGAAGACAACATCAATTTACGCTTTTAAATCAGTGCGTGAAATCAACTGCAGAAGGAAATAATCTACGATATTTAATCAGATAAAGTTGTTGACTAAGCATGATCTTTACTCCGTTGTCTTCTCAAGCAAAGATAATTGATTAAGCTCAGCCATATTTGATTTAGCATCAGGAAAGTGGCCCCATTGAAACAAACATTCAAAGGGGTGTATCCAAATGCATGTCTTGAAACGAAGAATACAATTTTAAACATGAAATTAGCGTTTGTCGATTATGACCAATCCACCATCGTCATCCTCATGCTTGAATGATCATGACGATTTTTCATTGTCTCTTGCAATCAGAGAGAAGCTATGGGAAACTGATGAGAGCCAATTACAACTTTTTCTCATAATTGTCACCCTGCTGAATCATGGGTACATTAATGACTTGTCAACGTCAATGGTGAACAATATTTAGAATGAAGAAGTTTTTATTACCTTCTATCAGGTCCTTCTCCGGAGCTAACAGTGTCACTCACAGTAAGAATGGCGACTTTGGCCACCAAAGGTCCCGTCGCTTTGTGTGCATGATCAACACTGGATGTGATGGGGACCTTGACTTGTTCTAACTTTCCCGGAGGAAAACCAACGATATCTGAAATCAAGACGGCAGACACTAAGGTTCCTGGTGCAATCACACTGTCTACTGCGGGCAGTTCTAACAAAGAGTTGGCGCTTTTCATGCTCAATAAACGGCTGCTAGCTTGATTGCCGGTGCTCTCAGCGACAAAGCTGCAGACAAGATAAGAAATTACTTGATTCTAAGTTTCTAGCAGGATAAAATGGAAATTAAGAAAAATTATCAGTACCAAGAAGAGTAGCACTCACCCCGGATGGCCACTTCCATCATTAGCTGCCCATTGAATTATGGCACGATGAAATTCTGCACGAGAAGGGTCTGCCCTTATGGGATGACATATTCGGGCTTGGACTCTGTTGATATCATAGCAATCGAGGTTAAACAGTGGAGTTAAAATGTCGCTCCTTAAGACGGTTTTATGTAAAAGTGTATGTTTCTTTCTGTCTATCTAAGGCTGATCGAGTGAATGAAAAGATGAGTGATTCTACTGACAGTAAGAGGAACAGGGCATCAGTCCCTGTTTACCCTGACTCCTCTCTCTCCACAGATCATCCAAAAAGAAACATCTGGGAATCACTGGATTATCTTAAAAGGTTCAGTTCTATAAAAGATAATTTATTATCAGTATTTCTAATAAAGGGTCAAAGGAAATGATTTTTTAAAGAAATATAATAGAACGAAATAAATCACCTTTGAGGGAAAGGATGGTCCCATCCAGAAAGCTGACGAATAGCAGGAACAACGAAAAGATGGAAGCAGACTAAGCAGCTGACAGGATTTCCAGGTAAACCAAAGGCAAGAGCTTTCTTTGAAATTGTATCTTCTCTTGTTTGGACAGATACTTCTGCAAAAGTTAGTGGCTTGCCAGGCTTCATTGAAATCTGTTTCAGACATGCATTGGGTATCAATGTTGTATGATAAATTTATTTTTAAAGTCTACACAAATTAGAAGATTAGGGCATATCAAGAAATCATTTCAAAAGAGAAAGAGGATGAACTTCAAATCATTTGTGTTGTCCTATCATCAAATATTTCGATAAGATCATGATCCATATATCTTGATCAGATTGGTGAATGATAGCTTGGTGATGATCGGAAGAATAAAAAACGGAAAATCAAAAATGACCTCTCTCTCTTCTCATCTCACCACTTCTGATTAATGACACTCTGTTTCTCTTCACATCAGTCTCCACTCTGCATGTATCTCCTCCAGGAATGCTCTTCTCACCACCTACCTCCACCCATCCCTCAAAAGTATGTCTATCCCTGCGACAATAATACTGTAAAGCAGTGCTTCTGGGTGCTCCCTCCATTAGAAAAACAGCCGCAGCATTATTGGTCTATCAGAGGGCAGGAGATAGAGATTAATTGGTCTGCCATGTGCGTCATCTGATTGGACTATCCAGCCTATTCCACATTAGGCTGATCGGATGATCAACAATCACACAGCACTCTTGATAGGATCTTATTGATGGCCCAAGAATAACCCGAACACTTTTTTTCTGAAAATTAAGAACCCGACCATTCTGATCGAATGGGCTGATCAGATCACCATCTGGACTACCCGATGGATCAAAAAGTTTGTCAGGACTGATCCAATCAGTACCACTCACCAACCCATAGTGTTACAATTTCATTATGCCGTACTTTTCAAAAGGTTCCACTATCTTTGAAATGTTCAAACATTTGGAAAAACCATACAAGAACTTCCGATCAAAAGCATATGTCCATGCAGGGCAGTGCATCAAGATTACTTAACAAAAAATGCAGCGGTGAAGATAAACAACACACTGTGTACGCACCTTATCAAAGAGAATGGTGCCTTTCTTTTTGAGGATAGGCTTGACAAAGTCCCTGTCTCCCATTGACACACCACCAGAGGTCAAAAGTATGTCGATCCCAGAGGAGAAGGCATCACTTAGAACTTTATCGATATGCTCTTCACTGTCAGGAACAATTCCTAGGTCAACTATTTTGCAGTCTTGCTGTAGTGAAGATGCTATAAGCATGGAACGGTTGGAGTCTCTGATCTACAAAGTGACCAGTAGGTATCAAAATTCATTATGAAATGCTTACAAGTTCTAGAGCATTATTTGAGACCAGAAAAATAAGGCCACAAAACTCGAATTTGACAGTAGGTCTTGGCACCAATTCGTTATCAACACTCATTGGCACTGGCGTTTACAGCTTCAAGGCACGTTGAAGATGACACTGACAGGTGACCAAGTTGGCCAATGTTGATGGTTGATGATACCGTCAACGATAATGTCAACCGGATAACCCAAATAGACAGAGGCAGCCATTAATCACTGTCAGACACTCTGACATTGATGTTAATGTTGACGATTTTTCGTGGTTAAAGATGATCATGATGGTGATAAATATCCCTGGATGGTTGATGTCAAAGTTAACAGTGGTTGACGCAAATTGTCAACTGGTTGTCAACGTCCCAACTCAACGAGACAGAATCTCAGTTACTTATTTATTCTTCTTAATTTTTTTGAGAGAACGTAACCTGCCCTCCATGTAGATTCTGTGTAGCTGGCTCCACAATCTCATCGCCTGTAGATAGCACTGCAACAGTGGGCGTTGGATAGACCTGCGTGCACTTGGGCTCAGAGAACAGAAAGATATAATATTTTCTTTTCTGGAAACAGAGAACATTCGAGAAGGAAAAGTAACGGCTAAGAAAAGTGGGTCAGCACCTTAACAGTCATAATTCCAATCGTGGCAAGTAACCCTAGTTCGGCAGGTCCTATTCTCTCTCCAGACTTCAGAACAGTCACGTCCGTCTCGATGTCAGAGCCCTGGTCAGCAAATAGAGCGATGAAAATAAAGAAAACGTATCAATTCAGCAAAAACCCCGAAATTGAACAGATCACGCAAATTTGCATTTTTTGATTTTTTGACAAAAAACTAATTTTTGTTTGATGAATCAAAACCTGAGTACAGATAAGCAGTGAAATATGCATTCTAAAGTATTGCTTGGCGATAGTCTTGGGAAATAATAAGACAGATTATAGAAGAGCCCAAATTACATGATAGCTAATGCACTGTTTTGATATTAGGAATATGCCTGCATGGACTCGCAAAACAATGAAGTTACACCATCAGAAATGCACTGCAATGATAAACCATTGAAGTAGTTTGATCCCGGAATTCTCATCCTCTGATTGGCTCAACGCGCTAGCACTGGATTTCTCGTTTCAAAAACCAATGATAAATCATTGGATTTTATTTTTTTAATAAACCAAGGAACTGGCCGCTCTTTTAGGTAACTTCTCTTCTCCTAAGAATTTTCCTGATATCAGCGTCAAATGACATTTCTCTCTAAACGAAATGTGGTGAAAATTTAACTCGCAAGTATATAGTTGTACTAAGCGATTTAACATTACACTTGTAAAATAAAGGATCAGGGCCCTAAAAATCATGAAAATTATACAAACCAGATATGAAAGAAATTTAGCGCTTCTGATTTAATCCATTGCGGCAGATTTTTCTGGAACATATTTAATTATTTCCATGATTAAGAGAGTGATCATATAAACGGATTTAATAAGATAGACTTTCATAAAAGTAGACATTGAAAGGCCCTTTATGGGCTCTCGTAATCTCCATTTTGAGACTCTCAGAATAGCTTTAGTCAAGGTTCGTAACTTATCCTCTTGAAGGTTATGAGATAGGCCAGGATTTTGAAGGTTATGATATAGGCACGTTGGATGGCCTAACTGTCAGCAGACGTCCACTTTTTCTCTCTCTCTCTCTCTCTCTTTTATGTTTCTTACCCATGTATTTTCATTATTGGATATCTACCCTTATAATAATGGGTATACCCGATCCTTCATATTGGGTCCACGAGACCCAATACGAGTAAACCCAGTATAAATACTGGGTTATGATGGAACCCTAAGTGAATATGAATGTTATCCTAATTTCTTTGGGTTCTTCCTCGGGCGACTAGGGTTTGGACTGGTGGAGAAGAAGCCTCTCCATTGCTTTTCTCCAAGATCAGCTGAGAGCTGACACTAACCGTGCTTGCCTGCTGATCTCTCATAGCCACTTCCTAAAAAAATAAACTTGCCTAAAGCTCATCCTCAGAATCTCTCTAGCCTTCATTTATCATACATGACAGCTTGGATGGTGTCAGATTCTGCCATAGTCTGCCCTGGAACAAAAAATTCTCGACTAAGAACCACTATTTTTCTTTTTCTTACACCATCATTAAGTCTACACTAAAACAATAACTAGATCATCACAAACACAAAATTGGCATCAATCCAAACCTGACAACCACTCATTTGCAAATGAGGTTCAATCGCTGCCATCGCCACAGCCGCTGCCGACATCTACACGTGATGGTGACGCGAGGCGATGCGACAGGAGTCACAGGAAGGGAGGATGGAGGGAGGTGATGAGGAGGCATTGGAGAGAGCACAGAGGTTGATGGCGAAGATCGTGGAGAAGCGACCAAACCCTAGCCTTAGCATATTCATGTTCTTGCGACTATGCTGTAGTCTCAGGAGTCCGGGTGTTGGGCGAAGTCCATGGGCGAGGGAGATGTGAGGCAGAAACACTAGCCAACGTGGTGGAGAGGACCCCTGGCCACGCGATGGTGAGGGGATCCCGCTGGAGAAGGCATTGCAGTGGCTGGGGCATTGCGAGGGAGGGAACTTCAGCCACAAATCCGCGACACAATGGTGGGAAGGGCGTCAAGAGGTGCTCCCTGGCCGTCATGCATCACGAGAGGAAGGTTTCGTGAACCGTAGCCTTATGAGGCGAAGTGTCCATGTTGAGGAAAGCACCACAATGGAGGGAAGGACAATGCATGGGGAGGCATGGTAGCAGCGTGAGGCGTTCGCACTGATGCTGGCAAAGGCGGAGGGAAGGAGGCAGAGTGGAAATTCATGATTGCTAGTCACACCGCGACCACAACAATGTGAGGAGGTGGTCAAGCCAAGATCTTGGCGAAAACCGACGAGGGGTATTGGGAAATGCGGAGATATGGAGACAAAGTATTCTGGGCCGTGAATGGGAGATGCACAGATGAACCCTTGAGACACGGGTGGAAGAGCATCAGAACGGAGTAAGATTGCCAGGCCCCTCATTAGTTGCCACCAGCCGAGATATCGAGGAACAAGCGCCAGAAGATGGAGATGTAGAAGGTTAGTTGTGAGTCAGACCACGAGTAGTCAACTCCCCACCAACCTTTGACATACAAGATATAATGAAGGGGAGAGCAATGTTATCGGTGCCTAGAACGCAGACATCAGGTGAGGGAGTGTCGAGGCTTGCTGGTATGTCACAGGTATGGCCCATCAAATGGAGTGCCCAAGAGGAGGTAGAGAAACCACTGGTCTGATGGCCCACAAACCGGATGCTAAAGTCCTCGGGCCCCCCCAGTGGAAAGAAGAACCCCCAATGAAGAGAGGAGAGATGATGTGCTACCAGGGAGCTCAGACAAGCTGCCTATTAGGGGAGGTGTGGACGAACGCTGGGAAAAGCGGAAGACTGATGTTAGCAGCCGAGAGCAGGACAAGAGGCACCTTGTCACAGGGCAGTTATGGTTGGGGATTCAACTGGGATAAGAAAGCTGCCCTAGTCACAGGGCATTGCCATTCTGGCGGGGTCTGAGACAGATTTTCCCCTTAGTCAGAGACTTCTTCTCTTGCAGGTTAGGAGAAGGTCCGATATTTCAATTCTGGTCCGATATATGGTTCCTGTGTGGCCCTTTTGCGAGAGGCATTCCCTCGGCCTTTTGTGTTAGCCTGATGTCCAGATGCCATTGTGGAGGACCGCTGGAATAGCACATGGAACCCCTTGGTAGATGGAGCTCTGTCAGACTGGCGGGTGTGAGGTTCATGGTCATGCAACAAGCTTTGAATGTGAGCAGCCCACAACCTGGAAAAAAAGACAATTGGATATGGACTAGTGCTGCATTTTTTGTCCGAAGGCCATACACAAGGATCCAAGAGGGACCTGAGGGGGAGCAATCGAATTATCCGGGCATGTCACGTTATATGGTCACTAAAGGTTCTGTTGAAGGTAAAGATTTTCATGTGGCCTTTACAACAAAAGAAACTGATGACTTGCATAGTTTGTCAAAGGATGTACCCAGTTACATCAGCAGTTTGCACGTTATATACACGAGGCAATGAGCGTTGCAATAATCTATTATTTGACTGCCCCGTTGCCCACACGATCTAGGCCACCCAACTGCAAATGACGGCTGATGTGACATTGGAGGAGGCCTTCTGGGAGTCCCTCTGGAAAGGCGTCCCTAGGAGGAAGGAATAGAGGGGCTGAGAAATGGCAGTGCTCTAGGCAATATGGCTCAATCAGAATGAGGTGAAGTTTAGGGGGAGGAAGGTTTTTACGGACGACTTGTCCACGAGTCCGATGTCCTCATGGTGTCACGGTTTTCTCAAGATGTATACAGAGAGGGGAGAAGATGACCATGTATGGGTAGAGCTTTAGGGGCCTTCATGCCTATGGCGGGTGGTTACTGCTTCGGCCTGTGACTGGCTTTTTAATCATCTTCCAAAAGAAAATTGGCATTTATCCCTAAGAGAAAATTCCACACAGCAAAAATTCTCTAGCAAAGGAAGGCCATGCAAACCTATCTATGACCTCAAGATGAGCTGATTTGACAATATTAGAAAAAATTTGAACTTTGGGAAATCAACCCTGAATTCCATGATTTAGCTTGAATTTATGTTTGGTTCTGATAATAACACGGCAATGTAATTTAACATGTATTATCATACCACAGGACGGATGTGAAGTCCTTCAGTAGCCATCCTCAACACTCTTATCCGTCTCAATCCGCCAGATTTCTCTTCTATTTCTTCAGTGTCCTCAACTTGTACGACGGCATTGGCACCATTAGGTATTGGCCCTGAATAGAAAAAATAGAAATAAAGAAATGCAAGTAGATTACTGGTTCTTAAACCATGCAGGCCAAGATCAAAGCCCGCCACCAAATTAGTCTAAGATACTGGGTTTCTGTTTTGGGATTCAGACAAGCTGCCAATTTTCCAAGTTGGAGCGCCATAAATAGAATATAGTATCAATAAGAATCAAGATAAGCAGAATATCAACAGATACGTTTTTCAAGAAAAAATTTACCTCCAGTCGTTACATATGCGACAGTTCCAGGAATAACAGCAACACCAGAGCCATCATTTCCTGCTCTTAATTCAGTAATTACTGGATACTCTCCCGGGCCATCAGAAGCGATTACAGCATACCCATCCTAAAAAGGAAAAAAAGCCAGATAAAAATCTACCCAAATGAAAACAAGAAGAAGAAAGCACAATTGCCAGATGAATCCACTGAAACAACACAATTTCGGAATTATGGTATTTGCAGTAAAAAAAATACTCCTATTGTAGGAACTTGCCGATGAACAACGGGAAATCATTTAGACAGAGGGAAATATTAAGATCCTAAACTAAGTAGGAACTGTGAAACGTGAGTAGAAGAAAAGATTGAATTGCTTTTCCAACGCTGATACATTGAACTAATATTAAAACATCACCGCTATTTTCGTTACAGTTCAGGTAAGAAACCAACAAAATCCCATACCACAGCGTCCTCCATTCGAGTTTCTTCCTTAATCAGCGAAGAAACTCAATTTAAAATGCCCGATAGTAAATACCTCATCTTCAACCTCACACGAAATCCCCAAAATCCACTCATCAGCGCATCAGACAAGCGAAAAATTCATTTACATTCAAACCCTCGATCACTGTTTCGAAGAAACGATGAAATCATTTCACGAAAAGCCCAAGAACGCTTCATCAGTCACTTCCCTTGACCCACCTTGACAGAAGCACGATATGGAGGGAGAGGTTCGCGACCGCGAACATCCTCTGCAAGAATCCGGCCCAAAGCATTCTCGATAGGCAGAATTACGGGGTCGAGGCGCCGCGCCGCGCCAAGGACAATGCACAGAGCTTCTTCCGCGGTGATCATGGCGCCGGCGAAGGAATTCCGGAGTGGAAACGAAGTCTGGAAGAGATTTGTACTTCGCACACTGTCGATCTCCGCTGTCGGAGGCCATTGAATAAATAAAAAATATTCACAGACTTGCGTCGTTTCATGCCGCCGGAGATTTCGTATTTATTGGAGGAAACAGATTATTGCCATGGTTAATGACATAACACATTCACAGTATCATGTGTCTCAAATCTCAAAAACTAAGGTATCAAAAGGTCTAAAGTTAAAGAATAAAAGAAGTGTTTTACTTGCTAATATGCCCTGAATAATTTTTTTCGTCACATCCTTGTTCTTCCAGCAAGAGTCACCCTTCTCTCTCTCTCTCTCTCTCTCTCTCTCTCTCTCTCTCTCTCTCTCTCTCTCTCTCTCTCTCTCTCTCTCTCTCTCTCTCTCTCTCTCTCTCTCTCTCTCAATGTCTCATAATTTCTCTCCGTCTCTTGCACTCTCTCTCTCTCTCTCAATGTCTCATAATTTCTCTCCGTCTCTTGCACTCTCTCTCTCTCTCTCTCATTCATTTAAGTGCCTCATTCTTTCTCTCAGCCTTTTCCTCTATATCTTCAGATTCAGACGCGACAGATGGAGCGAAGATGAACTAAGGCGCGAGCAAGAAAGGAAGATTCATGTGTTACGAAGTCAATTCAGATTCAGATTCTAAGATATCTCTCATTGCTGTCACAACTCAGTGGTAGAGTGTCACCTTGACGTAGTGGAAGTCATCAGTTTGAGCCTGATTATCCCTAAACCTAATATGAGTTTTTTTTATTTTGACTTGCTCCCTTAGAGTGATCAAACGAGAATTAATAAGATGCTCATGGGATTGATTTGATAGGGTAGGGATGGCTATATTTCTGCGAGCAAACTCCAGGCTAATATGAAACTTTGCAAAGAGTCAAGGAAACTTTACAATGTTACAAAGAACTGTAGGACATTATCGCTATCATTAGATTAGATGAATTTATCCGAAGAGGATCGTTTAACCATAGCACGAGCACAAAAAAATTGAGTGTTTCTTATCACAATCATTCGTTGTAGTGGAAGTATTTGCTCGTTCTCCAGGGAAATATGTTGGCCTTGAAGAAACCCTTAGGGGCTTGAAACTTATTCAAGCAGTTAATGTACCTGCAGACGATTTGACTGACCCTGCGCTTGCAACAACATTTGCACATTTAGATGTGACTACCATACTATCGAGAGGATTAGCTGTTAAGTGGATTCTTTAGATTCAACGTCAGCAGCCAGAGATGTCTCTGCAACTTGTGAACATGTCAAAAGAGAGGAGCAAAGAGAGAGAGAGCCAGAAAAGGAGGAAGTGGAGGGAGGGAGAGAGAGCGAGAGAGAGAGAGAGCACAAGGGAGACATGGAAAGAGAGAGAAGAGAGCGAGAGGTCTAGTGAGACAGGGAAAGAGAGAGAGAGAGAGGAGAGCAAGAGGTCTAGGGAGACAGGGAAAGAGAGAGAGGAGAGAGAGGTGTAGGGAGAGAGAGGGAGAGGGAGAAGGAAAGGGAGATAGCTTTTGTTTTTTATGATTATTTCACGTAAAAAATCTAATTAAAACTTATATATGAAACAGCCTCATAGCATCATTTCATAATGTTATTAATGATAGGAAATTAATATCAATCTTTGGCATCATCCAATACACATAATAATGCCTTGTTCCACGGGGTTAATAAACTAACATTCTTATTTTTCAGTTTGATAAAAACTAAAATTTATTTAGAAATAAGTATTTGTTAATACGAGAAAATATTGAATAAGAAAATTGTATCATTAATTTATTCTTTTTTGGATTTTTATACATATATTGTTTGAAATATAAAAGGGATGACCACCCGACAAATAGGTGAACCTCCCAATTTTTATATTTATTTTAAAAACTAAATCTAGTTTAATGAAAGAAAACTAGAGAATATTAATTCAAAATAATTTTAGCAAATTCATAAAGTATTATCCTATTAATCTAAGTTTATTTTAAATTTATAAATAAATATTGAAATTCTATATTAGTTATCGTTGAAAGTACTAAGTATTTCTAATTAAAATACCTTAACCCCTGCTTGGGTAGCATTGAGTGATGGTTGGCAGTGGTGGAGTGAGTGAACTGAAGCAGAGGAATGAAATACCACCACTGATTTTGGCAGAGATGGTGGTGGATACATGTCAATGAACAATGGATTCAAAGCAGCAATAATAATATTATCATTGTCGATGGTGACGGAGATGTAGGCAGATGCACACTAACGAGTGACGGAATTGGAGGTGCGTATGTGAGTATTGAAAACCTACAATATCAGTGATGATAACCTATGAAAAAAGACGAAGGCGTGAGACATAAAACAATAATATCACACCAGCCTCATCATCGCATGTCTAAGGGACTAATCGGTGTTTTTTCTCCCTGAATCTTGATCTAAATGTCACCCCTTCAATCCTTTTCTCTAAGAGTCCAAAAGTAGACTGAAATGAGATTTTGAATGAGAAAACCACTATGTAAATCATAATTAGGAAAAAAATCCAAGGGTGCCCTTTTACAAGTATCAGGGGTCCCATTTTATAGATCCAAGAGAGTGGATGGATAAAGGAGGAAAAGACAGAACAGCCCTCAAAATTCCCTTTGGACCAATAGATACCATCATTTGAATTTGGAGCTATCCAAGCCATCTGATTTTCTCTCTCTGATTTGTGTGGCCGACTACCAGTGTGGCACACACTTCTAGGAGGAAAAAATTCCATAATTTCATTAAAAAATGTTTAAATGAACTTAAAGTTATACTTTCTGACTTAAAATTTTTTTCTCTATAAATTTAACACCTGAAAATTCTGTAGAATTTTCAAAAAAATACAAAAAATCAATAAATCAGAGAAACATTATAAAAATCTAATCAACCCCAGAGAAGTTTTATTTTAAAATATAAATTTATATTTTATGACCTATAAGAATATATTATTCTATAAATTTATGTCAGAAAATTATACTAACTACTACAAAATAGAGAAAGTTTTGAAACTCATTCAAAATATATAATAATTTTTTAAAACTTTAATAACATGGATTCATGATAATTTTAACGGAATGTACACAAAATACATGAAATTACTATGAAAATTGACATAATTTTTTGACCTATAATTTATTTTTTTTAGATCAAGAAAAATTACTCTATTTAGGAAATTATATCCGAAAATTATGTTAAGGATTAGAAAGTAGAGAAAAATTGAAATTCATTCAAAATACATAATAAATCTTTTTAACCTTTAATAACATGGATTCGTGATAATTTTAATGGAATATACACAAAATACATGAAATTACTATGAAAATTGACATTATCTTTTGACCTATAATTTATTTTTTGGATCAAGAAAAATACTCTATTTAGGAATTTATATCAGAAAATTATGTTAAGGATTAGAATGTAGAGAAAATTGAAATTCATTCAAAATATACAATAAATCTTTTAACCTTTAATAACATGGATTCGTGATAATTTTAATGGAATATACACAAAATAAATGAAATTACTATGAGAATTGACATAATTTTTCGACCTATAATTTATTTTTGGATCAAGAAAGATACTCTATTTAGGAATTTATATCAGAAAATTATGTTAAGGATTAGAATGTAGAGAAACATTGAAATTCATTCAAAATATACAATAAATCTTTTAACCTTTAATAACATGGATTCGTGATAATTTTAATGGAATATACACAAAATACATGAAATTACTATGAAAATTGACATTATCTTTTGACCTATAATTTATTTTTTGGATCAAGAAAAATACTCTATTTAGGAATTTATATCAGAAAATTATGTTAAGGATTAGAAAGTAGAGAAAAATTGAAATTCATTCAAAATATACAATAAATCTTTTTAACCTTTAATAACATGGATTCGTGATAATTTTAATGGAATATACACAAAATAAATGAAATTACTATGAGAATTGACATAATTTTTCGACCTATAATTTATTTTTTTGGATCAAGAAAGATACTCTATTTAGGAATTTATATCAGAAAATTATGTTAAGGATTAGAATGTAGAGAAACATTGAACCTCATTCAAAATATACAATAAATCTTTTAAAACTTTAATAACATGGATTCGCGATAATTTTAATGGAATATACACAAAATACATGAAATTACTATGAAAATTGACATTATCTTTTGACCTATAATTTATTTTTTGGATCAAGAAAAATACTCTATTTAGGAATTTATATCAGAAAATTATGTTAAGGATTAGAAAGTAGAGAAAAATTGAAATTCATTCAAAATATACAATAAATCTTTTTAACCTTTAATAACATGGATTCGTGATAATTTTAATGGAATATACACAAAATACATGAAATTACTATGAAAATTGACATTATCTTTTGACCTATAATTTATTTTTTGGATCAAGAAAAATACTCTATTTAGGAATTTATATCAGAAAATTATGTTAAGGATTAGAAAGTAGAGAAAATTGAAATTCATTCAAAATATACAATAAATCTTTTAACCTTTAATAACATGGATTAAGTGATAATTTTAATGGAATATACACAAAATAAATGAAATTACTATGAGAATTGACATAATTTTTCGACCTATAATTTATTTTTTTGGATCAAGAAAGATACTCTATTTAGGAATTTATATCAGAAAATTATGTTAAGGATTAGAATGTAGAGAAACATTGAAATTCATTCAAAATATACAATAAATCTTTTTAACCTTTAATAACATGGATTCGTGATAATTTTAATGGAATATACACAAAATACATGAAATTACTATGAAAATTGACATTATCTTTTGACCTATAATTTATTTTTTGGATCAAGAAAAATACTCTATTTAGGAATTTATATCAGAAAATTATGTTAAGGATTAGAAAGTAGAGAAAAATTGAAATTCATTCAAAATATACAATAAATCTTTTTAACCTTTAATAACATGGATTCGTGATAATTTTAATGGAATATACACAAAATAAATGAAATTACTATGAGAATTGACATAATTTTTCGACCTATAATTTATTTTTTTGGATCAAGAAAGATACTCTATTTAGGAATTTATATCAGAAAATTATGTTAAGGATTAGAATGTAGAGAAACATTGAACCTCATTCAAAATATACAATAAATCTTTTAAAACTTTAATAACATGGATTCGCGATAATTTTAATGGAATATACACAAAATACATGAAATTACTATGAAAATTGACATTATCTTTTGACCTATAATTTATTTTTTGGATCAAGAAAAATACTCTATTTAGGAATTTATATCAGAAAATTATGTTAAGGATTAGAAAGTAGAGAAAAATTGAAATTCATTCAAAATATACAATAAATCTTTTTAACCTTTAATAACATGGATTCGTGATAATTTTAATGGAATATACACAAAATAAATGAAATTACTATGAGAATTGACATAATTTTTCGACCTATAATTTATTTTTTTGGATCAAGAAAAATACTCTATTTAGGAATTTATATCAGAAAATTATGTTAAGGATTAGAAAGTAGAGAAAAATTGAAATTCATTCAAAATATACAATAAATCTTTTTAACCTTTAATAACATGGATTCTTAATAAAGTTAATGGAATATACACAAAATACATGAAATTACTATGAAAATTGACATTATCTTTTGACCTATAATTTTTTTTTTGGATCGAGGAAAATAATCTATTTAGGAATTTATATCAGAAAATTATGTTAAGGATTAGAAAGTAGAGAAAAATTGAAATTCATTCAAAATATTTAATAAATCTTTATAAACTTTAATAACATGGATTCATGATAGTTTTAATGGAATATACACAAAATACATGAAATTACTATGAAAATTGACATAATTTAATGACCTGTTATTTATTTTTTGGATCGAGAAAAATACTCTATTTAGGAATTTATATCAGAAATTTATGTTAAGGATTCGAATAGAGAAAAAATGAAATTCATTCAAAATATATAATAAATCTTTGTAAACTT
This sequence comes from Wolffia australiana, assembly GCF_029677425.1. Classification (NCBI taxonomy): domain Eukaryota; kingdom Viridiplantae; phylum Streptophyta; class Magnoliopsida; order Alismatales; family Araceae; genus Wolffia; species Wolffia australiana. The sequence continues at coordinate 5,107,767 of NC_135841.1, read as the reverse complement.
TAATAACATGGATTCATGATAATTTTAATGGAAATACACAAAATACATGAAATTACTATGAAAATTGACATAATTTTGTGACCTATAAATTTTTATATTTGAACCTGTAAAAATATTTTTTATGTCAGAGAATTATGTTAACTATGATAAAATAGAGAAAGTTTTGAAATTCACTCAATATAAGAAATCATCTTATGCCTTAACAACTCGGATTTATGATAATCTTAATGGGAATATACACATACAATACATGATATTTCTATGAAAAAAAGAATGTTATTTGTGATTATCAAAATTATTGAAAAATGCTTCACATTGAAATAATATAAATTATCCACAAACGTGAAAACTAGGAATTCAACATGGACTCATTTTCACCTTATATATTGCCTTTGCATCTTTATATCAGAGCCATAAGGCTCACAAGATATGCAGATTGGAACATGGTGCTGCCTAGCAAGCTCTCAGTGCTTCATGAGTCAAGTTCCAACCTTCATCATGCCGAGAACAATCGTGCTAATATAGATTATGTTATAGAAGTTTTGGTATGAAAAAGAATATCAATCCCATTTTGAATGGCTGTGAGTTGAAGTTTTTTCAGAAAATGACCCTCTGAACAGAATTGTTATTCAACAAACTTGATGATGCAGGATGACGTCGGTGACGTCATCTAGAGGGTATCAAGTTGATGCTCGGATACGACGGTGGTAGCGGACGTCGTCGAATATGTTGTATGTCGGGTATGGATCTATAGAGATGCAACTACGTGATGCGAAGACTCCTAGGCGGATGTATGTGCCGGCCCCGACTCATGGGGATTCGCTGAGTTCCGAGCTCCGGGGTGGGTGATGGATGACAGTGACGGTGACCTTCTGACCTTCGTCAGAGCAACGATGGCAACTACAACGCCGAACGGAATATTTCGTTTTGGCGCTAGCACGTAACGAATGGGCTCGACCCATACCTAGGAAAACACTCGATTTGTAGTTTTCTCGAAAGTAACCTCACATCTAAACTAACCCGAGCGCGGCGGAGTGCAGTCGGAATGCATATGACAAAATATAAATTAACTGGCGAGCAAGGGGAACAAGGTACCTTTGGAGTCGTGACTTCCCCATGTCGATATACTTGTTTGTGCAGGAACTGGAGGGCAGATTTGGTGGAGCTATGCCGGAGACGGGCACTACGTTGTGCGACTGGCGGTGGATTTGCAGCTCAGGACATGTGACAATGAAGAAGAGAGATGAGCAACGACGGCAACGGCGTGGGGCGTAGCGGCAATGACGCAAGGCATGGTAGTGTGCAATGTGGCAGAAACATCGCGGCGAGGCGGTGGTGTTCCGGTGCATGGGTGCACCGACAGTGGCCCGCGGGCGCGATGTCGACAGCGACAGTGGTGCAGACAAATGAAGATTCTACGGACAAATGAAGATTTGCATCGTTGACAGGCGACGATGGCTGTTCTTCAGGCGACAGAAAAGGCTTCAGTGGCGGTGAACTTGACAACAGTGGATTGTCCAGCATCGTCTACATCTAAAATACTCTAGAAAATGGGAAGATACTTCTCCATGAAGGAGAAGGGTGGGAAACCCAAAGAGAGCAGAACACTCAAATTTCAGTTTCTCAAATGGAATCCCAAGGGACACTAGGGGCATACCTTCCCTTTTATAGGATAGGGGTGGTTGGCCTAATGTGCCAAACTAGGGGAAATGTCCAAAGTGACAAGGACATTCCCCTAATGGCCCGAATAAAACCAAAAACATGAAAAAACTGCGGGGAGCCCAAAACATGGGGTTCCTCCATAAAATCCATAAAAACAACGTGCAGAAATAAAACAAACTCTAGGGACCTGTCATCAAGCATGATACTTGAAGCTCGGGTTCTTCGTGTTGGCTCGTGCTCCACGACGCGGCAGCTGAAGAGCTTGGGCTTGGTCTTCCAAATGGTCCTCCATCATCAATTACACATCATCCTCAATGTTCCTTCTTTTTAAAAGATAATTGCTATTAGTTCGTCAAACCAGTTCATTGAGCGAGGGTTCACGCACGAGACCCAACCTTCGGAGTACCCGCCTAGTCAATGGGCCACAAAGGTTTGACGTTATATTTCCTTACATTTTCCTTGTTTAGTAGGCTATGTATGTCGGCCGCATATGTGTTTGTTTTTGTTTGTTCGCACATGTTTGGACCGCTGTATGGACCTACAAGTTTGCGTGTGTGTGAGCCCATGTGTGAGCATGTTAGGGGTCTCTCTCTCCTATTAGAGGGCCCTAATTATAATTGGGCCTTCTCCCATTTATTTCTAAGGGGAAGGACCATATTTGCCCCTATAAAAGGTGGGGCCGCCCATAGGAGAGGAGAAGAAAATAAAATATTGAAGAAAATGTGATTTTTTAAGGATTTTTCCTGTTTTAGTGTAATTTTGAGTTTTACCCAAAATTACAAAAATAATACTGTGAAATTGAGGGTCAGAAACCCTAACCGTCAAAAATTGCCGCCGCCGTCTTTGACGGAGCTCCAGCCATAGCCGATTGCCAATGCCCCGCCCACAACTGCGGCGGCCCTCGCCACCCCCAAGGCCTCCAACGGCCGCCCGTGCCGCTCCTATGGTTTCCCATGGCCGCCCTCGCGGCTGTCCCTTGGCCGCTGGCCCGCGGCTGTTCCGTGGCTGCCAATTTGTGGCTCTTCCACGGCCGCCGTGCCACAATCGTCCTCTCGGCCGCCCCCTGTCGGTACAGCGGCCGCCCCCTCGGCCTTCCCTTAGACGCCCTACGGTCGTCCCTTGGCCGCCCCTCGGCCGCCTGCGCGGGCCCCCCTTGGCCACCCGCGCGGCCCCGCCCCTCTACTACTCGCCGACTGCTCTTTGGCTGCCCCACAGCTGCCCCTCAGCGCCGGTGCGTCCGCCCCATGTCGCCCCTCGATCGCCTGCGCGGCTGCCCTTCGGCCACCCCACAGCTGCCCATCACCACCCGCGCCCGCCCTTTGGTGCCCCATAGCCGTCTAGTGCCACCTGCGCCAGCCTGTTGCTGCCCTCGGTCGTCTTCAGCCGCCCCGTGGCCGCCCAACGTCACCCGAGGCCGCCCCTTCCCTCTCGCGGCCGCCTTCGGCTGCCCCAAACCGCCTTTGGCCTCCCCACAGCAGCCCAGCCCTCCCACAGCCGCCCGCGCTGCCCTCGGCCATCGCGCGCTATCCTTGGCTGCCTCTCTGCCTCCCTCGACCACCCTGTGTCCTCCTCGGCTGCCTGCACTGGCCGCAGTCACCATCGCCACTCGTGCGGCCTCCCTTGGCCGCTCTCGCCGCTCATGCGGCCCCCCTTTGCCACCCTCGCCGCTATCGCGGCCACCATCGATTGCCCTCGCCGCTCCCTGGGCCACCAACGGCTGCCCGTGGCACTTTTGCGGCCGCCCGTGGCTACCCTTGACGCTTCCGCAGAGTCATCATCGCTCCCGCAACTGCTAGCAACACTGCACGCTCTGCTCCTATGGCTGCCATCGACCGACCGCCACTGCGCTATCGCTGCAATGCTACCATGTTGTCGTGCTGCCGTGATGCCGCGTTGCCACACTACCATGCCTCCTCGCATTGTTGCATCCACCAGTGAAGTCATCGCGCCTACGTGCGGCTCATTGCCCGCTGCTGCCAAACCAGTCATCGCCTCACTTGCTGCTACTGGTACACTCATAAAATCCTTCTTGACGTTATATTGTTTCTTTTAGTGCCTCCCGAGCATGTCTCCACCGTCGGGGTTAGGTTAGTGATACATAGGAAGATGTCAGTGGGAATAAGTTTCTATCGGTACGATCTTGGTTGGCACTTCAAAAGGTGCACACACGAACAACATTAGTCATACTCGCACAGTCCGCCCTCAATCCGTCTTGTGGGTCATCGGGAGCCTAGTGGCATTCCCAGGTCACACTTACTATAGCGTAGTGGTCGTTGGTGACCGTCGATGCCAAATTTATACTTCTCAGTGATTTCATCGTTACATCATCACTTGCATTACGCCCTTCCTGTGATGTAACACGAACCGTACGATCCCAGTGTCTGTCGTGTTACATTAGATAAGTCTATGTAGCATTTCAGCTGATTGTAATTTTTTGAAGAACAATAATACATCATGCTTAGTGTAACCTCTATGCATGGGCTATATATGTTGGAGTCTTCACCTAATAACTGCTGAAACTTCTAGGCAAAAAGTCTATTCACACATTGGCAACATTGTCTCGGACATCCCCACTTCAAAATTATGCGATGTGCCATAAAACAATGAACTCTACATGCCACTCATATTCCCAAGAATTTTCTCTGTGATGATTGTTGTGTGTCTGAATATCACAAACTAAAATTTTGAAATCAAATGTAGTTTCAAAATATCCCCTAGAACTAGTTCATTCTGAGTTATTGGGAACTTCCCTGGTTTATCGCATTTCATTTTTTAATTATGTGGTATTGGTTGATGCCTTTAGTTAATATACCTAGATTTATCCTTTAAGTTAAATTGATGTTGTCTTGGTTTGACTTAAATTTCAAGAAAGAGTACAATGTCAGTTATAAATTAAAATCATTTCTCAATCTGGTTGGGGTGGTGAATATCAATGTCTGCATGAAAATTAAAAAATACAAGGATCATCTACAGACTGTCATGTCCCCACAAACCAGAACAAAGCAGCATCATAGAAAGAAAATGTATGAACGTTATTGAAACTTATCTGTCACTTCTCCATCAATCCAAATAAATTTTGGGAAGGGGCTGTCACCACATAAACCCAACATATTGATAGAAAGATAGCACCCATTCTGCAAAACAAGTCTCCATATGAACTTTTATTTCACCTTGCACCTGGTTATTAAATTTTCAAGTATTTTGGATGTTTATGTCATCCTAGACTTTGTCATTATGTTGCTAGATATAAGCTTTTTATAGGTATGATCTATTTATTTTGGGCTATATCTCTCCATGATGGGCATTGATGTCTCTTTTTTTTCTTTGGAAGGATTTTTATTTCTAGTTATGTTGTGTTCACGAAAAAAATATTTTCCATTCTCTCTTCATCTGAGCATACCATTCTCTCATTTGTATTACTTGAGCATTCTTGGATTTCACCTCTTTCTTCCCAAGTCTCCTACTTTGGCTCATCCAAAATCCGTGCCATCAACCTCACTATGCGCATTAGCTCTAGCCAAAGTCCCTGATACTCCACTCAGCCCAACGTCCCACAACCCAACACTCCCCTTACCTTGACTACCCTTCGTTATCTTTTCTTTTGTGGTGCCCCCCACATCCTCTCATTTTCCTGAACAAAAACCTCTTCAAGATGTTTATGCCACTAACCATATTGACCTTGAAAATATCAAATTTCCCATCATGGCAAAAAGTGTAATCATCCGAGGACTGATACACACATATCCACCTCACTTCCAAGCATCCTCTCCATGCGTTCCCCTTTGTTACTCTAACTTGTCCCACTAGACCCTTCAGTTTTGCACTTGGATCTAAACATCCTCTTTGTTTTTTTTTAAGTTATACAGACATGAAAGCTATATCTGACAAGTTCCATGACCTATTCCAAAACACATGGACTATTGTTACTCTCTCATGCCAACAATGTGTGATTTAATGGAAATGGTTTCTTTTTCTTAAAATATAACGCTGATGATACAAGTGCACATTACAAGGCTTGTCTTTTCATAAGGGCTACACACAGTAAAAATTCATTGATTATTTAAACATATAGATTTTGTATTCTTCTGTTCCTTATCATTAATTGTAATTAAAAAATCCACCAGCTAGCTGCCTTTTTACACCAGGCAGGCATTTAGCTGAAACCATTTTTAGCTGAAACCATTTTTTTGGAACAACAGGCATTTATCATCCCTCTCTTTCAAATCATCATTTTCTTTAAAAAATATTCTCATCATGTGATTTTATTCTCCTTACTCTTGCTTTTGCATAAGAAATCTTAAGGCCAGCTAATTATGTTCTAGGAACTGAATTCCTCCTCAGCCTTACATTTACATTCTTTTTCAAACAAAGTACATTGCCTCCTGGCTTAAAAAGTCCAATATGAAGAGATGAACTCAATTTTGTGAGTTTTTTTGTCGTTGATAATTGAGTTAATTAATAAATTATATAAAAACAAGACTCTAAAAAGTATGATTGGCCAGTGATGAGAATGGGTTATCTCCAGAGTGAACAGGTATTACAGAATTAATGAGGTCATGTATACAAATGAAATAGGTCATGATAAAGGATAGTAATATATCGGTAGGTACTCAGGGTTCTTTAAGATATAAAGAGACGGTGATAAACACAGATGGCATTGAAAGCCTGCTGCCCATTCTCTCTCTCTCTCTCTCTCTCTCTCTCTCTCTCTCTCCGTCTCCCTCTCCCTCTCTCCCACTATCCCTCTCTGCGTCTCTGCCTCTCTATCCCTCTTTTTAACTCTATCTTTTGCTCCCTCTCCCCCCATCTCTCTCCCTCTCTATCTTTCTAACTGTTGGGCGCAAACACTTGCGAAAGCGTACTTGGACATGGAAAAATACAGAAGATGTTGAGGATGATCACCAACCCCATCCGAGGAGGACAAACACTGAGGCATAGTCGTCAGCCTCGTCACATCCCCACATCATCACCGTCAAGAGAGCACCAACTCCACGAGAGAGAGGGTGATGTCGGACGTCGTCGATGATGTCCCCCGATAGGTGATTTCCCTAACGAGATGCAACTATGTGATGTAGTGTCCTAGGTGGATGTACGTGCAGGCCCCAACTCATGGGGTTTCGTCGAGTTCTGAACTTCAGATGGGCGACCGGTGATAGTGACAGTGACCTTCTGACCCGCGTCGGAGCGACGACGGTGACTACGACGTCAAACGGACTAAGTCCATTGACGCTTGCATGTAACGGACGAGTTCAACCCATACCTAGGAAATCACTTGTGATGTAGTTTTCTCGATAAATTCTGTCACCTATCTCTAACCCGAGCGCGGTGGAATACAACCGAAAATATACTAGAAGAATAATGTAACTGACGAGCAGGGGGAATGGCTTACCTCGTCAGTGGCGGCGTCCTCATGGTCGGTGTCTTCGTCGGCACGAACTGGTACGGATGAGTGTGGTGGAGGAGTGCCAGAGACAGGCACGTGGTAGCTCAGCAGGCGACCACGACACAACGCTGTAGCGGGGTGTAGGAGGTTGGAGGCAAGCAAGAGAACAGGTCACGAGGAAGGATGGCGTCACAGCAGCACGACCCAGAGCAGGGATTGGGCAGCTCGAACGGTGCGGACGGCGCGTGACTGACAGATCAGCTGCATGGATTGCATGGTTGCGGCTGGCGCGATCGGTCGAGTTTTGCGGCTGGGTGCTTGGCTGCACGGCTGCGCAGACCCCGTCGCGTAGTAGACGGATTGACTGCGTGTGTCGCAAGACTGTGACTAAGTTGATCGTGTTCTGGGCGGCGTCGTGATCTGGACAACACAAAATAGCGACCCTGGCAGAATGGTCGTGGCAGGAAGACGCCATAGATGGCGCAACGGGAAAGATTCGGCACAGGCGATCCTAGTTGACAGCCTATCGTCAATGACCCCGATCTAATTCTGTGTTGTACAAACGCAACTGTTGATCATTGTCAGCGTTTGGCGGATACCAAGCGACACTGGTATGCACGGACGACCAAGGGCAATATGCTTCATAGTGAATGCCTGTGGGTTGACTTCAGCGCATGCACGACCGTTCACGACGGCCACAACATTGACCGATCGTGAATGGGTCTTGCGAGGGGCACGCGGAGTGCCTCATGATGGTCGTGCTTGGCAGAAGTCGCTCAGACAATCGAGCATAAGAGCGGTCGGTGCACGAACGCAGCCGCTCGATCTAGCGGCTCGTGTTGACCATTGGGCACCACTGCAACTCTTCATAGAGATCAGGCGTAGCAGAAGATAATCTGCCGAATGAATAGAGGAGCGTCTTGCGCACGAACGCAACCACTCAATCTAGCAGTCGAGTTGACCACCGGTGGAACTTGCAAGGGCAGATGAAAAGAATAGGCAGCGCTGTTGAGAGGGCTAGTGTCAAGCAGGCAAGCCTCCTTCCCTTTTTTTTACTTCTCTTCTCCTCCTTTTCCTCCTCCTCTTCTTACGGTGAGATCTGAACGATAGAGTGTAACTGCAACAACTGAAAATCCAGATCTGAAAACATTTGGTGCCCATCATGGCCTTATATAGGACCATGACGGGCCCTAACAAAGAGTCTAAATAAGGGGGTCCATTACGGGGCTCCATATACATAAGGACTACCTTTTAATACAAACACAAAACATTAAAATTAAATGACACGATGATGCATGACGATACATACACGACACGGCGATATGGACGAACACGACGCGATGAATACCTAAACTCGACGCAAACAAAAACGCGAACACGATAAAACAACGAATAGGACCAGCATGAGCCAGCGAGAAATTCAAAATATGTGAGGGTGCGGTCGTGCTTATCACCTGAGGTGTTAAACCCGAATGTCTTCACCGTAGCCTTGGCATGCCGGTTGTGTAGGGAGCGAGCCAACAGGGGTCTACGGTGATGATGAATGACATCTTTGAAGACGTGGCGACAATCTCGGGTGGGTGCTCTCCATCAGAGGGGGGGGGATAGAGAATGAGACTTCTAGTTCAAAAGAACTTTCAAGAAACTCAACTCAAAGGAATCAAGGAGAATACATCAAGAATTTAGAAAACAAGAGGAATGAAGGGCCTTTTATCAGCACATCCCAGCCCTAACTGCCCCCTCAAAACTAGGCACAAACCTAGAAAGTAGGCAAGATGTGTCAAGTGAACCCCCAGAAATCGAAAATATAGGGCTGGAGGGTTCCCGTCCAAAGTTTTCGGCCAGTGTGGACTTTTTCGATCGCACGAAAAAGTCCCTAGAGGCCGAACTCCCTATTGGCCGGTGCAAATTTGAGCAGAAAAATTGCATCGCACATCGCACAAAAGATTGGGAACAGAGACAGAGGGAAGAGAGAGAACCAGCGAAAGAGAAAAATGATAAAGAAAGAGAGAGTTACAGAGGAACGAGAGCAAGAAAGAGAATGAGCGGTAGGGAGCGCTAGAGAGAGAAAGAGAGTGTCGTAGAGATTAGAGAAGGATGAGAAAGAGAGAGTTACAGAGGAACGAGAGCAAGAAAGAGAATTAGCGGTAGGGAGGCTAGAGAGACAAAGAGAGTATCCTAGAGATTAGAGAAGAATAAGAAAGAGAGAGGAGAGAGAGAGAGGGAGAGAGAGCGAGAAAGAGGGAGAGAGAGCGAGAAAGAGGGAGAGAGAGCGAGAAAGAGGGAGAGAGAGCGAGAAAGAGGACGAGAGAGATGAGCGACCGAGAGTGAGAAAGGGAGAAAGCGCAAGAGAGAGATAGAAGAGCGATAGAGAGAGAGGAGCGGCATAGAGAGACGAGCGCGCGAGAGAAAGAGAGACAGAAGAGCGAGGAAAAAGAGACAGAGAAAGGAGACCGCGAGAGACAAAGGGGGAGAGAGAGGAACGACAGAGAGAGACGGGCGCGAGTGAGAAAGAGAGAGAGGAATGAGAGAGAGAGAGAGAAGACTGCAAGAGAGAAAGAGGGAGAGAGAGGAAACAGAGAGAGAGAAGAGGGAGGAACGAGGGAGGAAGTGGGAGAGAGAGTCAGCCATCGCATTTGAAAGCCTTTATAAATAGGGCAAATACTACCAAACGTCATGAACTCCCGTTTTTGTTCAAAAAACATCATGAGCTTTCCGTCTTGTTCAAAAAATAGCACGGGCCAATAAGAAGACGCCAAGTGGCGTCTTCTTATATTTTCCCAGCGATGGTCAAAATGCTCACGTGGATTCCACCGTGGTAGCCAGGTGGACTCCACGATGGCATCCACGCCAGGTGGACTCCACGTCAGCATTTTGACCATCGTTGGCCGTTCCCGCCGCTGCCCGTTGCGGGCGGCCACCGCGGGCGCCCGTCTCTGGCCGCCGCCGCCCGTCTCCGTCCTGACGTGGGGGAAGGGGGAGGGCGCGCCGCCGCTCCGCCACCCCCTCCCCCTTCCCCCGCCGCGCCGCCTCCCCTTCCTCGGCGCGCGCGCGCCTTCCCGCGCGCGCCCTCCCCCTTCCCATCCCGCGCCGCCGCCCCCTTCCCCTTCCCCCTGGTCGACGGACGGAGTCTGGCGGCGTCGGCGGCGGCCGGAGACGGGCGACGTTGGCGGACGGAGACGGACGGCGTTGGTGGCTGCCGGAGACGGGCGGCGTCGGCGGACGGAGCGCGCGGCGTTGGCTGCGGCTGCTGACGTGGATGCCACAGTGGAGTCCACCTGGCTGCCAAAAAAATAAGAAGACGCCACTTGGCGTCTTCTTATTGGCCCGTGCTATTTTTTGAACAAGACTGAAAGTTCATGATGTTTTTTGAAAAAAAACGGGAGTTCATGACGTTTGGTAGTATTTGCCCTTATAAATAAATCGCATGTAGTAAGTAGTAATCGATGTACTGTTGAACTGCCCGACGTGCTGTCCCGATAATCGAACCGGACCGCACATCGACACTTTTCGCACGAAAAGACCAACCATACTATCTCTCTCCCCCCTCTCTATCTTTCTAACTCTACCGCTCCGTCCCTCCCTCTCTATATATGACGCAAGAAACCATTTCGCTTCCACCCACATGGGCAATACCAGAGAGACACAGAGAGAGAGAGAAAACAAAAACCAGTGAAAGAACAAGCATGCGGCACTGGAGCTCCTACGGCAACACGGTCGTGATCATGGAGGCGCGCATCGGCGACGCCGTCGGCGAGGACTCCGCGACGATGATCTTCACGGCGGAGAAGACTTGGGTCTCGTCGGAGCAAACCCACACAGAGTGGCCCTCCTTGCCTCTAATGGCGGAGGCCTTTTCCTTCCCCCTGGCAGCCCTTCTCTGCCCCTTGTCTGCTGCAAGAGAGGTCTTCGCCATGTTCTCCGCTGTCCCCTTCCTTAGCGCTGCACAGATGAGCTTTCATGGCGAGAAGGTTGCTGGGTTTCTCTCCGGCGTGGCCACGGCTTGCGGTAGCGCGTCTAGCCTCGTCTTTGTCGTTGATCTTGTCGTCTTCCGTCCCGCGCAAGAAAAATGAAACATCACGAAGAGACCCATGTTGGGATATGATGATGAGTTTAGATGTTGATGATGAATAAAAGGCCTCGTCTTCCGCGTTGATCTTGTTGTCTTTAGGCCCTTGGCAGAAGTAGGAAAACAAGCCGAAGAAAGAGAGGAAAGAAAGAGACCCATGTCGGATTATGATGATGGTGATGATATAAGTCTTGTTTTCGCCGTTGGTCATGTTATTTTCAGGCCCTTGCCAGAAATAGGAAACAGGCCGAAGAAAGAGAAGAAAGGAAGAGACCCATGTGGGACGATGATGATGATCATGAATAAAAAGCCTCGTCTTCCCCGTTGATCTTGTTGTCTCCAGGCCCTTGCCAGAAGTAGGAAAACTAGCGGAAGAAATCGAGGAAAGAAAGAGAGTCATGTCTGATTATGATGATGATGATGATGATGGCGACTATAAAAGTCTTGTCTTCGCCTTTGATCACGTTATCCTCGCGTCCTTGCCGGAAATATTAAAACAGGCCGAAGAACGAGAAGAAAGAAAAAGACCCGTGTGGGACGATGCTTATGATCGTGAATAAAAGGCCTCATCTTTGCCTTTGATCTTGTTATCTTCAGCCGATTGCCAGAAATAGGAAAACAGGCCGAAGAAATCCGAGGAAAAAAATGGACCCATGTCGGATGATGATGATGATTACGATGAACATGACGACAATGATGATGGAAATGGAAAATAAGTTCAAGTGGGAAGAGACAATGCGTACGAAGAGGAAGACGATGGTGTAGGTGTTATTGCGGAGTCAGCAACTCGGAGCACAGTCAGTAACCCAGTCAGAACTTCCTCGATCAGCAGGACTTAGTTTGAAGATTACCTTGTGCGAAACGAAACTGTACCCTGTTAGGATTCAATCTAGGTTCAAAGATAATTGTGATAAAACATATATGGTCAGGGTTGAATTTAGAGAGTAAACGTGTAGTGGGCCGGGATTGCATTTAGATGTAGTCAGGCATTTATTCACCAACTATATTATATGTCACGAAACGATTTCCCGAATACAATGATCTTTCTCTTTTTCTAATTTTTATGGAGTCTGTTTGATTCTTTACATGTGACTAAGAAGAACAAGAGTAACAGGAAGATACTGTATCAAGGGCCTTATTTTTCGATGTCCCACGTCTCTCTAAGAGGACGTATGGAATTTTTATGAAATGGATGTACGGAAGGTTTTGTTTCCACTTGTCTCTATCTTGTCTTTCATCTCTTTCCATGAGGTTTCACATCTTTTTTGGTGTCACAACTTAAATCTATATAATGTTGAGAAATATAGTATGCCTGACTGATTTAAACATAGATAGATATAAATACAAAAGTCAGCTTCCAAATATTTTTTTATCGATCAATAGCGAGAAATCCTTATTCGTGACAATGTAGATTCTATGAGTCTTGTCTGGACATTAACTCAAACAAAGTCAAGGAACTTGTTAATGGATGTATTGTGCTTATGTGTATTGTCAATAATCCACTCGAGTGATAGACATGCATAAGGCTACAAATTTCAGGTCATAATTGTTAGATCCGCAGGAGGCTTGCATCGATTCTAAAGGATGATGAAGATCCTACATGAATGTAAATCAATGCAAAACATACCTCGATCCATCACGTCTTCTCTAGTTGAATCGAACAAGCTTGAGGGGATGCCTTTTGGATCAATACCGGATGACTTCCTGAAGTCTCTCTGAGTAATGGGATGTTTAGGAGAAAAGTCAATTGCCTTATGACCCAAGGACCCGGCCCCTATTTATAGGAAGATGAGATACTTAAGCCTCTTAAGCCTATCTTAATTAATCCCATCATTATAATTAAGACAGGCTTAGCCTCTACATAATTAATTACCACAGTTATTGTTATAAATGTCTTAATCCCTTCATTAAGTGAATCATATATAAATTGGGATTTATAACTGATAGCTTAACATTATGCAATTATATACATGCATATATATAATTCTCCATAGATTAAGAAATTAATCTAACAATCTCCCACTTGGACAATATATATATATATATATATATATATATATATATATATATGTTAATAAAATATTGCATACCATTACTTTAGGAGCTCAAATTCATGCTATCATTACTAAGACATTTCAACCAATCTCGTCCATCATAAAATGGCACAGAACCAAGGGACTTTTGTCACAATAATTGTATTTAAACCCAAACAATGATCGCATACACTAATATAATGAATGACATAGATCAAGTGTGGGTGTGTAGCATGGAAATTACACAACACATGATTCATAGGTGTACATTTCCAACTTAGTCCTCCAGATTCTGAATGGAGATCAACTGAAGTTTGTTCAGACATGCTTAAATTTAGGAGATTACTCATGCATGAAAAGAAACTCCATTATGTGTCTATTACTGAATGAATATCAAAATACAAACTCCCACTGAATTACATATCCACATGAGGTATTAAACCCATATGAGCAGTATACTCATGAAAGACCTTTGGCGACAGTCCTTTTGTGAGTGGATCCGCTACCATGGAGTTTCTCCCAATATGCTCAATAGACAACTGCCTTGTTTGAACTTTTTCTTTCACAACTAGGAACTTGATATCAATGTGCTTTGACTTCGTTAAGCTCCTGTTGTTATTGGCAAACAAAACGACTGATTGACTATCATAATAGAGCTTCAGCGGTCTTTCAATGCCATCAACGATTCTCAAGTTTGTGACAAAATTCTTTAGCCAATTTCCATGATTTGATGCTTCATAGCATGCTATATATTCTGCTGTCATAGTAGAAGATGCTATCAATGCTTGCTTTGCACTTCTCCAAGATATAGCTCCTCTTGCTAACAGAAAAATATAGCGTGAAGTAGATTTTCTACTATCAATGAATTCAGCAAAATCAGAATCAGAATACCCAATGATCTCCAAGTGATCTGATTTCTTGTATGTGAGCATATGTCCTTTTGTTCTCTGAAGGTATCGCATAACTCTCTTGGTTGCTTTCCAATGATCCATACCTGGATTACTTAAATATCGACCAAGTACACCAACAATATGAGCAATATTTGGGCGTGTACAAACTTGTGCATACATAAGACTCCCCACCGATGATGCATAAGGAATCTTTTGCATTTCCTGGCTTTCAAAATTGTTCTTTGGACACTGATCGAGACTAAAATTGTCTCATTTAGCAATAGGGGTGTCTAGAGGTTTACAATCTTCCATGCCATATCGTTTAAGGATTTTTTCAATATACCCTTTTGAGACAAACCTAAGATATTTTGAGAGCGATCACGATATATCTGAATACCCAATACTTATGAGGCTTCACTGAGATCCTTCATCTCAAAATGACTCGATAGAAATTTCTTCGTGTCATGAAGTAGGTATATATCGTTTGTGGCAAGTAATATGTCATCAACATATAAGATGATAGATATGTATTTACTCCCACTAAACTTATGGTACACACATTCATCTGCTAAATTTGCCTCAAAACCGAAAGATACAATAATTCGATGAAATTTTTGATACCATTGACGAGAAGCTTGCTTTAGACCATAGATGGACTTCTTTAATTTGCAGACCATTGACTTTGGATCTACGATCACAAAGTTTTCTGGTTGAACCATATATGGTCTCATTAATGTCTCCATTAAGAAACGCAGTCTTGACATCCATCTGGTGTAGCTCAAGATTAAAATGCGCTACAAGTGCTATTATAATTCTAATGAGTCTTTCGATGAAACTGGAGAAGAAGTCTCATTATAATCTATGCCTTCTCGCTGAGTTAAACCTTTTGCAACAAGACGAGCTTTATATCTTTCCATGTTACCCTTTGAATCCCTTTTGGTTTTAAATATCCATTTGCAGCCAATGGGCTTCTTACCTTCAGGTAATGGGACAAGATCCCAAACGTCATTGTCAACCATAGATTTTATTTCTTCGTTCATGGCATCGATCCACTTATGAGAGTTGAAATTCTGCATGGCCTGTTTTATATTAAGAGGATCATCTTCCATGATCTCAAAATCAGCCTCATGTTCTTGGAGAAAAACAATTTAGTCATCCGGAATCGTAGATTTTCTTTCTCTAGTGGATCTACTTAAGGACACTTGTATTTGAGGTTGTGATGTTTGTTTAACTAGAATAGAGGAGCATGAAGCATTATCCTGAACTAGTGGTGCCTTTGTTGGTGCACCAAGTGTGATTAATTCATCTTCTTGGTCATCAACAATGACTAAAGGGGCATCATCTAATTCTTCAGTAAAGACAATGTCATGAACTTTATCTTCCCCTGCAAACTCAACATCATCAAAGAAATGAGCATTTATTGTCTCAAAAATGGCTTTAGTAGTGGGGTCATAAAATTTAAAACCTTTAGACATTTCAGAATATCCAACAAAATAGCAAGTGATAGTTCTGGAGTCAAGCTTCCGTTCATTAGGCAATAGGGGTCGTGCTTCTGCTTGACAACCCCAAATGTGTAAATGTTTCAAACTTGGTTTGCGAGTCGTCCAAAGCTCATATGGAGTTTTCTTAGTTGCCTTTTTTGGAATTCGATTAAGTAAATAGGCAGCCGTCTTGAGTGCTTCGCCCCAGAGGTTCATTGGAAGAAGCGATTCTGCAAGCATACTTCTAACCATATCTTGGAGTGTTCTATTTTGCCGCTTGGCAACACCATTCATGTAGGGTGAACCTGGCATGGTGTATTGAGGAACATTTATAACAATAATACCATGCACATCACAATTTCTGAATGAAAAAATAAATATATCAAATAACCCAAAACTAACGATGAATGTGTTGAGCTCATGGTCCCTAATAACCCAAAAGAGAGGGGATGTTGAAACTGGGGCTTACTGACTAGTAAATACATCATTTTCTTAAAATGGGTCTTCAATAGAATGGGACCCAACAAAAGCATTCATACAGTGTCAAGTATTGGTTACACTAATGTTTATCATGTAATTTAAGCATATCTAACTTCTCGCAATACTTGCTCCTGTTTCACCCTAGGATTTGAGATTTAGAATAGATGGATGCGAGGCTTCCATCTGTAGTGGTCTCGAACAAGAAATAGAACTGCAGTAGCATGAAGGATTTGGAGTAAAATACCTTTTGGGAAGGATCGGTATGTCTTGACCAAAAATGGTATGTGTGCTTACAGGATGAAATCTGTCCATACATCCATTAAATATTCATTTATTTATAATGATGACACCCTGATTGTGCTATACAATAAGTATAGAGTTATGAATATGACATCTCAGTTAATATTTGGGTTTCAGATGACATATTTGTAAGAAACCAAAGAAATCCTATGATTGGAAATTTTAAGATGTATAGATGAATTTTCTGATTATCCCATGGTACTTATATAAATTGCAATGCACTTAATGCTTATATTCATGAACGGCTTTTTTTTTTTTCAAATTTAAATATTTCAAACAGTGTATTGAAGTTTTTTCAACTTTTAACATTTTTCAGTATGTTTCAAATGTAGTGAGTGCTTCCACTATGAGAGAAAACCCCAATAAAAGCTCATTGGCAGAAGGAAAAGTGGAGCATTAACTTTTCCCCTTTTTCTAAGTATCTTTCTGATATTTAAAAAAATAATGTTGGCTTTGTGAGTTTAATTAACTCTCATATATCATGCATTAAACATAACATCGATCTTATTGTGTAAGATTCAGTAATGGTGTAAATTGAATGTGCTTGAAAGAAAATTTTCATTTTATAATTGAAAATTTTAAATTTGACTTTGAAATTTAAGGCTAAAGAATTTGAAAAAATTTATCCAAATGTGGAAATTTGACGAATATCAGAAAACCAAATAATCTTAAAGAGACATGAAAACCATTGGATAAGGGAATTTGACTTGGTTCAATATATGTTACACCATTTAAGTAATACCCATAACCTATCAATAATAAAAATAGAGAACAAATAAATATTTTTTGGATTAAATACATGGAATTAATACAAAATATATTGAAGCCCTAACTAAAGTTGACTTTTGACAGTTCTGTCAATGGATTAAACCCAATACTTTGTATATGAAAGATTTTGGGACAGGAATATCATTTTACATAATTTCCATTAATCTGACTTTCAATAAATCTGGTTTTATTTAACCAATCATATGACAAGAGCAATAATCATATGTTATATTCGTTTCGTTTTAAGTATATCATTTTATCAGTTAATAAAGAATGGAAAGTGATTTAAATTTATTTTTTTGAATTTATAAAGATTTTAATCATATCTAGTTTAATCATGACTTCTGTAAAAACTTTTGACTTAACTTTGAGGAGTAATCAAAAAGTTTCAGATCACACTAATGTTGGATATACTATCACATTGTCACATCTGAAAATTTCCAGAATTCCCATCATGAAAATATCTGTCATTATAGTATTTACGTCTAAAATAAAAAAGGATAAAGTTATTGGACTATAGTGATTTTTCATGTATGTCTGTCAAACAGGAGACAATGAGCCATTCACACCTATGTTAATATACGGTTTTGAGTGACATCGGAGAGCTATGGAATAAAAGGGCATCTGCCTTTTCTCCTGTCTCTCTCTCAAGAACTAACTTTATCAATTCCACCACATGTTTTGGATGAGATAAATGTAGCTTATTCACAAAATTCATGATCAATTCATTTGTTGAGAATTTTATGGGTAATTGTTTATTAATTAACATTTATTCATTTGTTACAGATCCATAGAGATAATATATTTATTATTTTATGCAGAAACATTGGAGATAAATGATAAATAAAAATAATTTCAAAAGACTTCTAGAGTCATTTTTTTATTTATTTTCAATTCTTCATCTTTTATATTCTTTTGGTTTTCCTGATTTTCTTTTAAAATTAAACGTACATGAAATAAATGAGTCACTTTCAATAACAATGAGAAGAGAAAGAAAAATGAAGAATTTACTGTCACAATTGTTTTTCAAGATAATAACAATTCCATAAAAGATAAATAAATAATAATAAAGAAATAAATAAGGTATATATATTTATCAGTTTAAAAAATAAAGAATAATAAAACATAACGGAGGTATATTTATTCTCATATTGTTTGTGTTTCACAGACTTACCTTGAATGGTATAACTACATATTAGGAGAGATGAGATTTATAGCTAAAAAATTCACAACATTTAATATAAACTGATTGAGGCTCTTACATAACTAAGTTTTGAATAATTGTGGTCTATATTTTAGAGAAAGAAATCCATGTGTGATTTGATGGAGAAAACTAAAATTGGGAAAATATGATTGGAGATTTTTGATATATCCTGAACTGACTTGGACGCCTATATTTAATGAATCCAAAATGGCTTTTAAATTGGAACTGTATGAATAAGGGACGAATTGCGGATATCAGACATTCTTTCTTTGTTCATTTTATTTTCTGCCTCCATCTCACTCAAAGTCTCACCTATCACTCTCAAAAATCACTCCCCCCCCTCTCTAAATTCATTCCTCATTTCATCATCGTTGTCCACCGACAGGTGTGGATGATGATTCATCATTGTCAACCCTAGAGTCACAGATGAGTGACCCTGGCAAATTCATCATCAATATCATCACCAAATATCTATTTGACAACGGCCAAATGGCAAGATATTGGCCTAACCAAAGGAAAGAATCTTAGAATATGTAGGTCAAATGGGCAGTAAGTATAAAATAGCTCATCTTCTGTAGATGTAAACTACTCCAAGTTCTGACTCAAAATCATCATTCTTGACTCTCCTCCTAAAGGGAGGGCTACATATATATTCAAAGGGAAGGGGGGAAACTACCCTAATGACCAAAAAATAAAATGCCTCAGGAGACCAAAGTGCCATTGTATTGCCAAGTAAACTCACCAGAATGTTGATATTATGTTGTTTGCTCCGCCAAAATCTCAGACCGAAGTTGCATTAGTAGCCGGCCTAAATAATTCAAGCCTTCTCCATCACGGCCGCCACCCCAAAAAAGATCGTGTGGCGATGCTTCAACAAGGACAGAACCCATTGTCGAAAGTAGCAGAGAATTCAAGTATAAATAAGTGGAGAACTTGCACTTGAGTGCCTTGTACATCACCTCAACTTTTATGGAGTCCCAATTTGGCTGGACCTGAAAGTAAATGCAGGAATATGTTCAGAATGATTTTTTCAGAATTACACAAAAGTCAAAGAACACGCTCTCACACACACAGTAGACTGGAGTAGTAGACATAAAAATGAGAACCCGTAATTACAAGACTGGAAAATTCGTGAATTCAAATATTCAGAGTAATTTGTGGATAGAAGAAAGAAATAGAAACAAAGGGGACCTTGCAAATGAATATCATTTCTCAACTTTACGTCGAGAGTATCATCTCTGCGTCTTTAATCCTATTCAGACCGACAACTTATGCTACACAGAATAAACACGGGTTTTTCAAACCTCTTCCATGCCCAATTACACTAGTATGAGAAAACAAGGACGATTCTTCAAAACAAACACTTAGTGCCAAGTTATCTGTAGCCGAAGCCAGTGCTCAACAAACTTCCCATCGATGCCCTTATTAAACTTGATTTCCAAACAAAATATCCTCTGTTGATGTTGCTTACTGACCATATCTTCCATTTGAGTTTTTAACTATTCTTATGATACCTCTGTGTTTTTTTAACCTTCTTGTTTTGCCTCTGTAAAAATGCCCTAGTGTTATCCAGAGATATAAGAATCCCATTTTGATCCGAAATATCTTGTCTTTCCAGGCCCTTCTAGTCACTGAATTCTGGGGAAATGTTCAGATAACTCTACATCCCAGATATTCCTGTCCCTGAAGTATGATGGCTTCAACCTTATCCATTGAAGTCAGAATGTAGAGAAATCCTGAGATGGAGAAAGGATCTCATTGGATGTAAAAGAGCAATGCATCCCCTTCGGCCTTTCATATGACGTTCATACTTAAAATAGATGTATGGAACGCAAAAGAGGTACGGTGACTACCTGATCCTGCCATGGAGGCAGATTCCAATAGTGAACTGAGCCTCTCAACTCTCTCCTCAGAGCATGAATTTCACCCCCTGCGTTGCCGGGTATCACTTTAGTCTTCCTCGGCACCTTCTTGAGCTGTAATATTTGCCTTATTACTCTGCTAGAGGGGGCATATTGGAATTTCTAGCATTGGTCAATATTCTGTTTTCACTTCTTGCAATGCTTCCAGAACATGCCCTCAGATGATTGCGGCTGCAGCCGCACTTTCCACTTCTGAACCTTTCACAGCCTGGGTCACAGAGATTTTTGTGGTACTGTCTTTGCCATGAGTCCTGTTCCACTTGTCCTCTCCAGTCAAATCAGACAATAGGCCCAGCCTTCTTCTCTCAGAATTCTAATGGCTTCTTCCAGATTAGATACATTTTCCCAGTTCAAGATCTAATTATTCAGGTTTTTCAGATTCAATATTCAGACCCATAAAGAATTTTTTGGTTCACTCTTTCTTTTTACACAGAAATTCTTCTAAGTCAGGATCTCTGAGAAAATGATAGTGATCAATCTCTCGTCAAAGAGCTTGTAGCTCATTGACAACAACGGCGACAGTCTGGTCTCTTTGTATCCACTTGGCCCCCTGCAACGATCCCCATCACATCTAGGGAAGTCTCTGCATTTTACCCTCTAGGAGTATTTTCATCATTTCCAGTCTGCCTGTATTCCTCTTTAAACAGGGCAGCCCGCCCTTTAGAATGGCAGCCAAAAAGTAAATGGATGTGGTTGGATCTCGTATCTCCTTCTCTGGCGATGTCTTCCCGCTACCTACCTCCCTCTGCCAATGATCTCTCTCTCTCTCTCTCTCAGAGTTCGCAGTGACGATCTTACCACCAGGTCCCTTCTATTCCTATCTTCTACGATAAGAACCCTGGAGTACCTTATCACAGCCTTGGTGACCATGCTGTATACCCGCCAATCTTTCCCTTTAGTTCTGCCTTTAAATGCCTGATCAGAGATCCCCTTTGTAGTTGTCAGCAACATAAAATTCATGCATTCATTATCAAGGATAATCCCTTGGAGCCACACCCCAATAAGGTTGCCGTCTTCGTCCATACGTATGACCTGCAATCTTGGGTTAACTGTGATGAATAAATATTCAGAAAGATCTCTACCTTCAAGAATCATATCCACAGAATTACCCTTATGCCGTGTGTTAAAACCATCAAACTTAAGAAGCTCTGAAAATATAAGGTGTACCATCCTTTCTTGATCCGAGTGATCCTTGATCCTCTGAACTCGCCTTTGTCATATCAGTGGTCTCCTCTAATTCCCTCTTCATAATCTTTACTTTTGATAATAGTCGAATCGACTTCATCAATGCTGGGAAGTCTCGCCTCTTCTCCTAATTGCGCTTCTCGTCCACCTTTGCATTGCAGGTTGTCAGGTATGAGAGAACAGGTGCTAAGCTATTACCTTCACCTGCTTTTCCAACCCAACTGGCATTAAGATCTCCACGTTGCCGCTCTGATGCTATGTCAGTTAGTGTCACCCTAGCCGCCAATGAGAAATTGGCAAAACGAAAAAGCACCACAAGCAAAAGCAACTCAATGAGTCGCATGTGCTAAAAGGTGAGTTGTGGAAACGGAGCAGAGTGGGCATCTTATGTACTGGGCCCACCCTTACAAACAAAGAAAGGAATACAAAGAAATATATACAAAAGAAAGGAAATATCTCAATCCCAGAACAAGACTGGGACATGGCATCATCCAGCATAACAGCTCGGAGCTTGGGAGGTTATCTGGCAGGAAAAAAGTTAAAGCTGGAGAAAACTACATGATGCTTAACAGTAGACCATGATGCACCAAGGGAAAGTGCAAAAGTTTCCATGCCACACCAGCCTCTGGAAGACAATGTCGGTGGGAATTTCCACAATAACGTTGCCCTTTGAAAGAAGACATCAAGCATTGCAGCATCCACACCTGGTCTTTCTCATATGCGAGTTAAGGGAGAATATTCACATCTCAGAATGAAAATTTGAGATCAATTTGCCACCAATCAGGACAGAATCTTTCACCTGCTACAAGACGTTGAGCGTCGAACCAAGGAGAGGGTTGAGAGTCAATGGAGTCAAGCAGAGGCTTAACTTGTGCAACAGGAGAAATATTCCCAAGTCTACCCCTTGCGATGAAGAGAACTAGGAGCATCATAGCAGGAGCATCACCTCCAAAAAGTTTGACAGCATTTGATACAAGGAGACCATTTCCCATTCATCCTCACCTTGCTAATATGTTCGTTTTACTCCCTGCAACCTATCTCTAAGCTGGCAATGAGATTCTTCTCTTACCAGCAAGAGGGGAAAGTGTTAGATGAGAAGGGTAGTTTGCTATTTTTTGTATTTTAGTAGGGTCTTCAGTGTAGTTATTTTCATATTTGGCAGATGGAAAAACTTTTACAACCCAAATCCTGTTCCAGGTAGGGCAGTGGGGATACTACCAGCCGGCCCACATTCTGTCTTCCTGTATTTAATTTCACAGAAAGTGACACAACGAGAATCAGGGTTGGAAGTGCCATCATTCTCAACGACTCTGTTATTTGATAATCAGGCTTGGAAGTGCTTCCCCTGTCGTTTAGTGGCTTCTCTTTAAAAGCCGGTTTCACAGTAACATCGCTTCAAAAGGTCTCGTCAGCCAGACTCTCTACACGATTAAAAAGGACCACGGCTCTTCAGGAAATGTTCGTGGATAAGCGTTAATTTGGCTCTATTAATGGAGGGAACATTTATTCATTGTTTCCCAACATTCCTTTCCTCAGAAGTTACAGAAAATGCCCTCATCATTACTGGCAACTAAGAAAGTGATATGATCAAGAATCCATGCCATTTGAATAAAAAAGACAATGTGAGATTTTTATCAATAGAACACTGATAGATGTAAAAATACAAGGTCTGTGGAGAGTATCAACAATTGAGAGAGACGTAGAATTGAGGTAGGAAGGAGATCAATGGAGATCTCAAGTTGAGAACCTGATACGATCCTCTACCCCCAAAGGGTATCTTAGGAAGTTTACCCCACTATGGGCATTTTAGTCATTTCATGTTTAGGGTAGATTGCTTCCTTTTCTTATAAATTTGTGTAGCCCTCCATTGAGGAGGGCAGTCAAGACTGAAGGTAAGATTGACCTCTTGGCTCACTATCTCAATCCTCTTCGTCTCGGTCCCGACCCATTGACCGTCCAGCGATCCCCTATCCCGTGATCGTCTCACCTGATCTTCAGCCAGCTCCCCTCCAATCCGATCCCTACCATTGCCGTTCAGTTCTCTTCTAGTCTCCTACGATCCCCGTCCCCGCGATCGTCAACCCTTCACCACATCATGAGGCGGCTCGTCCCTGGTCGATCCCTGCCCCGTCTGTTCGACCCCTCCTACCATTCCCGTTTCGACTCTCCTACCCCAGGAACGTCTACCTCGCCTCGCCCTCTACCCTCCTTCCGATACGAACCTAGATCAAGGTTCGTATCAGAACCCCCCCCTTCTGGACACCAGGCCTGATCCTGTTAACCATCCACCGGTTGCTCCCAGCAAGTAATTCTTGTAAAAAGATCGAATGTACCCTGCTCCCTTCCAATCATCCTTATTTATAGCTTTCTCATACATGCTATATTATGGACTTTGTGTCCCTATTTGTTTTTTCTTTTCCCTCTTCGGTAAATCTTGGAAAAGAAGCTGTTTATCAGAAAGCAAGCAGAAAATTCATAAAAGGAGTGAATGCCTATGCACTGTATATAATACGAGCCAAGTCTTCTATCGGAAAATAACGGCGTAACCTTTTTTGCTCATTGTATTCAAACTAGGAAATGGATAAGCACAAAGCAAATAAGAATTGGCGATGGATAATTAAATGGTCGCGTGCAAAGCTGGCAAAGCATCGCATCCTTGTCACATGAAACAAGCGTTTTCTGAGATATCATAAATTAGGTTAAGCTCCCTGCCTTAGCTCGGTTTCAAAAAAAGAAAGACAAAGTATAAATTTATAAGTAAACCAAAACAACTGATCATTAAATCAGAAATTCATTTACCAGATGAGGATATTTCCTCTGCGCAGATCTACCAATTCGTGCAGCTTCCTCAGGGCTCCGTGCCGCCTTTATTTTCTGAACACAGTCAATTGCCAATTGATCATCAACCCCATCAAACTTTTGTGCCTGCGGAAATTGATGGGGTAAAAAAATGGTCAGCAGCTCAATTTATGCCAAAAATTCATATTAATGACTAAACATTATAATGTCTTTACCTGATAATAATGCTCAACCGATGGCCATGTTAGGTCATTTCCATTCTCATCTGGCATTTGTATAGGATGGGGAGAGAAGTTTGAAAATGCTCCATAAGAATCCCAAGTCTTGTAGAAGGATATGATATTTACATCATACGAATCCGTCACCACAACATTGTCAGCTGAAGGGATTACTGGTGAAAGGTCAGGGATAGGATGGAGAAAACCACTAATGAGCATATCTGGTCCTATCTGTCATCAAAAAAAGGAAGAGACCTACATTATGGTGACCCATGAAACGTTAAATGCATATTGGGAACTGATGACAAATATTTTGCTAAAAAAAAGAGAGGATCCTTATAGCCAGATGGTCAGGGATAAAGTTTTCATCCCTACTTTAGCAGAGTGCTTTGTGTAAATTTATCTCTCCATCTGTCTACAGGAGACAAATATTCTGTAGAAAATCACGCTTTTCTAGGGCTTTATTTTTAACATTTATAGCCACTGGATCCTGGAAATCTATTAAAATTTAAGCCCTGCAATATTAAATATCAGGACCTTTAGATGAGCCAAATTAATACTGACAGAACTCAGAAAATACCTGTTCATAAGAGACATCAATCAGATTCAGGGCTTGTGTCATTTCGACCATTCCCAATTCTCCAACAGGAGAAGGGGCCTTTGCACCTCCAATGATTTTTGGAGCAACAAAGGTGAACACCTGCGATGACAGTGGACAACACCTAAAACTAACATTAGAAAATAAACAAATCACATTGACCCAATTTAACATCATGCATGTAGAATTCAACCACTTGAAGGTGGGAAGACAGATATGTCAGAATACCAAAGTAGATAAACATGGAAGAGAACAAGCGTTGAACTCCCTTTATAGGGGTTATAGTCAAAGAACAACAGAGCATCCTTCCTAATCGCACTAACTATCGGCCCTCCTGAAGAACTTAAAGAATGGGATCAATTCAGATATCAACCAAAAACCAGCGTTCGGTTAACTAGAATGATATACCTGTCTCTAGGTTTTAGGAGTGAGAAAGCCCTTGCCGGTTCTAAAATAAAACGAAGCTTTCCTAATTATGATCTAACTTTCAAACTGCATAGCAGCAGCAAAATCTGGAACCAAGATGCAAATCAAGGGGAGCTCAGAGATCTCAAGTTAATGCACAGGGGGTAAAATTTTGCCATCTTTCTTCTGCGTTTGTGTCATCTTTTATCTTGTTCTTCTGTGATAGGATAATTTGATTGAACAACTTCCCTTCTATTTCTCTTATCTTCCTTGATTCGACTACTGAGCACGGAAGGATTAGAACACATACGGCCCTTTACATGAGGTGCCAAAAGACACATAGGATTGGATCTCGAATGATCATCATGAAATGGACGCAGACACATAGCATATATGGGATAAAACTCTGCTTAAACTTGGATCCGCAGATTATCTTTGAATTTGAAGCAATTATCATCCTAATTTTTTATATTTGAATAAATACAGATGGTCCTTAATCCATGAGAAATATGAAAAAAAAAGGACAGTAGGCTAACCATTCTCAATATTAATAGAACAAAGACTAACAAAGACAAAATATTAATAGAGGACACAGAGAAACCGCTCAATCACATTAATCACTCGTTCACAAGTCTTTCTGCTATTTAGTGTCACGACCTTATTTGGATAAATCCTATGCTTTCTCACAAGACTCTTTAGAGCATTAGAACATCAAGTCACGGAAGCTGAATTTGACCATACCTTGTGAATCACTCCGGAAGAAATTGCAGGGGCAGCAAGACTGCCTCCACATTCCCACAGAACAGAGAAATATCCGCGATCATAACAATATTCCATTAGTTCTCTAGGGTTCAACACGTCAAACTCCACCACCTCAACACCCTTGGAAGCAAGAGATTTCTGAAAATCCCTGCGAGCACCCCTTTGTGTGGCGACAATCGTATAAGCCTCAGATGTGTTCCAGAGATTTGCATTTTCGGGAAGGTCAAGACTCCGTGACATGACCATGCGCATAGGGACATGTCCTTCTTTAAGCCTATTAGTCAGCCGTGGATCTGCAGCAAACAGAATCGTTAGTGTTAGGAGAAAAGATAGAGATGGATAGGATCCCCAAATCGTGACAGTGGTATTTCCGTCTTTAGCCATATAAGACATCTATAAATACATCTAGCTTCTCTCACTGAGGGCCGGCAAGAAGTAGTTTGTGACTTTTCAAGGGAAATCCTTCCAAGGAGTACAGATGCGGATCTGTATCTGTTGTCATTATTTTTTTATACCTTCCTTTTTATCCCATTCTCTCTTACCTGCCACAAACCTTCCTTGATAGAGTCCTTGTTAGAGTGCTAGATCTCTATCAATGGAGAATCTCAGATGGGATGAGAGATAGATTGTGAAAAAAGATAAAAGAAATCAAATGACAAAACACCCTGAACGGTGCATGCAACCTCTTTGGGAGGATATCCAGGCAAATTCATGAACTACTTCTTGTGTGCCCTCAAATGATGGAGCTACATGTATTTATAGAGGTCTAATAAGGATGAAAGAGAGAAATTTCCCTGTCAAGGTTTTGGGGTTCATATCAAGACTTTATCACATTTGCCTAGAGGACTTGAGTGTAGATAAAACACACACCATCACAACGTACAGTGTTTCCTCCCACAATTACAGCATCACTTCTAGCCCGTAATTCAAAAACTCGGGCCCGGGACTGCGCGCTGCTAACCCAAGATGCATGTCCACTGCTCGTAGCAATTTTTCCTACATCCCGCACAGATAAAAAGGTATCACGATATGCACTATAGCTATTTTATTTTTAAATTAAATAGAATTTCCATAAAAATAAATGACAAGCGAGTAAGGACAAACCTCACCATCCAACGTCATAGCATATTTAAGAATCGAGAATGGCACATGATGCGCAGCTCTAAAAAGCAAGGGAGTATTGACGAGAAGGCAGGATTTTAGAGCCTCCTGGAACATGCACCTTAGAACTATTATTCAATTGCCCAAGGGTAAATCAATAGGCACGACTCGTGCAGGTGAATTTTTAAAAATAAATATGAATAGCATGATAAAAGTATATACGATGTTTATAAAAATGCTTGAGTAAATTGCATCATGAAATTTGAAAGGTTCCCATAAACATTGATTCTTTTCTCACCTCATAAACATTGCTCTGCAAATTCTCTCCGAGAACATCAACCTGCACTCCTTCCGTTCTAAGAACATTGATTGCTTGGCCTCTTAAATGTGAAAGCGGATGCCTAAGTCCAACCACAACTCTTGAGATTCCTGCCTAATTGAGAAAAAGCCCGTTTACAGAAAAACAATAAATTTTCATTTTCTCAGAGAAAATAATAATAGAACTAATATATAATTTTGAAGAAAAAACATAAAACCAACATGCAGAAAAAATGGACATTTTCGTCAAAAAATAGGCACGACTTGTTCTACAGATAAATATCTCTCGCTCATGAAAATAACATACTCAAGTAGGCAGTAATGTCAATATGAAGAAACGAGAGCCAGAAACCAAATCAGATAAGATAAAAAATGCAATAGGCAAAAAATGAAGGGCGGAGATGAATTGCAGATCCATTAGTCAGTCAAACATTTCTAGTGGTTGAAATATTTTGTCTGGATCAATGTCCACCAAATTCTGAAGTCTTAAGAGAAACTGTCCAGGGCAATTATTCCCTAGAAATGTAATTATCCCACCGCAAGGACACGAAGATCTAAACGATATGTTCCAAGTAAAAACGGCAAGTATCAGTCCAAATCACATCGTATTTCAGCGAACCATATGGCTCAAAAACTGAGATACTTCACGAAGAATGCCAAGACCGTAGAATCCGGCTACCAGTACCACGACGTAAAACGGAATTTGGATCTTAAATACCCATAAAAAATGCAGAGGTTCAAAAGAATCAAATATACAGGCATTTCATGCAAGACCGCCACACCTTCAGAAGAGCAGTGACCGGAGTCTGATCAGCGTAACAGTCTCCCGGTTCCAAATTAAGGTACGCCGTAGCACCCCGGCATCGTTCGCCCGCTGCCTCCACCGCCTGCAACTCAGCACACTTCGTGCCCTGCGCGTAGAGGAATCCTTCTCCTGCAACGTTGCCACCATTGACTATCACGCAGCCGTAATTGGGATGCGGAGAAGTCAATCCCGAGGAGAAATCCGCCATCTCCGCTGCTCGGCGGAGGTGAACAGCATCCACCGCCTGGCTGGCGGCGAGGGGAGATCGATCGGTAGGCGAACCTCGGCCCAAGCATGATACTGCCCGAAAAACTCCGCCGCCGCTTGAGAATGATAGCGCCATCAGTCGTCTAAGGTGGTGAGAGGACAATATATCAACATAGCGTAGATAGATAGGACAGAGAGATAGCTAGATATATAAATATATATAGGTAGAGATATATATATAGATAGGCAGACAGATAGATAGATATATATATATATATATAGATAGGCAGACAGACATGCGCGTTCTGTTCGGATGGTGCGAATTGGCGCGAATTGCCCGAACTGTTCGGATTTACGAACAGAACACAACTGAAAAAGAACAGAATTCGCACACGGGGCTGTGCGGTTCGCTTTGTTCGAATGGTGCGAATTAATTCAAGGGGTTTTTTTAAGGGAAAAAAAACCTGTTACCCTTTGTTCGACAGTTCGAGTGTGTTTCTTCAGAGTTTTTTTCAGTCTCCCTCCCCTGCTCTTGAATCCCGTCTCCTCTCTACAACGGTGGTTTCACGCATTTCTCCCCGCCTCCTCGTGTGGACTCCTTCACGTCTTCCTCCCGCGGATTTGGCAGCTCTGTACTGTATCAGCGGAATCAGAGGACGGTCAAAGTGAGGGCAACTCGATCTGGGCGTTCTTCTCCAATTACTCTTCAGTCTTCACCTGCTCAATCCTGCAAGTAAGCAAATGCCACACGATTTCTCTCTTAGACCAGGGGTTTTGCGATTCTGGTTCTCCATTATGAATTCTATTGCAAGCGGACTACATTTTCAGAGTGCTCCGCAAAGAGTATTTGTTTGATTAGGGATTCAGTTAATCCCAAATCTCCTGGTTGAATATTGTTTGATTGGTTGATTAAATTGCTGACACTGTTTGCACCGAAATTTTACTCTCTTGTAATGCAGATTGATAGTTTCAACGGCTCTGGTGTTATTTCGTTTTATTTTGTTTTATTTAGGAATCAGAATTCGTTTTTTCCAGAGTTTTCCACCTGAGCATTCCTGAACTGTTTCTTAAACAACAATTGAATCTCTGGAAACGAGCTCTCTTGCAGCCAAAATGACTTTTTCTCCTTCATAAGAGTGTATTTTCATTCTCCATTTCTATCTTTTTGTCTGTTTCTCTTGGTCCCTCTCTCCTACGATTGTTTTGTTACTATTGTTTTCTCCCTCTCTCTTAGTCCCTTTCTCTTTCTGTTCCTCTTGCTCGCTCTCTCTATATCAGTCTTCCACCATTCTTTCAGTCTCTCTTGCCCTCTCTCTATGTGTCTCTATCCCTTGTTCTATTTCTCTTGCGCTCTCTACCTATATCTGTATATCTTTCTGTTTCTCCTGTCCTGTCTCTCTGTAATTCTTTAGTCTTTATGTTTCTCTACCTCTCTATCTCTCTCCCTCTCTCTTAGTCTCTTTCTCTTTCTGTTCCTCTTGCTCGCTTTCTCTATATCAGTCTTCCACCATTCTTTCAGTCTCTCTTGCCCTCTCTCTATGTGTCTCTATTCCTTGTTCTATTTCTCTTGCGCTCTCTACCTCTCTTTATGTGTCTCTATCCCTTGTTCTATTTATCTTTGCGTTTCATCTGTCAGTCAGCATCACCATGGAACATTGTGTGTAAGAAATATTTTATCCGACTGCTTCGATACATTGCTCAAGAAGAGATCTCCATTCCATCGACAAGGGCTGTTAAGGAAAAGGCTTTCAAGATGTATGTTGAGTTGAAGAGCAGTATTCGTGACTCTCTAGAGAGTGCTGATAGAGTCGCCATCCCTATAGATTGTTGGACTTCGCAGAATCGAATATCATTTGTAGGGCTCACTGTTCATTGGGTGGACACGGAATGGAAAATGTGTGAATGTGTACTGGCGATACGACAGTTGGAGGGATCCCACACTGGCGAGTGCTTGAGCGAGATTGTACTAGAAGTTTTGGCAGAATTTAAGCTGTCGGAGAAGCTCTGCGCTATTACGACGGACAATGCTTCAAATAATGCAACAATGATGGCGATATTGGAACGAGAGTTGCTGCCATTGAATGCCCGTTTCACTGCAAAGAGGCATGTTCTGTGCATTGCGCATGTCATCAACTTGGTTATGCAGGCCGGATTGAAGGCTCTCAATGTCGTCGAAGATGACCCGAGCCAAGTTTCGTCGACGAAGTAGACCTCACAGCCCTAGATGCTCCGATCGATGCAGAGGAAAATGATTTTCAAGAAATTTCCTTGGGGGATGTGGTTCGACGCCTAAGAGAGGTGGTGATTGCTGTACGAGGATCGACGAGGCAAGAGGCGAAGTACTTCGCATACTACAGACTGCTAAATATGTCGAATGTAAGGAGGATCCCCATAGACTGCCCTACTAGATGGTCTTCCACCGATGATGAACCAGAACATATGAATATTTTCAAGCCCCAGAATGAAATCACAATTTTTTTCAGTATAGTCTTCTCTTCTTATTAAATTGCCAAATGAATTCATTAAATCATTCCAATTTATTTTCCTTTAATCAAAGTTACAACAGTAGCGTAAATGCCATTATCACTAGATTTAATTACTGTTAGATTTATTCTGACACTACTTTACATATTACGGTGTTTCAGGACTAGCAATCGTAAATTAAGATAACGTCAACCTGAACATATTTTACATAATTCGTGCATTTTATGCAATTTGGAAACAGTTATGTTCTTTCTGTGCGAATTTTGTTCACTTGTTCGCATTTGTTCGTTTGTTCGAATTTGTTCGTTTGTTCGGATTTGTATGTTTGTTCTAATTTTGTTCGGATGCACGAATTTGTTCGGATGTGCGCTTTATGTTCAGTTGTGCGAATTTGTTCGGATGTGCGAATTTTGTTTGGTTGTGCGAATTTTGTTCGTTTGCTCGAATTGTTCGAACATTTGATCGAATTTTCACACATAAAACGAACAGCACACCGAACACACCCCTTTGCGGTTCGTTTGTGCGAATTTTCTGTTCGTTTAAAGCGAACAGAACAGAACACCCATGTCTAATAGATTGGTAGAGAGGTAGATAACTTCATAGATGCATAGATGGATGGATGGATGGATGGATGGGTGGGTGGATGAATGGATAGATAAATAGATAAATACATAGATAGATAAATTAGATAGATAGATAGATATATAGATAGGTAGATAAGTACATCGATAGATAAGTAGATAAGTACATAGATAGATAAATTAAATAGATGGAAGTACATAGATGGATAAATTAAATAGATGGAAGTACATAGATGGATAAATTAGATAGATAGATAGATAGATAGATAGATAGATAGATGGATAGATGGATAGATGGATAGATGGATAGATGGATAGATGGATAGATGGATAGATGGGTAGATGGGTAGATGGGTAGATGGGTAGATGGGTAGATGGGTAGATGGGTAGATGGGATAGATGGGATAGATGGGATAGATGGGATAGATGGGATAGATGGGGTAGATGGGATAGATAGGATAGATAAGATAAGATATATAAGATAGATTAGATAGATAGATAGATACATAGATAGATAGATAGATACATACATACATAGATAGATACATAGATTGATTGATAGATAGATAGATAGATTGATTGATTGATATATATATATATATATTTATATAGATAGATAGATAGATAATGGACTTTTTTATATAAAACATGTAGATTTTAAGTATATACTACAACATCTAATAACCTTGTCTATGTGACCCTCTAGGCTCATATAAGATTAAACTCTATAAGTACTATATTTATTTCTTGGCCAGTTCAATTAATTAACTCTATTCAAATATGCCAACATGATGAAATGACATGCTATAGTGCATGCTCTGGAAGTGAAAAGGGAATCCATTAATTATTTCATCAAACATTGTGTCACCGGCTACTAACCAAGTATAATCACATTTTAGGGAAGTGGTTGCCCAGGTTATTCTGCCTGATATCCTGTTCATGCATGATATCTACATTCAACTGTGCTTCAAAGACACAGTCGAAGAAAACTAGTGTGAGTCTTTCCTGACATGCTCTTGTCCTGATTGTCTTCCTGATGGGGGACCATCTCGTCAACGACACGAAGAGATGCCAGCAACCTCTTCGAGCTGCCAGAGCTGACACCGACAACCAATATTTCAAGTACACCACCTAACGACGGCAGTGAGCATTTATGTTATCATATTTTCATGTCTTTTGTCTTTTCGTTTTGAATTGTGGATGGGCCTTCATGTTTGGCCTCGTCCATCATGCTTTTTTATTTTTTTTTTATGTTTGTTAAGGGGAGACCTCTAGTCACAAGACGGTTTCTACCCGTTCGGCCCAATTGGGTATTCCCCCCTACAATATATAAAGGGAGACATGCCCAAGGGAGACTTTGGAGTTGATTGAAAGTTGATTTTTTCCTCAATTGGCTCCCGCCTTCCTCCCCTTGGGTGTTTCTATTGTTTTCTTAATCTAGAGTAAATCGTGGAATGCCTGCCACGTTGCCCAGTCCACGTCAAGATTTACCCGTTGAAGGATTTATCAGAGCCGCGCCCACCCATAGATGTTTTCTTGAAGCCTACATCAAGAACCTGAATTCTTGATTTGTTGTTGTTCAAGAACTGCCAAGAGATACCTTCTTGGGCAGTTCTTGGAGACATCGCTGCCGCCATTGCTGCCATCACCATCGTCGTCTTCTTTGACACCATCAACAACTTGGTGATTGTGGCCCCCTACATCGTTGCTGCCGCCGCCGTGCACATCTACACGGTTTGATCGTCTGCCCCAAGCGCGCCCGCTTCCGCCGGCGCACCCACACGACTCACGCGCATATGTGCGCTACCCATGTGCCAGCACGCCCCCCCGCGTGCCAGTGCACCCTGCACGCACACCCTGCCCACTAGTGCGCTTGAGCGCGCACCCGGTCACCCGCACACCAGTGTGTGCCCATGCGCGCCCGCACACCAGCGCTCATAGTATTGTCCCTGCACGCACAAGCGTCCATGCTCGCTTCACCTGCGCACTCCATCTCACCTGCATAGGCGCTCACCGTGTTGCCCGCGTGTGTACAATTTTCCAGCTCGTCAGGGCGCGCATGACCCTAGAGCACCCATGCCACAGCATGCGTCATACCCTGTGCGCCTCCGACTTCTGAAGCCCGCCAGCCGTGCCAGCCACGAGTCAACTTGCCACTGTCAACCGTGATCCCACGTGAACTCCATTTCTACCTCACCATGGACATCAGGTATTACCCATACGGGTTCTATCCGTTCCCCTATGCTCACAATAAATTTGTGATGAAGGCAAAAATGGGGTGTAAATTGTCGTTGTTATTTTCGCTTCAATCAAATAAAAATTTGTATGTGTAAACTTATTCAAAATTGTATAGCAATGAGCAAGGTCGTCTCCACAGGGATTGGCACTTAGAGATAGAATTAGACTAATGAGTAGAATGGTCAAGAAAATATAGGGAGGAATTTATTAATGATGTTCATAAAGAAAGTCCTTCCTACAGATTTTATATTAATCTCAAACTTTATGTGAAAAGAGGAAGTAGATTAGTGATTTTGGAATATTTTTATGGAATTTTTAGAGATCAAATGATAGGGGAAAAAGAAAGTTGAATTTACTGTTACAAGGTGTTTGTTGAAATGTCTGAAAGAGGATTTCGGAAGTTTTTTATGTTTTAACTCGGAATCGATTTCATTCAATTTCGAGGAATAAGTTTGATGAGATTATTTGTTATTTCTTGAAACTATATGAGTTGGGAATGGAAAGAAATCTAAATCAACATACTTACCGGATTTCTGCGCCGACTAGAAGTCGCCAACAGCTCCAGAGCCCGCTCCGGTCGCTTCGTCCTTCAGGTAAGCCTTTTCTTAATTCTCTCTTCTTCTATCACTCTCATCGCGCTCTCCCTTCAGGTCGCAGCACTGTCACTGCCGTTGATCGAGAGAATCTGAAGAAAATGGAAAAGAAGGAGGATCTTCCTCCATAATTTTATTTCAAACGTTCAATTCAGTTTGGCGGTGAAAGATAATGTTTTGAGTGATTCATGATCCTTTTATAGGTCAGGAATGGTCGGATGACCTTCCTGACTGGTATGGGATCATTCCGGCAAAGTTTCCGGCGATGAATTGGCAAAAATCCGCCTTCTCGTCATCGGATTGACTTCGCCGGCGACGGCGGCAGAGGTGGGATGAAGAGGACGATCGGAAAGTTTTCTGATCATCCGATCTCCCGTTTAGAGGGTCCAACAGCTACGATTAAATCATAGCCGTGGACCCCGTTAGTTCTGGTGGACCCATGCTGCATCAACAACGCCTCGTCAGCTCCATATTGCTACGTGGCCGTTTTCGATTCGTCCACGAAGGCATCCCGTGCTGAGCTCTCCGCCTGAAAATAACAGAAAGAAAATTAAAAGACTATCTTGACTGTTCGATCTTCCAAAGGAACATCGACGGTCAAGATTATAACACATTTATTAATAAAAGCCCGAGCTGACGCGGCATTCGGGCCAGGATGGCTCGAAGCCCGGACGGGTTTTGTTTTGAATTTTATTTAAGATCGCGGCCCGATGGGTCGCAATCATTCATTTCTATTATCGGCCCGGCCTGAGTGCATTTGGGATATGGGATTTTGCAATCCCATATTGAAAATTTTAAAAGTACGGCTTGGGGTATATATTTTGCACTTCCTTCATATCTGAATTTAAATCCGCACTTACCCTTGGGCACCGCCGAATGACTTACTTTGAGGCACGGCCGTTGGCTGGACTTGTGCTGCGCGTGCTGCCCGGCGGCTGCGGCCTTGGCTGTGCTGCGGGCAGTGCCTGCGGTGCGCTTGGCTAAGGTTGCGCCTTGGCTTGGCTGCAGCCCAATCTTTTAATTTGTTATATTTATGTTATTAATATTTTTTTAATATAATTTTTATTCTTTTATTTAACCATCAAATTCCTTAATATGCTTATAAACGCAAAAACCTATTAAAATGGAACATTTTACACAATGAACGAATATTTTCATAAAAGTGGAATTTAACATAAAATGCATGTTTCTTTCATTTAAAATGACTTCATAACTTCCTAATAAATGTCGATTTACATGCATGTTATGTGACTCGTCAAATACCCCCCTATTTAAACATTGCTAGTCCCTTAGGAATGGTGTACGTAGGGATCAATAAGATCATTAATGTTTTCTCAATCTCAAGAGAGCACTTAGGAGATGATTTCACCAAAAGTGAGTCTAGGATTTGGGGAACTGCAGTCTAGTGTCTCAGAGGTCAGAAATTTAGAAGTTCCCCCAAGTATATACTTCCGTTCACATTGTGATCCTATACAGACATCTCATTATTCCATTTACCTATAAGTACGTATATTGTATAAGTGAAGATGGTAAGTTCACTTCAACTTAATCTCAAGTCACTATCTACCTTCCACTAATAAGAATGGGGCTTGGTGAAAGAAATGTGTCAATCCTCTACTTAATAGCTATAGATACAATGGCTATAACACATGGGTGGCAGGATTTTCTCTTTTTCTTTAATATGTGTGCACTTGTGTACACTATGGCGTTTGCCTTATTCGAATGGAATTTGTGCCTTATTTAGAATTCATGGCTCTGAATTATTTACATGACTGCATCCTTTTATCCATCCCATGTGTTGCCTTAGTAGACAGGCAGCTTATTGCCTCGATGAGGTTTTGTTTCCCCCAATGATTCAAGGAGCTTCACTCTGTCAATAGTAGTAGCGCTTGAGGATTGACATCAATTCTACACCTTGCTAAAAAGATTTTCCTGGAAGGTTTAAGTGACGAGAGCTTAAGATGTTGTGAATGAGTTAGGTGAGAAGTAGAGAAATGGGAATTCATAGCCTAGGATCATGAGATGTCTGAATAGAACACTAGGTGTTCTTAAATCACCCTAGGGAAATATCGAAACCCTAACTCCTTTGACTTGACCACTATTCCACCTCAACCTTCATCATTTAGGTTGCTCTCTTCACAACTTGCCAAAACATTCTCAATCTTGTGAGATATGCTTAGTGATCATGCATGCTACAATTTGTGTAATATGTCAAGTGCTTAGATGAAGTGCATTTCTAGTTATGGTTGGCTTCATATTTCCCTTGTTTAGTATATGTTCATACATTACATATGAGTATGTAAGTAGCTAGGGGTCATGGCAAACCAATCTTGATTAGTCAACTCCGCTATGTTAATTGAACTTCCGAATTTGTCAGCAATGCCGCAAATTGATTCGTTAAATTTTATGTTCTCATTTGATCATCATATTACCATTTAGATAGTTATTTCCATCTCCCTGTGTTGTAACACGTGCCGATCAATCCCAGCCGTACAATGTTACATTACCTCATGTGATCTTTTAGCATTAGAAGAAGTCGTGATCATCCTAGATTCCCACTTTATTTAGTCAAGAGGTGAAAAGACAGACCCATTCAGTGACTTTAGTATCGCCTTTTCACCGTGCAAGTGGATGAATAAGCACAAAATAAAGCTTATTTTCTATTCCAGACCAAGTAATAAACTCAGTGCCCATGGATAGTTTCAACATCAAAAACAACACAAACAAAAGCAAATATTAGGTAGGATTCAAAATGCTAACCAAGCATCCCCATGGGTTCTATACCCAATTCATAAGCTTTACAGCCGATCATGAATATTGGACTATAATATATGTGTGCAGTGAGATTTTCTGAAAAATAATTTGGATAACCTTTGGAACCTATCTACTACCATGCCTTTCTTACAACCCTAAAGGTTATTTACGACAGGTTTTTCTGACTTTTAAGAGCAAGAAGCGGAACAAAAATCAAGCTTTCTTTATAGATAACCAATTCCATTTTCAAATATAGTTGGGAGACTTCACCCAAGAAATGAATAAATAAAATGGAAAGATCGGAACGTGGGAATAGATCTGATACGAATATGGATTACCCATTTAAATTGTTGTTCTTTCTCAAATTTCATACCTATACACAGGTTCTATTTTTGATCCATTTGAAGAGTTGATTATCCCTCTCAAAAACAAAGATGTGAAGTGGTCAATAATTTACTGAGTACTCAGTACAACACACGCATTCGTGTACAAACAATTGCGGAGTAAGGGTTGGGCCACCTCGCATGGCAAGAGCCACATGGGGGGAGACCCTCACGTATAGTTTTTAGAGGGATATGGCCGAGAGAGTGGCCGGCGCCCAACCGGCTTTAGAAACTAAGAAATTAATAGAGTACAAAACTTATCTTCCATCATTAAACCCTCATCAATCATCCTAGTTAGAACTAATATGTTTGGAAAATCATCAGATAACTCTTTTTTGGATATTTCCACTACTTGGGGCACTTCTTCAGTCATATTGACCATCCAGTCATCTTTGTGGACTTATGGTTATATTCAAACCAAGTATAATTTGAATTATGTGATTAGGTATTTGTAAGATGTAATAAAAAAGTCATTTATTCACAAGTATATTTCCACTTACATGCCAATGACATTAATCAAAATGATTGACATTCAGGTATAATACCATTCAAGGATTTAAATGGATCAGTTCAGTGAACTCTTTTCTTAAGAGCACCTACCATATACTTTCTCTACACTAATGGCTACAAGGTTTTAATGCCATCAAATTCTTTCCAGGTATTTTGATATCCGTCCAATTATAATTGGAATAGAAATATTCAGAATACATGTGCAAGGAAGAATTATGATCAGATTATGGTCTATTTTCCTTCATCATTTCATGTATTTAAAGACTCCATCATAACAGTTCCACAAAAAAAAAGAATAAATATATACTTGAATGAACTTAAACATATCACATGATGTTGGTGTGTGATAGTCTCAACAGAAACGTAATCTCTATGAAAAGTAAGGTCATTAGAAAGTCCATCTACTTGGAAACCTAAAAGACTTAGAAAATTTCTAGTTCATTTTTCTTGTGGATACATTTTATTAGAGTTTTGCTGAAATATATTTAACTTTGAGCTACCGACTAAGCACATCAATGACCTTCATATATGATAGCATAGAAATATAAAAATAAAAAAATTCATGAAATTATAAAATAAAAAACTTAAGGGATTGATATTTAAAGTACGTGTATTGCATTAGAGTATGTTGTGTCAGCTGTGTTGAGAAAACTAAGAGATACACCAATAACCACTTTTTATACTAGAAACACACTAACTGATACTCAGTTCCAAAATTTTATTATGGTTTATGAAATTTTAGATGTGATAAGAGTTGTTAAAAAATTATCTTGCACCTTAAAAAGAAATATCAATATCAACCTTTTTAACTATGACATTACCTAAAAGCCTAGACTCGTTATTTGCAGTTTTCTTCTTGAAGATTAAAAGTTTTCGGAGGATAACATAATGCTAACACATTTCCTTTAAAACATGTTCTCTAAGGGACCACTCTACAATTTGCAAACTGTACTACATATAGTGGGTGGCTTACTTAGATTTATCTTAAATAAACATGATAATAATAATTTGTCTTTATAAATTAAATTATTCCACTAGTAAGGAACCATTGTTGATTTTAAGAGTTAATTGACTTTATTAGTGAACCATGATACAAGAAGAGTATCATGGTATTATTACATCATGAAATTTATTTCGGAGAAAATTTTATATTGTTTCTAACAAGACAGGACAGAAGGCTATCAAAAGGGCTTCTACTTGCCTAGTGTCTTTGAAGATGCAAATATAACTTTCAAGACAGGCTCCAATGCCAACACAAACTTAAATATGTTTTAATGATATGATATGCCCTCAGACCCATAATCACTTAATCTGTTTTTCATGTGTCTTGTTAATGGGTCTAATTTAATACATGAAATGACTATAAATACATCCTCATATATTTTTTATTATGTCTAAAATCATGTAGAAGTTATTTCACTTGAACAATAACCATAGAGTTGTGATAAATTTTAGTTCTGACAATCTATTTGGTAAATTTTTATGTTACTAGGTAATTAAAATAAATGTAGGTTTACTTTTCAAAAACTTCCAATTTTAGTTATTTTGGAGGAATTTTGGGTTCATTTTGGACTAGTCACATTCCATCATGCTCAAGTTGAATTTGGAAATAGTGAAATGAAGAAATTTCAAGATAGATAATTTATTAATCCATAAATGTGGACCTGAAAAGCTATCCAATGCATTTTAAATGAGCCCATGGGCATGTATCTATGTATACTAGCCAATGGCTAATACCTCATAAAATTCACATCTCTTAATTGATGTGGAACGCAAAGAATATTGGGATATATAAAAAACTCTTGATAACTCTTAATATTTAATTAATTTAATCCAATGAAAGACATAAAATTAATGGACCATATAAATAAAAGACAAATGCATTTCATGAGAATTGTATCACAAGGAAAACCATTAATGACAGTTTGAAACTTTAAACTTAAAGCATAAATTTATTTTGAAGAAAGACAAAGATGGCATGGTTTGGGATGCATGTCACCCATAAGGTATATGAGCATGGGTTATTATTATTTCAAAAATCTGTTAAAATGAGGTTTTTAACTGAAAGGAGAAACACCATCACCTTTATATGCACTCAAACTATATTTAATGACACATAAAATGAGTTTACTTCAACTCCAACCTATCATTGAATTAGACTATTTACATGGACATAATAGTCTAATAGTATTCATTTATAGAGCTTATTTCCCAAATATTTTTCTTATTTTATTATTTATATTCAAATATATTGGCTGAAGACTTAGGATGCCTTCTTTTGATCCATTCAGATTATATAAATTAAAATTGCATTTTGGGCAAAATTTTCATTCATGATAATTCATAAGGGACAGTCTAAGCTTCATTTATAAAATTAGGTTATCTCTTCCTTTTTTACGCCCTAGGGATACACCATTAAGTAATCAATGAAAAAAATTCATAAATTTCATTCATACATTTAATTTCAAATATTTTCTCCTAAAATAACAAAGCTACATGATGTTTTGAGTGTAAGTCAAACAGACGAGGTATCTAGTCTTAATTAATGGCTTAGATATCATGTAAAATAAAAAGGGAATCCCTTAAGATAATTTATAATTATTTGATAACTGTTTTAATTTAGGTATATTCCTAGTTATATTTCTATAGGCCACAACGGGATATGATGGATGGAACTGATAGAATTCAATATCATTATTGATTTGTTGTTCCTATATTTTCAAATAATTATCCTTAGGTGTGCTTATATAATACATGATGAGTAAAATACAGTATAAATGTATAAATGAAAAGGAAAAATAAAAAAATGGGGAAAATGGTAAAAGAGCAGGGTGTAAAAGTGAATTACATGCTGAATATGTCATGGATTGAATTGATATAACTCTACTTTGTATTGACTCCACACCAAATCTTAGACCCTGGTCTAAATACACATTATAAAGAAAAAAATTTAAAATTTAACTACCCTAACAATAGAAAATTAATATAGCATGAATGAATTTTAAAAGAGAGGAAAAGTTAAAGCTAAATAATTTTTATTGGGATGAATGAGGGAAAAGCAGAAACTCATTAAATGTTAGTGGGAAATTTATTGAAGAATTATCCCTATACTACAATATTCAAATCCTTAATTTTCTTAACTAAAAAACTCTTAATTAATCACAATGTAATGATTCAATCTCACGTGAAATTTGTTTGTTTTGAATGCCAAGATATCATTATATTAAGGATTTATATTCAATAAAACATCCCAAAGTTCCCTATTAACTTTATTTTTATTTCTTTTTAATGATCTTTGAAAATTTTCCAGTTCACGAAATCAAAGCAATCTTAAATGCCATACTTTTTATCCGGAAGACTCCTAAGACATGGACAATTATTATGAATTAAAAACCAAAACTAAGCATTCCTTTTTAAATTTACCTTGTTCGTATCACTCTATAGTAATATCATATTTCACTTGTCAGTTTAGAGGCAAAGTAAGTTTTGAAAATTCCAAGGTCCATATCTACTATCTCACTAAAATATACTAGGCTGCCAAATTGGTAGTTCATGGAGCTCGAGGCATATCATCATATCCTAATTTAAAGGACATTTAAGCACTCCATAACTTTCTCATGTAGGGCACTATGAATTTCTGATCATTCCATTTTGATTGAAGCATGATGTGGTTCCTTGAGTTGACAATGCATATTTCATATCCTCTACAGCGATGCATAAATATGTGTTTGTGTTTGTTGATGACACTATTCCCTACGGAAAGACCATTCAAGAGAATGTGAAACTCCTTCAAAAACTATTAATAATTCTTCGCAAACTTTTATTATCACTACATTAAAATAATTGTGCATTTGAGTGCAAAAAATCTTGCATTAGAGGAGTTTGATTCAGAGAGTCTGAACAATCAAATAGTCAGAAACCATATTGAGTATACAAGAATCCTTGGAGTTTCCATGCATCAACTACTTCAGAGATTTCATGGTGTACCATTGTAAGGCATCATCGGCTCTTTCACAGAAATTGAACATATATGTGTTCCTCTAGAGAAAGGATGCCAGTGACACCTTCCAACCTGTGAGGTAACTATTGGATATGATCCCCATTATTTCCCTTGAATTTATTTTTCAACCATTTCCCATTAAGGGGGAGACTCAATGATTGCCTTGATCCAATTAGAAATATCCATTTCTTATTTAATCACTATAGTAAAAAATCCCATGTGGCTTATCCACAAGTTTGAGATGG
The DNA here is from genome assembly GCF_029677425.1 of Wolffia australiana. Taxonomy (NCBI): domain Eukaryota; kingdom Viridiplantae; phylum Streptophyta; class Magnoliopsida; order Alismatales; family Araceae; genus Wolffia; species Wolffia australiana. The sequence goes on along the minus strand of NC_135841.1, from coordinate 5,065,389 downwards.
TATCATTGTGTTGGGCACTCAAAAGTAGATTAATATCTTCTAGGTCAGCCGTTTGGAACACACATATCACACATTAGCCACAAGACCTAGTAAGATAAAAAGATCTAACTAGAACAACATAAATGGGTATATATGGTTATCGACTAATATTTGATTATTGTTTATCATAGAGAAAAACAAAAAAATTATAACATCCCCTTTCCAAACTGGTATATGTATGATTTAACATGATTTATATCTCATTTTATCTGGTACTCAATCGTGAAAGCTTTCCCAACCCCAATTATTTTGTTGCACTATAAGAGAATCATGTTTTGAGTACCCAATGAGCATAATCCCCCATGAATTGTACAATCTTGGGCCATTGTGGGGGGTTTTGGGACCTCTGACGACTCAGCTTAATGAACAAAATGACATACTGTGTGAGTTAACGTTTTGCATCTTATACGTTCAAATTTCGAAAATATCCTAGGCATCTCAACAAAGATGAGATATTCAAATTTATAGAGACGGTTGATAGACCCAAAATGTGTCATGTAATCATACACATTTTAAGGTTATTTTAGGATAATTTCATGTGTATTTTCTTCAATTTCATAAGAATTTTGTATTTCATGCATTAAGTAGAGCAAGTAATGAAGTAATGCTTTTTATGTCATTTTTATGCATGTTCTACAACTTCAAGTATTTCTTAGTAAAAATATATTTAAGACATTTTTAATTTTCTAATGTTCTATTTAGTATGTAGGCTATTACAGTGAAGCATACGAAGTTGGAGAAAGAGATACATCGAAAGAAAGAGATGGAATGAAATGAAGAAGAAAGAAGAGAAATATATAAATATATATATAAAAAAAATTGGGCCAGTTAAGGAACTGACCAGGCACATCAGCGCTCAAGCCAGCCACATGCAGGCGAGCATGCAGGGCGCGCAAGCTCACCAGCAGCCAGCAAGGGGCGACACCCAGCAAGGCCAGCCAACCCGTAGAGAGAACAGAAGAGCCCAAATAGGCACAGAGAGGAGATCAAGTGCTATAGGTAAGGTATGGCATTTTAACTCAATAGACAGGGAACCTGCGACAGTTATAAAGTGTCACAGTTTTTAAGATTTTACAATATGGTATTCAGATACCATAGGCTATTTTATCTCCGCGCGGGCCGGGTCACCATGTAACCAAGCGATTGCGGCCCGATGGGCCGCGAACTTAAGAAACAAAAGAAAAAAAATGAGGCTGGGCTTTGAGCCAACCCGGCCCAAAGTGTTTGTCTTTTCGGGCCATTTTAAAAGGAGGATATGATCTACCCCATTTTAACATACATATATTTTTAATATGAAGATCAGACAGTGATATCTATCCCATTTTAATATACATATATTTTTATTATGAAGATCGGACTGTGAGATCTATCCCATTTTAATATACATATATTTTTAATATGAAGATCGGATTGTGAGATCTATCCCACTTTAATATATATATATATATATTTATTTTTTTTGTACTTTTTTAACTTCGCCTTGCCCTTACTGCTGCGCTCCTCTTCTCAGAGATATATTTACCACTGTCTTTCTTGCTTTCCACATTTTTACGACATGCTTTGTTGATGATCCCCCATTTGATTCCATTTGGCTCCTTCCAATTTTCCATCGCTGATTTTGGTTCCCTCGTTCGTAGGCTCTTGTTCTGGTTACATCAGTCATTGGTACAAGCTTACACCATGAGTCATCTTTGGAGCAAAACATGCTCTATTCCAGGAGTGACAAGTACATGCCCCTTCCAGAATGACCACATTAGACCGTAGTTCCTATCTTATTTCCACTGCAAGTTAACTCTGGCTGTCTAACATGATGGTGTCATATAAACATGAAATAGGATGAAAGTAGGATAAATGGTGATTTTGAAAATTTTGATGTTGAATCAAACATGCTATGTTGAGTAGAGATATTTAGATGTTTAATATATGGAAATAATATCATGGATGACCTGAGTTATAATTAGGCTAACAAACTTAAAACACATTCGAAAAGGAGAGATTTCACCTGGTAGTCCATTAAGCTGGGTGGTATCTCTCTGATCATGTATCCCTTGATGCTAAGTTGCTAATTATTCTATCCTTCTCTTAATTCATTTAGCCAGTTTTTTAGTTTGTTTGAGTTGTGGTAGCCCGAGCTTGTCCGTACGGTATGCACCCTTGGCATTTATGGGAAGTTCCTCACTCCTGCAGAATATGTAGTTGCTTTCCTGCAAAATAGCATGATTAGCCAAAGAATCTGCAACCATATTACCTTCGCAACAAACATGGTTGATGTTGATTCTTCTCGTGAAATGCGCTTGGATTTTCTCCCACCATGCGGCTAACCTCCAGGCCCTGCAATTGTTAGTCTTAATAAAATGAACTAGAACCATTGAATCCGTTTCCACAACAATCTCATTTATTCCCTTTTCGGCACAAATATCCAGTCCATCTAACATGGCTTGGCATTCCACTTCCATACTCAAGGCAATCTGATAATAGTGTGAAAATGCAAAGACCATCGAGTGACCGCTCACGTGCAATACCTCCGCACCCAGCTTTTCCTGGGTTAGTTTTCGATGCTTCATCTATATTAAGTTTGATGATTGATTGTGGAGGAGGTATCCAGCGTATGATTGTTGTTGTGACCATGTAGTTGCCGCTCCCTGGCTCTAGGTTCCAATTTTCTAATCCTTCCATCTCAGTTCTTGAGGAAATTTTCTTTGGGTTTGTCATCTTATCCATGCATTTTAAACCGAGTTTGACACCTAGTAGTATTGACCTATTCATCATTTCCATCTTCCCACTTCTTTTTGTTTCGTTTTTTCCAGATTTCCCAAAGTAAGAGCATGAAAGAATATATTTTTAGCAAAGATGCTTTGCTTTCTCTGATTTTTAGCTGTGTAAACACATTTAACCGTTCTGCTAACATTCGGAATACTCGAGGATGCATATTCCATTTCTGTGCAAACCAATTCCAAGTTCTTTCTGCCCATTTACTCATGAAATAAGATGTTCTGTAGATTCCAACTGTGGTTCTATGCTACAACATTCACATTTAGACACTATGTGTATTCCTATTTTCTGTATATTCTGATCTATTGGTAGTACATTCCATAACAATTCTGACCAAAGTGAGGGTTTGGAATGAAAAAGCCAGGCTCTTTTCATTCTCATAACTTTCATAATATCCTCTAAAGCGTGTATCCCTAACCCTTTCTCATCTTTAGGATAACATAGTTTATTCCAAGAGATCCAATGTCGTTTCAATTCTCCTCCATTAGTAGACCATAAAAAGTTAGCCATAAGTTTTTTAAGAGCATCCAGCACCTTTTTGGGGACATCAAATACGGATAGCGTGTGGATTGGTAAACTATTTAGAACATGGTTTATCAAGATCAATTGACCACCTGGAGATAACAGCTTGCCTTTCCAACCGTCTAGTTTTTCCTAACGTTTGTCAGCATATGGTCAAAATATATGGATTTTTCTTGCCCCGTAAATATGGCACATCCTAAATACATAAATGGCAGTGTTCCAGCAGTAAATGAGGTGATCCTAGTAATTTGGTTCTTTTGATGCAAGGAAATTCTTTTGGAAGTATAGAATGCACTTTTTCCTACTATTGATTTTTTTACCTGATGCCTGTTCATATTTTTGTAACAGAATCATCAATTTGTGAACTGATTGTTTTTTCCCATTTATAAAAATGATCGTGTCATCAGCAAAGAGACAGTGAGAAACAATGGGAGCACCATGTTTTGTGTAATACGAACCAATTTCTGATGCAACAACTGATTTCCTTATATTTCTACTTAGAACTTCCTCTGCCAGGATAAACGGGCTTGGAGATATTGGGTCCCTTTGTCGTAGGCCCCTGGTAGCTTGGAAAAAAGGTGATGAGTTACCATCAACAATCATTGAGAAGTTATTCAACTCAATACACTCAGCAATCATATTTAACCAATCCCTACCGAAACCAAATTTTGTTAATACGGTTAGCAGAAAGTTCCATTCAATACGATCATATGCTTTTTTCATGTCGAGTTTGAGAATTAAGTTATGTCCAGGTATTTTTGCATTCAGTGACTGGGTAACTTCATGGACTAGATTCACACTTTCATGGATTGTTTTCTTTCTAATAAAGCCATATTGTTCCTCGGATATGAGTCGGGGTAGCAGTGTCTTAACCGATGGTTTAGCATTTTTGAAATTAATTTATATATTACATTACATAAACTAATAGGTTGCATATTTGTAAAGGATCCTGAATGTTGCATTTTGGGTATCAGGACTAGAAATGTTGCTTTCCATGCTTTTGGTATTTTCTTTGTTTTAAAGAAATGCCGAATGGCTAAGCATACATCATGTTTCACAATCTCCCAACAATGAGTGAAAAAATGAGTGAATCCATCGGGTCCTGGTGCACCATCAGGATTCATCGTGTACAAGGCATCCTCTATTTCTTTTGTGGTAGGAGTGCAACATAATCGTTTGTTGTCTTCTTCACTCCATGTGTATAACTTCTAGTAGAGATGTATCCATTCTGGTGGGTTGGGATGAAAGTAAATTCTTATAAAAGTTAACTGCATCGTTAGACATGTTTCCACCTTGATTGTATTTCGCTCTCATTTTGGAGTAAATGTCTCTTTTGGATCTCTGATTGACTACAGCATGAAAATATTTTGTATTTTTGTCTCCTTCAAGTAACCACTTTTGATTGGCTTTTTGTTTAAGATATAATTCATATTGTTCTTCTCTCAATTCTTGTTCCTTTTTTAGGAACGTGAGTCGGTCACCATTTGTCTCATCCCACCTAATTTTTAATTCATCTTCCAGATTTTCTATTTAATCCTTGAGTTTCTCTTTTTCCTCATGGATGTTCCCGAATACTGTATGAATCCAACTTTTTAATATTATTTTTATCGACCGTAGCTTGTTGCTAAGATTAGTCATGGGGTTGTCGTTGACCGTGTTTCCCCATGATCTTCTAATCAAATTGAGGAATTGAGGATGTTTTGACCACATAGCTTGAAATCTGAATGGAGGTCTCCATACTGTGTGTATTATCTGTGTAACTCTCAAAATCATTGGTGTATGATCTGACAGTCGTTGGGGTAAATACTGCACCTCATAATTGGTTATCTTCTGTGCCTCTACATTCACCAGAATCCTGTGCAATCTTTCATAAATTCTGTGGGTGCCTTTACGTCCATTACACCATGAAAAAAGGTTCTCATCATAAGGGGGCTCAATTAATTCTAGCGGCATAATGGCCGAATTGAATTCCTCCATATCTATCGTTTTTGGTACATTGCCTCCTTTTTTTTCTGTCCCACTTCTAATGACATTAAAGTCACCCCCCAAAATCCATGGTATGTTAAGCATGCTAAATCTTTGAATCAAGTGGTTCCATAGGACTCTTCGAGTATCTCAAAGGTATGAGGCATTAATAAATGAAATCATCGTGGATTGTCCTTCACAACAGGTTTCGATAGTCAAACTTTGAGCACATTCATCGACATACCTGAGATCTATATTACTCTCCCAAAAGAGCCATATTTTCCCTTCTTTTTGTGCCCAACATCCATCAAACCCCAATTGTAGCTACACTTTTCGATTTTGGCATTTTTGGCCATTGGTTCTAGGACCCAACAACTCTAATTTTGGATTCTTTAACAATGTGCTTGATCTGTAATCTCGTCTCAGCTTTTGTAATGCCTCAACAGTACCATATGAGGATGTTTATCATTTAATTATACATTAATATGGCCTCATTATCTCTAAGGGGGCTTCTTATATCTGGGGGTTTTGTGTGTCCACTGCTATGTGGGGTTGCGAATTTTGCAGTTTCATATCCTATTGTGTGATATTGTGTTTGTGAGACATTGGCCTCCTCTGAGCTAACAAATTCTAGGTAATCTTCAATAGTCTTGCAGTCTCATTCTGTAAGGGCATCCATTGATTTTGATTTCCTGATATTAGCCCTTCTCAAATCTGCACGAGGTGATTCTGGAAAGCTTTAGGTTAGCTGCCTCAGGACTGGTGATTCTTGGTACCCATTTCATAACTTTTGTCTCCACTTTTGTATGGTGGGATACCAGTGAGCTACTAGTATTGTACACATTGGTTCCATTTTTGTTTTTAATGACCTTTGACTTCTCTCCCTGTTTTAGATCTAAGGTCTCTGGGTTCCTCGGATGTGGTCTCTTAGTTGATAGTTCCTCAGCATAGTGCATGGTGTTCATGTTAACCTAGGTCTATGTCTTTCTAGTTTCACCGGATATTTTATCGGATGGCGTTTGAGTCTGGGTGTTTTTCCTTCTCCATTGAAACTTTGGATTCTCATCGCTTCTCTTGTGATATTGTATCTGGCTAGCTTTTTTCTGTCTCACAGATAAATGCTCCCTCGAGTGTCTATCTTGTGTCCATCGGGGATTACTAACATGGTATTTGCGCCTACACTGATTTTCCTTATGGCCTACTATTTGGCAATGTCTGCAGAAAAGAGGATACTATTCTACTATAACTTTTTGTTTGATAATTTCAGATGAGCCATTTTGAATCATAATGACCTCTGGGATTGGTTCTGCACACTCGAGCGTATCCTGGTCTAGTGTACTTGCTAACACCTTCATCCGTGGTAATGAATGTTCCTAGCATGAACACGATAGATTTAAATGGATTAGGGTTAAAGAATTGGGATCTTAGGCCTGGGAATCCTACCCATATAGGAACTAATGTTGATTCTCTTTCTGAAGAGAAACTTGGGGTCCATCTAAAAGTTCTCATTGTTAAGTGCCCTATGGGCCATATATTTTTACTCCAGGCCCTTTTAAAATCATTTGGTGTTCCAAATCTGATGATAATATGTCTCTCATCCATCACGGATATAGAGACAGCATTCACAAATTGATAAGTTTTGTCCATTTCAGCGTGAATAAAATTGATGTCCGGTCTTCCATGTGTAAACTTACCCACTAAGGATTCTTCAAATGATCTTGCCATTTCCGAAATTTCTTCATCCAAAAATCTGATTATTTTCAACCCATGTTGGACATCATAAGCCCGTTGAGGTATCAAGTAGGTAAATTTTGGAATGAAGTTATATGATTGACCCTGGTTTATAGATTCATTTGTCCTTCCACTGCCTCTTTATATGTTTGGGCTTGGCTGGTATCTCTTCCTACAGCCCTTGTAGTTCCCCCCCCAAGATTGGATATATAATCTTTAGTGAAGGCAGTCCTGGATGTTTTGCCCATCATAGTCAGTTTTGGCTTCAATTTCCTTGTCTTCTTGATTATTATTTTCTTGAATAGCTTATTAGTAAGCCTTCTTCTATGTGCCCCTTTACCAGCCAGGTTTTTGAATTTGAACACCTTTTGTTTTAGGCGTTTGGAGGAAAGCTTCATGGGGATTGTTTTATGGACGTTCCTTCTCTGACCTCGGTCCTCACCATTCCATTCTTCTATATCTTCTTGGCCCTGAGGCACTGAGATATTTTCTCCTTCCTCCCTAATTCCACTAGGACGCTTTAGCTGGGATAAGCTCTCTTTAATAGATTGTCCATTTTCTTGTAGATCCTTGTTGACAGGCGTACCTACATTTTCTAATTCTCTTCCAGGTTCTTCTACGTACCTTTCATTTGAATTATGTAGGGTTTTGGACTTGTTTTCCTCAAATATGTTTCTCCAGTTTCCGGTCTTACTAGGTCTACTTGACACATCCATACATATCCTGTGTGCCTTCCCCAATAGATTCATAGGGGGATCCTCCTGCGGTTCAGACCTATTAAATAACATTGGTTTTTTAGTATATGGCATAAGAAGCCACATTTGGCTTAAATGACATTTCCCTGTATTCAAAACATCCTTGATTTCTCATTCCATTAAGGCCCATAGTATATGGCTGACCACTCAATTCTGATAATGTTCCGTTCATCTATCCATTTGGATGCCAAATCAAATATTTCCCATGGATATGTAGAATATTCTCCCCCCAGCGTTCGCTAATGTTCTAGAAGATGCCTCAGTAATTTACGGATCTTTTTCCACTCTCCAGTATGAGGTTCTATTTGATCCACTCTGTTATTGCAAAATTTCTCCATTTTCCACTGTATTCCAACAGCTCTAGCCACATCCGGTCGACTAACTGATATTCTTGAGTTATGTACCCAACTTCTCTGATGTTGTGTCTCATAAGTTGTGAAAAGTTGTACAAGCAGATTCTTCTCCACTAGGAAATCAGATTTGCGTTCCAGGATATTTATGAGACCAAATCTTTCCAGGTTGGATTTAGCCTTTCCAATATCACAACAAAGTTTAAAGTTGACAATTTGAATGTTTTTTTCTAAGTATGCTATTCGGGAGTCATGCTCCATACTTTGCTTTTGTGAAGATAATTTCTTTTTTGCTCGGGGTCTCTGTGTAGTCTGTGCTTACTTCCTCCAAACTTCTCTCGAGTTTGGATGGTCAGTTTTTTTTATTAAACCAACTCTAAATGTCCTTGTAATTTTCACACTTCTAAAGACGCTAAAAATAGGTATGATAGAAAGATTTAGAAACAAAGGATGTTATGGTCTGGTTTTGTGTCTATCCTTACGTTCTGGCTGGAGTCCCTTAATTTTACTTCACTTAGGGATCAGAAAAGCAGTTGATAAGGAGACACTACTGCCGTCTTATGAATTATATGAAAAATATATCTGTAATAGCCGGAATTATATAATTTGTTTATCACCTTACACATCTATAATTCGCAAGATAATTCAATTGATATCCCAGATACGTCTCTAACACAAAATTTCTCTAAAGCAACATAGAAAACTGTAGAAACACTCACCTGAGAGAATACCTGGATCCTGGGTTCCAATGGTGGATTAGACTGTAAGCTATTATGCGTCTCAATTGTCCCCTTCAACGTGCAGACTATCTTTTGGCAATCAGCACAGCTCCCCAGTTTCTGGTCGTCAATTGCGAAAGTGCCTCCACCGAGTCCCAAATCCCCCTTCAATGTCACTCACGCCTTTCTTCAGACCTCCCTCATCCTTCACTGACCTAACCCAAACTCCCTCCTCCTCCCTTCCTTGACCAAGCACTCTACCTCCTTCTTCCTCCCTTCCTTGCCCTCAGCCCCCCTCACCCTCTCTCGTCCTCCCTCATCCTCCTTCTCTCCCTCGTCCTTCCTTGCCCTAGCCCGAACTCTGCCTCCTCCCTTCCTCGACCTAGCACTCTACCTCCTTCTTCCTTCCTTCCTCCCCCTCAGCCCCCCTTGCCCTCTCTCATCCTCCCTCATCCTCCTTCCCTCCCTTGTCCTTCCTTGCCCTAGCCCAAACTCCGTCCTCCTCCCTTCTATCTATCTATCTATCTATCTATCTATCTATCTATCTATCTATCTATCTATCTATCTATCTATCTATCTATCTATCTATCTATCTATCTATCTATCTATATATCTATCTATCTATATATCTATCTATCTATCTATCTGTTTATCTGTCTATCTGTCCATCTATTTGTCTATCTGTCTATCTATCAATCTATCTTTTTTTTGTAATAGACATTTTATTGATATAAACGTGACAATACATTGTGTAGTAGTGCCATTAGGCATAAACGCGATAGGTATTACATTCTTTATGCTTGTCTATATTAACTTTAGCATTCACCACTTTCTCCAAATGTGCATATGACTGTTGCGACATTTATCCTTTGTGTCAGTCGTCATCATGTCATGTAGCTTTGTTCTGCTGCCTGTGTTGCTCTTAGGTTGAATTTGCTTGGGCTCCATATATTATTCTTGATATCTCTTCATTTGACTTGAACTCTTCCTCTAGCTCTTCAACTTCCTTTCATATTATAAATTTAGCATTGATGCCCCTTAATCTTTGTGTGGCGTTCCACTCTGGACAATAAGCTGAATTCTCTTGTGTTGACGTTGCTACTGTCGGCATATCTTCTTCTTGGTTAGCTCTTCATCTAGCTTTAATTCTTCCTCCATCTCTTCCTCGTCACATTACCATCCAGATAATATAGATGTCTCTACCTCCTTCTTTATGTTGTTTTCCAGTGTATTCAGTTATCTGCACAAAATTCCAAACTTGTGAAATAGAGAGGTATCTAAAACAGTTGGGGACAAACTCTTCACAAGTGCTTTTACAAAATTTAACTCGGTTTATGATATTAGTTCATGCCATTATGTAATTTTCGGAATAAAAGATATATGAATTTGAAAAACAGAATGGATCCATATTTCACCTATGTTCTCTTAGGTATAGGCCTGGATGTTGTCAACCCATTGCTAGAGCATGATTTGAATCAAATGAAAACTCATTTTGTACTCCTGTTCCCCCAACTTCAGTTCCCAAAGCCAAACCTCTTTGAAGAAGGTTAGCGTCGATCTTTGATGAATGACTGAGAATCTTGTTGATACTAATGAGAAGACCTGTGGCACCTTGGATAGCAATATTTTCTACTTTCTTGTGTGTGTAAGCTCCTTCTCCCAGGTAATAGTAGTTGTATGGCGTTTCTTTCATTTTTTGGTTTTAACTTCTTTTTTTTATATTTTTTCTCTTTGCACCATACTTCTGTGATCCTTTTCTTGGAGATAGCTTCATCACTTACTTTCTTGCTTTCTTCATTTGTACTCCATTCCTTGGTGATGGTCCCCCATTTAACTTCGATAGGCTCCTCCCAGTTTTCATCTCTGATTTTGGTTCCCTCGTTTGTTGAGTATTGTTCTAGTTACATCCGTCATTGGCCCAAGCTTACACCATAAGTTACAGTTGACTCAGATCATGCTCTAATTCCTTGAATGATTAGTACCTGCCACTCCCAGATTAAACATAGAAGACCATAGTTCCTATCTTGTTTCCTCTGCAATTTATCGCTAACTATCTAAAATGATATTGTCATTTAAACATGATATAGAGTAAAGGGATGGTAAATGATAGTTTTGAAAATTTTTGATGTTAACTAAAAATCTGCTATAGGAATAGATATATTTGGATATGTAAATGGATGGGGCCAGTGTAAGCATCGATCAATCACGTTAAAGAAAGGTTAAAGAAAACCTTTTTTTTTTTAAAGAAACTTTGTCAAAGGAAATATTTCACCGAATATTCATTTAAGCTCTTGATTTCCATCTTCTTGCATTTTCTTGGTTGCTCTGATTCCTCCTCGTGTCACTTGTGATAGTTCTTCTATTCCTTGGTATGTCAAACTTTGTTTTGCCAGCGGCTTGATGAACGTGATTCCCATCCGTTCCATGTGAGGGATGCCTCTTATCTTCATAGCCTGAATACAAAAAATCTCCATCTTTTTTACTATATTTCTATCTTCCTATCTAACTCTCTATCTTTCTATCTCTATGTTAGCTGTCTATCTATCCATCCATCCATCCCTCCTTCCTCTCTCCATCCATCCATCCATCTATCCATCTATCTAAATATCTATCTATTTAACTATCTATCTATCTATCTATCTATTTATCTATCTATCTATCTATCTATCTATCTATCTTTCTATCTATCTTTCCATCTATCTGTCTATCTGTCTATCTGTCTATCTGTCTATCTATCTATCTATGTACCTATATATGACGTAGGACGACTAAGGAATGGACGACTGGAGTACGGGGAAGGCTACGGATGGATGGACGGCGATGGATGGGTTGAGTACTGGAGGGATAAAACAGCCAACAGAAATACACACGGTCGGATTCGAACTTTAAAACAGATGAAGAAACTGGTGGTGCAGCTCCGACCCTTGTCGAGGGCGGGAGTACTGTCTTCACCCACTGCGATGATGCCTAAGTACCAAAATCAATACCCGAATTCGCGTCATGAAGAAACACTCGGAAGAAAGGGAGGAAGTGGAAATCCAAACCAAATCTAATTCTGACAGCGGTGTAAACTTCTCCAGAAAATACTGAACGGGGAACACTTTGACACCAAAGAGTTCAGGCGTACCTCGGCACCGTAGTGCGTGAAGAGGATGCGAGAAATTCTGCTCGTGAGGAGGCTGGGCAAATCCGGGCATTGAGAGGCCCAGTGGACGATGGGATCTGGACGTTCCAGGCATTGAACGGCCATGGTGAAGAGTGAGACGAACGATCGCAGGCACGGCGAGGCAGGGCAGGAGACCTGGCCAAGCGGCGGAGCAGCCTAAGGGCGACCCTCGGCGGGCTGCCAGGGGTGGCCCTTAAGTGGCCTTGGACAGGAGTCCTGGGGGGATGGCCTGGGGCAGCCTTGGTAGCCCTGGTTGGGGCAGCCTGGGTGGCCTTTGGGCGACCCCAAGCGGGCAGCCTGGGGGCGGCCTTGGGTGGCCCTGGCAGGGGGCAGCCTGGGTGGCCCTTGGGCGGCCTAGTGTGGGCTGCCTGGGGCGGCCCTTGATGGGGCGGCCTTGGGCGGCCTTGGGTGGCCTTGCGTGAGCTGCCTGGGGCGGCCCTGGGCGGTCTTGGGCGGCCTTGGGTGGCCCTACGTGGGCTGCCTTGGGCGGCCTTGGGTGGCCCTGCGTGGGCTGCCTGGGGCGATCCTGGGTGGCCCTGCGTGGGCTGCTTGGGGCGGCCCTGGGCGGCCCTAGGCAGTCCTTGATGGGGCGGCTTTGGGCAGCCTTGGGCGGTCTTGTAGGGGTGGCTTGGGGCGGTCTTGGGCGGGCCTTGATGGGGCGGTCTTGGGCAGCCCTGGGCGGGGCAGCCTGGGGCGTCCTTGGTGGTCCAAGGTGGGCGTTCTGGGTGGCGACCTATGGTTGCCAAGGGCGAGGGACGAGAAGGGGGAGAGAAAGAGAGAGGAGAAGGGAAAGGAGGAAAGGAGAGGAATGGAGAGGAGGAAGACGGCGACCGATGACTTGAGGCGGTGGCGGCGAAGACCGCGGAGTCGGTGGAGGTAGATCGAGGAAGGGATAGGGAGGCTTGGGCAGTCCTCCAAGAAGAGTTAAACAAAAACTTGATTCTTGAATTATGACTGCCTAACTGTTTCTTGAAACAATGGCCTATACATATAGGCCTCGGAGAAAAGAGAAAATACAACTTAAAGACGAAAAATTAAAGGCGAGACGTGCTTCATGTCACACTAAGGGGCAGTTGTTGATCCGCCCTTGGCGACATGTCATGATGCGCATAGGAAGGTGCGTGCGTGGAGACATGCGTAGCTGAGACGGTTGCGGCATGTCCGTAGCGGGAGTGTTGACATGCGTGCGTGGAGACGTGAGTAGCTGAGACGGTTGCGGCATGTCCGTAGCGGGAGTGTTGACGTGCGTTGACTGTGGCGGCATATCCGTGGTGGAGACGTTGACTTCGGTTGACCGTGGCGACACGTCCGAAGGTGATGTGTTGGCGTCCTTGCCATCAATATATCTATCTATCTATATATCTATCGATCTGTCTATCTATCGATCTATCTATCTATCTATCTATCTATCTACCTATCTATCTATCTATCTACCTATCTATCTATCTATCTATCTACCTATCTATCTATCTATCTACCTATCTATCTATCTATCTACCTATCTATCTATCTATCTATCTATCTATCTACCTATCTATCTATCTCTCTCTCTCTCTCTATCTATCTGTCTATCTATTTGTCTATATGTCTATTTGTTTGTCTATCTGTCTCTCTGCCTATCTGCCTATCTGCCTATCTGCCTATCTGCCTATCTGCCTATCCGCCTATCTTCCTATCTGCCCATCTGCCTATCTACCTATCTGATCTGCCTATGTGCTGATCTGCCTATGTACCTATCTGCCTATCTGCCTATTTGTCGATCTGCCAATAAGATTTGTCTATCTATCTATCTATCTGTATATCTGTCTATTTGTCTATCTATCTGTCTGTCTGTCTATCTCTTTGTCTATGTGTCTATCTGTCTCTCTGCCTATCTGCCTATTTGCGTATCCACCTATCTTCCTATATGGCCATCTGCCTATCTCCTGATCTGCGTATCTGCCTATCTGCCTATCTGCCGATCTGCCGATCTGCCAATCTGCCGATCTGCCAATCTGCCTATCTGCTTATCTGCCTATCTTCCTATCTGCCTATTTTCTCTTCTTCCTATCTGCCTATCTACCTATCTACCTATCTGATCTGCCTATCTGCCTCTCTGCCTATCTACCTATCTGCCTATCTACCTATGTTCCTATCTGCCTATGTGCCAATCTGCCTATCTGCCTATCTACCTATCTGATATGCCCATCTGCCTATCTGAGATGCCAATCTGCCTAAGTACCTATCTGATATGCCTATCTGCCTATCTGCCTATCTACCGATCTGCCTATCTGATCTGCCTATCTTCCTATCTACCTATCTGCCTATCTTCCTATCTGCCTATCTGCCTATCTGCCTATCTACCTATATTCCTATCTGCCTATGTGCCAATCTGCCTATCTGCCTATCTGCTTATCTACCTATCTGATATGCCTATCTGCCTATCTGAGATGCCAATCTGCCTATCTACCTATCTGAGATGCCAATCTGCCTATCTACCTATCTGATATGCCTATCTGCCTATCTGAGATGCCAATCTGCCTATCTGCCTATTTGCCTATCTGCCTATCTACCTATCTGATATTCCTATCTGCCTATCTGAGATGCCAATCTGCCTATCTACCTATCTACCTATCTACCTATCTGATATGCCTATCTCCCTATCTACCTATGTTCCTATCTGCATATGTGCCACTCTGCCTATCTACCTATCTGATATGCCTATCTGCCTATCTGAGATGCCAATCTGCCTATCTGCCTATTTGCCTATCTGCCTATCTACCTATCTGATATGCCTATCTGCCTATCTGAGATGCCAATCTGCCTATCTACCTATCTGAGATGCCAATCTGCCTATCTACCTATCTGATATGCCTATCTGCCTATCTGAGATGCCAATCTGCCTATCTGCCTATTTGCCTATCTGCCTATCTACCTATCTGATATTCCTATCTGCCTATCTGAGATGCCAATCTGCCTATCTACCTATCTGATATGCCTATCTGCCTATCTGAGATGCATATCTGCCTATCTGCCTATTTGCCTATCTGCCTATCTGAGATGCCAATCTGCCTATCTGCCTATTTGCCTATCTGCCTATCTACCTATCTGATATGCCTATCTGCCTATCTGAGATGCCAATCTGCCTATCTGCCTATCTACCTATCTGATATGCCTATCTGCCTATCTGAGATGCCAATCTGCCTATCTGCCTATCTGTCGATCTGCCAATCTGCATGTCTGCCTATCTGCCAATCTGCCAATCAGCCTATCTGCTTATCTGCCTATCTTTCTATCTGCCTATTTGCTCTTCTTCCTATCTGCCTATCTACCTATCTGCCTATCTGATCTGCCTATCTTCCTATCTACCTTTCTGCCTATCTGCCTATCTACCTATGTTCCTATCTGCCTATGTGCCAATCTGCCTATCTGCCTATCTACCTATCTACCTATCTGATATGCCTATCTCCCTATCTACCTATGTTCCTATCTGCATATGTGCCAATCTGCCTATCTACCTATCTGATATGCCTATCTGCCTATCTGAGATGCCAATCTGCCTATCTGCCTATTTGCCTATCTGCCTATCTTCCTATCTGATATGCCTATCTGCCTATCTGAGATGCCAATCTGCCTATCTACCTATCTGATATGCCTATCTGCCTATCTGAGATGCCAATCTGCCTATCTGCCTATTTGCCTATCTGCCTATCTACCTATCTGATATGCCTATCTGCCTATCTGAGATGCCAATCTGCCTATCTGCCTATCTGCCTATCTGCCGATCTGCCAATCTACCTGTCTGCCTATCTGCGTATCTGCCAATCTGCCTATCTGCTTATCTGCCTATCTTTCTATCTGCCTATTTGCTCTTCTTCCTATCTGCCTATCTAGCTATCTGCCTATCTGATCTGCCTATCTTCCTATCTACCTTTCTGCCTATCTGCCTATCTACCTATGTTCCTATCTGCCTATCTGCCTATCTACCTATGTTCCTATCTGCCTATCTGCCTATCTGCCTATCTACCTTTCTACCTATCTGATATGCCTATCTGCCTATCTACCTATGTTCCTATCTGCATATGTGCCAATCTGCCTATCTACCTATTTGATATGCCTATCTGCCTATCTCAGATGCCAATCTGCCTATCTGCCTATTTGCCTATCTGCCTATCTACCTATCTGATATGCCTATCTGCCTATCTGAGATGCCAATCTGCCTATCTGCCGATCTGCCAATCTGCCTGTCTGCCTATCTGCCGATCTCCCAATCTGCCTATCTGCTTATCTGCCTATCTTTCCATCTGCCTATTTGCTCTTCTAGCTATCTGCCTATCTGATCTGCCTATCTTCCTATCTACCTTTCTGCCTATCTGCTTATCTACCTATGTTCCTATCTGCCTATGTGCCAATCTGCCTATCTGCCTATCTACCTATCTACCTATCTGATATGCCTATCTCCCTATCTACCTATGTTCCTATCTGCATATGTGCCAATCTGCCTATCTACCTATCTGATATGCCTATCTGCCTATCTGAGATGCCAATCTGCCTATCTGCCTATTTGCCTATCTGCCTATCTACCTATCTGATATGCCTATCTGCCTATCTGAGATGCCAATCTGCCTATCTACCTATCTAATATGCCTATCTGCCTATCTGAGATGCCTATCTGCCTATCTGCCTATTTGCCTATCTGCCTATCTACCTATCTGATATGCCTGTCTGCCTATCTAAGATGCCAATCTGCCAATCTACCTGTCTGCCTATCTGCCGATCTGCCAATCTGCCTATCTGCTTATCTGCCTATCTTTCTATCTGCCTATTTTCTCTGCTTCCTATCTGCCTATCTACCTATCTGCCTATCTGATCTGCCTATCTTCCTATCTACCTTTCTGCCTATCTGCCTATCTACCTATGTTCCTATCTACCTATCTGCCTATCTACCGTTCTACCTATCTGATATGCCTATCTTCCTATTTGAGATGCCAATCTGCCTATCTACCTATCTGATATGCCTATCTGCCAATCTGCCTATCTGCCTATTTGCCTATCTGCCTATCTTCCTATTTGATATGCCTATCTGCCTATGTGAGATGCCAATCTGCCTATCTGCCGATCTGCCAATCTGCCTATCTGCTTATCTGCCTATCTTCCTATCTGCCTATTTGCTCTTCTTCCTATCTGCCTATCTACCTATCTACCTATTTGATCTGCCTATCTGCCTATCTGCCTATCTACCTATCTACCTATGTTCCTATCTGCCTATCTACCTATCTGATATGCCTATCTGCCTATCTGAGATGCCAATCTGCCTATGTACCTATCTGATATGCCTATCTGCCTATCTGAGATGCCAATCTGCCTATCTGCCTATTTGCCTATCTGCCTATCTACCTATCTACCTATCTGGCTATCTACCTATGTTCCTATCTGCCTATGTGCCAATCTGCCTATCTGCCTATCTGCCTATCTACCTATCCGATACGCCTATCTGCCAATCTGAGATGCCAATCTGCCTATCTGCCGATCTGCCGATCTGCCTATCTGCCTATCTTCCTATTTGCCTATTTGCTCTTCTTCCTTTCTGCCTATCTACCTATCTGCCTATCTGATTTGCCTATCTTCCTATCTGCCTATCTGCCTATCTACCTATCTACCTATGTTCCTATCTGCCTATGTGCCTATCTGCCTATCTGCCTATCTACCTATCTGATATGTTTATCTGCCTATCTGAGATGCCTATCTGCCTATCTGTCTATTTGATCTACCTATCTGCGTATCTGCCAATCTACCTATCTGAGTATCTGCCTATCTACCTATCTACCTATCTACCTATCTGCCTATGTGTCTATCTGCCTATCTGCCTATCTACTTATTTACCTATCTACCTATCTACCTATCTACCTATCTACCTATCTACCTACCTACCTACCTACCTACCTACCTATCTATCTATCTATCTATCTCTTTTTTTTTTGGAACATATTTCAATTGATATGAACGTGATAGTACATCAGTTTACATAGCCTAGTTTGCCGGAATATCATTTATGTGAGCATTCTTATATTGATGTACATTGACTAGAGCATTTTTCTCTCTTTGCCCCTTCTCTTCCGATTCCTTGCAGCTTTTTTTTTTCCTTTTTTTATACCCTTCATCACTTGAATGCTTTGGCAAGTCTTGTTTCGTCCAATATTTGTCATATCATCTTCCTTCCTTAGCTGCCCGAGATTCTCTTTAGTTGAAAGTCGTTTCTGCACCCATCTTTTCTTTTTGGATGCTCTTCATTTTGATTTTATTCTTCCTCCATTTCTTTGCCGTATCTTGGAATTTCCAGATAGCACAGATGTTCTAGTCGCATTATTTATGTCATATTCCAGTATAAGTCCTTTTGTAAAATGAAACTGGTTTATGACATTAATGTATACCATGAGCATTTTATGGAGTAAGAGAAATATAAGTTTTGGAAACCACAGTAGGTACATGGTTCACTTGTGATCTGTGAGGTAGAGTCCTGTATTTTGTCACCCAGTTTATAGAGCATGATTTGAACCAAAGAAAAACTCATTTTGTACTCCTGTTTCCCCAACTTAAGTTCCAAAAAACCAAACGCCTTTAAAGAAGGTTAGCGTAGATCTTTGATGGACAATTGGGAATCTTGGTGATACTATGAGAAGACTCTTGGCATGTAGGATATAAATATTTTCTTCTCTCTTGTCTTGTGAGCTTTCCTCCTTGTTCATAGAAGCTTTATGGCACTTCTTTGCTTTGTGGGACTTTTCCCCCTTCTATATATATATATTATTTCTATTTCAGGCCTTCCTACTAGCCGGCAATGATGACGCGGATGCTTGACCCAATTGTGGGTGAATCAGAGAAGCGCGATGTGACTAGGCGGCTGACACAACATGCTAACGATTGCATTTATGTGGCAACGGAGGGGTACACTGATCAGAATGGGTCCACGGCTGTGATTTAATCACAGTTAGCGACCCAAGATAGAAGAAGAATCGGATGGTCGGGGGGCAATCTTGTCCTTTTTAGCCCCCAGCCATCCTCCTTGTTGATGCTGGATGACTAGGACTAACACGGGTAGGATAGGCTAACGATTAACTAAAGACGAATAAAACACGATCAATTGTCAATCATTTACATCTGGAGAAAATGTTGATGGCGTAGCCCCTTTTCTTGGTCAAGGCCAGGAGGATTGTCTTACAACCACCGCGGTGAAAACAAAGCTCCAAATTTTAATATTGTGAATGGTTAAATACAAGAAGACACAGACCTATTCTACTAAGTCCGACGGTGTTGGGAAACACTCGAGAAACATTGACAAGTAATATTGGCACTAAAGAGTGAAGAATGGACCTTTGGCACCAGAGTAGTGCTGTGAGCCAATGCTGAAAATTGTCGACGCATTGTTGGCAGGAGCGAATGACGTGGGCTTTGACAGGGTTTCGTGGATCCAACTATAGCCAGCATCCCTAAACGTAAATGGTAGGCACCACAAGTGGAGGCTACAGAGACGACCGTGGGGTTGGGTGGCTGTGTGCGGCGATCGTGGGGCGGGCGACTGCGTGATTGCCAAGCAAGCGGGCGACGACACCGATGGTTGCATGCGGTGGCTGCGCATTGTGGATGCGGACATCTGTGGGCGCTGCGTCCGCGGGTGACCGTGTGCACTGCGAGTGCGGGCGATCGTGTGCGCTGCGTGTGCGGGCGACCGTGCGCGCTGCAGGCATAGGCAGCTATGCACATGGTGACCGCGCAGACAAGCGTAGTGCGCATAGTGGTCGTGGGCTACTCATGGGAGGATGCGGCGCACAGTGGCGGCGACGACATGAGGCGGATGTGCTGGCAATGTCTACGGGCAAAAGATTTCCTCTCAAGTACAACAGTGGCAGCAAGCAGCAGCGTTGATGGCAGAGGTGGAGAGGAGACTAGGAAAAATTTCTCTTCGAGGTAAAAACTTCAATTCCAAAATAAAATCACCAAGTAGTCCAATACAGCATTGACCTATGTATAGGCCTTGGAGGAAAGAGAAAAACTTTAAATAATTGTAAAATTTAAATCTAATTTTAAATGATGCTCGGATCCCGACTCTGAATTTGACGTTGGCGATGTTTCCTGACATGGGACGTCTCCATCGGTAGTGGTGTGACATCTGGTTATAGTATGTTGTTGTGTGCACCATCACTCATTGGCTAACCAATGGAAGCCACCAACGAGGGGACCACAGTCTTGTCCAACGGCCTCTAGAAGGCCGCTGTATCAAGACTACCCTTCCAAGGGGTCGAGAGAACCTCTCTCAACCCTTTAAATGGTGGTTTTGACATTTAATTTGCTATCTTTCGACCATTGTTTAGATATGCCAGGCGGAGGTCCCTTTGGAGCTTTGAGGCAAGACGGAGGTGTCGTGATAGCGCCGGTGGCCATGGAAGACTCAGGGAGGCTTCAAGGAAGAGCTAGGAGCTCTTGATTGTGTGCCAGCAAGGGAGAGAAGAGAGGGGGAAAATGTGTACCGAGGTTAGGTGGCAGCAATCGGCGTCACCATCCCCATTCTTCGATTTAGGGCAGAATTGGGTAATCTGAGCTCATCTTTGTTGAATTTCAAGAGTATCATAGTTTAATTTTGTCTTTACATTAGTTTAATCCTTGATCTAATCTAATTTGATCAAACGTTTTCACCACGATTTTGTTTGGGCATTTCATCCAACATCTCGTGAGTTTGATAATATTTCTCCATTTATATAAGTTAATATATACCAACCTTATAAAAATTAAAAACATATACACCTATCCTACCCCAACTTTTGAATGGCATTCTGTCAAACACCTCATGAGCATTCGACAGAATTGCCCTTATTAATTTGATATCCTATCATGAAATCGTAAAATATATATATATATATATATAACACCTAATCTTCTTCTTCCAGGTATTCTGACGAACACCTCACGGGCATTCGACAGAAATACCCCCTTATCCCCGATTTTCTGCTATAAAACCTATATAGAATACTTATAAAAAATCATATTATAAGTAATTAGACTATAACTCCATCTGATTTCGACCCTCTCTGGGGAATTTGGTCGAAGACCTTCAAGGTGTTTGACTAAAGCACCATTTATTTCATTAAATTGACTATATAAAAACATATAAAAAATATAATCATATAAAACATCTAAACTACCTATATTAGTCCTATACTAAATAACTTACGTATATAAGTAGTATTCTATAATACAGTTAATCTCGTGGGTATATAAATACATATTAACTACTATTATTACCTCTTCATTCCTTACTATCTCTCTATACTTATCTAAACTCTTGGTATATTATAGTTAGATAATTACTTAACATTCTTTCTTTACATATATTCTTAGTATATGCTACTCAATCCTTTTGTTCTCTCTTAATATATTTATCTCCCTATCTATCTTCTTAATATATATAAGTACTGCTCTATTTAACTATCTATACTTAATTAAATAATCTTTCCCTATCTATCTAGATTCTTCTTCTTGTTCTTTACTTTTATTAAACTAGTTACTGTTATTAAATACTTATCCATCTTTTCACTAACTATATTACTATCACTCTTAAATATATTATATAACAACTTAATTCTTTATTATTCTTAGTACCCATAGAATATATATAAATATAGAATCTTATATTCTCTCATATCTACTAATCTTATTAAACTAATATTCCCTATACTAATTACCTATATTTTCTTATATTTGTTATCTTTAGTATTATTACTATATCTTATTAACTAACAACTCATTTATTCAAACATCCCTAAAGGCCAGTCCCTGTGGAGATGACCTTACTCGCAATATACATTTGAGTGAGTTTCTATATTTCATCAAATTAGTTCATTGTAGGCAAATTAAATTTACAACGACAAATTAAAATAATTACGCCATTTTCCTTCATCAGCTGTCGGATCCACATGACCTTAAGACCATATTGAATTCAATTCAATCCACTTCCCAGGTTTTATTCCTTCATTTTTATGTACCATCATTTATTGTCAACCACACTTCCATTGATTTGGAGCACGTTCTGGACATCAAACAAGGACTATCAAGATATTGTGTCTTGGTGAAGTGGTGATATCTGTTGTTATGTGAATTATGTAAGGGGCAAACACATATTTCACAAATATTTCCCTCATTTTCCTCGTGGAGCAACACAATGTCCTTGAGTGAAGTGATAGCATGAATATGTGTCAACATTTTCTCACTATTACTCATCATTTTATCCACATTATTTAGTTTAATTATGCATATTTTTATTACTTAAATATAAATGAGTATAACTAATATAAAATTTATAATTTTAGACCATATGAGGAAAATATATCCATCAAATGAAACCCAAACTTATTTGGAATTTTCCTAATACATCATTTCTATATTATTTAGAAAATTTGAAATATTTTCAGAAATTTATTTAAAATGATTTTTTGTCACACAATGAATATGACCTTTTATTTAAAGTTCAGTCGCCAAATCACCATAATGAATCAATACTTGAATTTTAAACTTTAAAAATATTCATCCTTTTAAGAGCTACACTTCATGCTCTAAGAATGATGTGTCA
Organism: Wolffia australiana; assembly: GCF_029677425.1. Lineage (NCBI taxonomy): Eukaryota > Viridiplantae > Streptophyta > Magnoliopsida > Alismatales > Araceae > Wolffia > Wolffia australiana. The sequence continues at coordinate 5,042,770 of NC_135841.1, read as the reverse complement.
TTTGGATCCCTAATAGCCCGCCCCATTACATACAACACTTATTTTGAATATTCTAATATAGAATTTCTGTCATATCATTTTCTTACATGAGGAATTAAATGGAAAGGATAGCTTCCATATCTCTATCTCCTCATCATGTCATTTAAAGTGAAACATTAGAAGATATTTATCCTAGTTATGAATGGTGAGGATTGCCCATTTTCTTGTGACAACTAAGCTACAATCTACTAATGCAAAAGACTGGCTAGGCAGGCAAATCCTTGACCCAATTGAATAATGTCATGCCAATCCAATTGTCCCAAATAATCATAGCCACAAATACATGGTCAATCTGAGTAAGTGTGGGTGGATTGACCTCTCTAATTTGATGATATTATAGTCTAATGAATTAATTTTTTAGTTCAATTACTTGGGCTGCTCGCTCCTACCCTGAGCAATCTTTCTAGCTCAACGGATTTTTTTTTCACGTCTCACACATTAACCATAGATAGATTTGACCTAGTTGTTCACTTGGTCAATAATGCCCCTATTTAGGTATATTTGGCTAAAGGTTGGTAAGGTCAAAATATACTTATCTCAATTAAACAAGATTGGTTCAACCCGACTAAGCCAACCAATCATCGTAATGTCTGATAGAAATATATGTGGCTGGCAAGCCAATCACACATTCCACATCTCGTTCCATATTCATTAATACAACATATTCACTATAGTGCACGTGTGATGCATATAATGAAGTCTATGAATACATGATCGGACTTGGTTAATTATGATGAGATCGTAATATGGAGATCACTAGTCTTTGAGCATGTGTTCTAAACATTCCTATTCAAAGGATACGTGGGAAGGACATCAAAGTATCCGGATAGAATAGCACTATCTAGCCTCACTCATATGATGAGTATGGCCGGTCCCGTAGCCATTAGTGTGGAGACACTAAGGATAGATAGTGGGTGCTCTTTAATGGAAAGAGTTCAGATCCGTACAAATCCCTGAATGGTATTATACCGAACTTTCAATCAGGTCGATTCACGTCACGATTGTGTAAGTGGTCCTTCGACCTGAGACATCAAAGACGTCTTGTGGACGGACGGTTGTCCTTTGGCAATGGCCAACGAGTCTCTAATCATGAGATTCTAAATGGTCTTTGTTCGGGTACATCAAGAATTTCACGAAGATGATTGAGTGGTCAAGATGGGATTTGTCCTCCCTCGGTATAAGAGGTGACAGCTCAATGAAGATGATGCGATGAAGTCCTTGGCCAAGACAGTGAAATATCGGAGAAGAGTTCTCCGATGATTTCCGCATGCATCAGTACTAACTTGGATGACTGATTAGGGTTTGACAGTTGACCATACCCTAAGTCGTCCAAGGAGCATCAAGTGGATGACGGATTATACATACACGGTAACTGATGACGAACAGGTTCCATGAGTGAGTCGATACACACTCCTCTGTTTCTTCTAGGACACGAGGTGTAGCTTTACACCCCACGTGTCGGAGACTCAACCTATCGATTGAGTTAAATTGATCCGATGTTAATTAATCTATATGATGATATAGTTAATTAATTTGGAAGGCAAATAAAGATTATTGGCATTAACTAGACTGATACATGGGTCTAGAGGGTCACAAGCAAATGGTCTTTTGGACGTTGGAAGATATACTTAAGTTTTGGGGTTTTTATGAAAAATACCCACTTAGTATAAATAGGGGAAGGCCTTGAACGAAACTCACCCAGGCCAGAATTATTCAGGAGCCTTTCCCCTTCTTCTCCACTTTTCCAACACCCCCTCTCCCTACCCGATGTGATCGAGACGACGTAACAATGCCAACAGAAAAAGAACGGGGCTCGTCAACGAGAAGGAGGAGATCCGACGTGCCGAGGACCGCAGGGATACGTCTAGATGCTGAACACATGAGCAGCTCAACTTGGCTCACTCAAGGATCCAAGAAATCATGGATGTGATCCGTGGAAAGGTACTTCATTTAATGTTTTTATTGATGTCATTCGGTTTGTTCAAGTCTTCTGCTGCGAATCGTTTTTATTTATTCATCCATGTCAAGGCCTCTAGACCCCAACAATTTTAACATAGCCATGGTTGGATAGAATTCTTTAACTGACTTGAAAATAGTCATATGGACTTGTCAAACCCGATTGATCATGGTTAGGTAAATATTATATACTGAATTAACCAATGTTAGGTTAGCATGTCTATTCTAACCAAGATTGACCCATCTAATTAGGTTGAATCACCTGATCTGATCATTCTTGCCCTAATCAACACATCTAGTCTTGATGACTCATTAGTATCTGGTATGGTTGCCAAAGATGGGATTGAATTTAAAGTCAACTTAGTCAAGTATTCCCCTGGTTATGTTCATAGACACCACCCATGCCACCATTCTCCAAAGTCAATGTTGACCTGGTCCACTCTCACTTGATAACTACTATTAGAATGTTGATCCAGTCAGTGTTATAATGTTCAATGCAACTATGATCTACATTGCTGATGTTGCTATTAATACAATAAACACTAAACAATAGCCCCACATGTTACCATTGGCACATTGGCACTTTTTTAGTAGACCTTGACATGTTTCCCAACTACTAGTACATAGACTAGGGACTTTTTTGTAACCAAGTAATGAGGGTGACAATTGATTAGGCGCCTTATCAAAACCCTATCGGGTTTTAGAGGCCTAGATCTAGATGAAGATGAGGATTCCACACAACAAAAGACACATAACAGAATTGAGCGACATTGATAAAACATAGAAACAAATTACCTCGGCATGGATCACATCTATTATTCCTTTGATCCTCGAACGAGTTGCGTGGAGCCGCTAAAGTGTGCAGCCTCAAGAAGTATCCAAACGGTCCTCAGCACATGGGTTCTCCTCCTCTTTGATGAGCCTTGTTCAATCTACGTCACCGTTATTATGTTGTCATGAGTGGAGAGGAAGTGTGGGGAGAAAAAAGAAGAAGGGAAAGGCCCTTGAAAAATTCTAGGCTGGATGAATTGTGTTCTCGACATTTCCCTATGTATACTAAGAGGGTATCTTCTAGCATCCAAAAGACCATTTGCGTGTGACCCTCTAGGCCCATGTCTTAGTCTAGTTAATGACTCTAGAAGCCTAATAACCTTAATTAGCCTTCCAAATTAATTAACTACACTATCATATAGATTAATTAACGTCAGATCAATTTAATCCAACTGAGGTTGGGTCTCCAACATGCGGGGCGCCAAGCTATACCTAGTGCTCTAGAAGATACAAAGGAATGTATATCGACCCACTCATGGAACTTGTTCGTCATCGGTTACCGTGTATGTATAGTCCCTTATCCACTTGACGCTCCTTGAACGACTTAGGGTATGGTCAACTGTTAAATCCTAATCGATCATCCGAGTAAGTATTGATGCATTCAGAAATCATCGAAGAACTTTTCTTTCGATATTTCACTGCCTTAGCCATGGACTTCATTGCATCATATTCCTTGAGCTTTCATCTCTTATATCATGGGTGAAAGATCCCATCTTGAACTCTCAATGATCTTCGTGAATGGACGATCCCATCTTGATGTGCCAAACTAAGACTATTTAGAATCCCATGATTAAAGACTCGTAGGTCATAGTTAAAGTACAAATATTTGTTCACAAAATTTCTTTAGTGTCTCAAGTCTAAGGACCACTTACACAACAGTGATCTGAACCAACCTGATTAACAGTGTAGTATAATACCATTCAGGCATTCGTACGAATCAATTCGGAGAAATCTTTCCCCTAAATAGCACCCAGTATCCATCCCTTGTGTCTCCACACTAATGGTTTTGGGAACGTCCATACTCATCATATGGGTGAGGCTGGATAGTGTTATTCTATCCGGATACCTCGATGTCCTTCTTGCATATCTTTCGAATAGGAATATTTAGAACACATGCTTAAAGACTAGAGATCTACATATTACGATCTCATCATAATTCACTAAGTCCGATCATGTATTCAATGGACTTCATTATAAGCATCACATGTGCACAATATATTTCCAAAAGTATCAATGAACATTGAATGTGATGGCGCAGCACCGGCAGCGACACCAAAAATGTCTTTGGAGACGTCACCGTCGTCCCCGACGGAAACAGCCGCAGCCCCGGATACGTCTTTGGAGAAGTCACCACCGCCCTCGACAACGCTAGCCGTTTGTGTCCAGCCCCGCCCGGCAAGCCAAGGCGACGGTACACACGCTCAGATTCAAATATCCCAGGTAACGGACACCTTATCGTTTTCATGTTTCATCTCGTTCGTCCTCTTTTGGTTTCGATCTTCGTCTTTCGTGTTTTCTTACGCGTCGTCATCGCATGTACGGAGGGAGGATTCGACCCTATAAGGATCTTCCCTCCTCTCCCCGGTTTCATCTTCGTTTTCTTTGTCTTCCAGTCATCCTTATGCCCTAGGTCATAGGGTTATTTTGAGATAAAGGGTAGGTCCTTTTGGTCTTTGGGCTCCCATACCCCCCCCCCCCTATATAAGGGTCGGATGGGTGCCCTAACACTTGCGACGCTTTTTTTGATAAAATTTGAAAGTTGTGTTTTGAAAAGAGATAGCCTCCTCCCTGTTGAGCTAGGGTTACGACCAGGAAAGAAGAAGAAGCATAAGAAGAAGTAGAAGAAGAGGTCTAAGAGGGTGGAGAGGAAGGCTCGGAGGAACTCCGTCTCGTCGTGTGCCCCTGCACTGTTCGTGCTCCGACCGCGCGCCGAAGCGCCGTTCGCGCCGCAGTGCGCGCGCCCCACGCCACTACGCGCCGGCCACGCTGCTGCGCGTGGCTGCCCATCCGTGCGCCCTTGCGCCGCCGTTCTCCGCCCGCATCGTCTCTAAGATCCCCTTTAGTGTTTCCGTAGGAGAAACTCGCCCCACCCGAGCTTCCCGGGCCGTCAGTGCACCTCTTCGTGCCGTGGGCTCGAACTACACCCGTTTGTCTGGTCCAGCGTTGTTGCACCACCGAACCGACGCCTCCGCCCACGGACTCGTCCGCACGAGCTCGGCCCTGCGACTCCTGGCCCTCTGTTCCCACGGCCCAGCTCGACAGGCTCTCCCTTCTGCCGACGCGCCTGCACCCGTGGCCGAGGGAAGACACCGCGCTCGTCGCCCCAAGCAAACGGCGCCCCGGAGCCCGATCCCGCCCCGGCCACGGCCTTCGGTGCTCGCTATTCTCGCCTCTGACTCTGTTATTGGCGGCCGAGCCGCGCCTGAGGACCCTCCCTCGTGCCGCACGCACCCACCGCGCCGTGCACTCACCTCGTCGCTCGTGGTGCACGCTGCGCCTGCTGCCCGCGCCGCGTTGGCTGCCCGTGCTGCGTCCACTAGGCGACGCCCCACGATTTCACCTCCCCACGACTACGCCACCATGACACACCGCCATCGTCCGGCATCGATCAACCACGGGGAAGCGCTCCATCGCCGCCACCGCCGACGCTCAAAAGACCTCCGAGCCCACGTGAACGAGTGGCGCATCCCGATCCGCCAATAGGTACGCCGTTTTCCCCGCTTATCCCTTATTTCTTGCAGTACGCTTTCGTTGCCTCCACCGCGCTCGGGTTAGACGTAGGTGAGAGCGTGAGGTCGAGTGAAATCACGTGCTTACGAGTGTCTTCCCAGTTTTGGTGCGAGTCGGGTTCGCCCGTCCCGTGCGAGCTTACTCCGGCAGGATATATCCCGTTGGGCGCCATAGCAACCTCGTCTGTCTGGACGATGGTCAGGAGGCCTCCTATCTGTCTTCGGGCAACCTCGTCGTCTCGGGTGTCGGCCACCCCCTTCTGCTTGTCGGCAGCTGCACGTACGACATCCCTACCCGATCATTTCATTATAGGTCATCCTCGTCGGGAACCCGTGCCCGACGAACTCTTCGAGTGTCCGTCGCGCACCGACACGATCTCGACACCGAGCGCCCCCTTTCGGTGATGGCCGGACCTCATCTCGGACGTGGTCCTACATCAGAATGAGATGTGGAATGTGTGATTGGCTTACTGGCCACATATATTTCCATAAGAACCAACAAACTATATGGGTTGTTTGTATCACAAAAGTGCCATAGATGACTCCAGGTCATCATTCAAAATGAATCAGGATATCCCCCACATAGGTTAACATGATCTGGACTCGTGGCCATATCTTATCTCATGGATGAAATTGGCAGAATCTTTTAAGTTTCTGCGAGTGGTGCTATTTACCAACATATGTTTCTCATTCACAACATAGAAAATACATAGCCCCATGAAACTTTATGGGTCCCTTTGTTCTTCACTCACAAAAAATAATAATATTTCCAAAATTATTAATGAACATTGAATGAGATGTGGAATGTGTGATTGGCTTACAGGCCACATATATTTCCATAAGAACCAACCAACTATATCGGTTGTTTGTGTCACAAAAGTGCCATAGATGACTCCAGGTCATCATTCAAAATGAATCAGACTATCCCCCACGTAGGTTAACATGATCTGGACTCATGGCCATATCTTATCTCATGGATGAAATTGGCAGAATCTTTTAAGTTTTTGCGAGTGGTTCTATTTACCAACATATGTTTCTCATTCACAACATAGAAAATACATAGCCCCATGAAACTTTATGGGTCCCTTTGTTCTTCACTCACAAAAAATAATAATATTTTCAATACATTCTAGTTTGAGGGGGACTTCAGCTTGGGATGGAGCCACATTACATGGATACTTATCGATTGACAAAAGAGACATAATGTAATTCTTATAATGAGTACCCTAATTCTCTATCAATATGGATTAGGTTCCATAGACACATCTTCATGCCCCTATTTCATTGGAAAATGATGTTTGAATATTTAAGTCTTAATAATAACATACAGTCGCTCAACCTTTAAAGATATACGTGAATCTATACTCTAGTTCACTTATCGTTTCCTCCATAACATGATCTTTGTGAAGAACAAGTTTGGGCTGATCACACTTGTCAGTAAATAATGATGTAGCCTAGAAGCCCATTTTTGGAGCCCATTAGCAAATTGTGGCCCAAGAAGGAGATTCTTCTAGAACTGACACGATGTGCAAAAAATTACCTAGAGCCCCTCAAAATACTCTGACAGGAGTTTCTCTGATAGAATCTTTTAACAGATTCATATTTGACTGAATTCTCTGATAGATTCTTCTTCTGCCAAGATCTCTGCCCTAACTTGTCAGAACTCCATATCTTTTGTTTTGTTCCATCAAGATCTTCTTGAGCCACACAAATATCTCCTGACATCTCCTAACAAATATCTAACACATCAAGAACTCCATATCTTTTGTTTTTTCTCTCCCCTGATTTTCTCCCTCCTCCATTTTAGGAAGTCTGAAAAATCCAAACAGCCATTAAATAATTAAAAAATAGTTATTAATTTACACATATGTGAAAAATATTATTTTTTAATTTTAAAAATGATATCTCTTCAAATAGAATAATAAAAAAATTAGGAAAATTTTTTATGACTCAAAATTATATTTCAAAATTTCATGAGAGAAAATATATAAAAAATACTTAAATATTTGTAAAATTCAAAATATCATTCTAGAAATAAATGTGATCATTGTAGGCTTGATAACACACGCATATAATCAATTCAACTTAAATAAACATGTAAATATGGTTATATAAGCATACTAAAGTGTATGTTATCACACATTGCACATCTTGTATAACAACCTCATGGCACACTGCACAGGCCTTTGTATCGTGTGGTTGTATGGTTAGGTGAAATTTTTTATAAAGAATATTTAAAATTTCATTTTAATTTCTTTTGTTTTGCTCTATTTATCTCACATTTCTGATATCTCTCTTTAGTTTCATGTCTATCTTGTTTCATATCTCTCTCATCTTTTGATTATGATTTCTCTCACTCTCTCTCTCATCTCACACCTCTATATCTCTTCCCTATCCTCTTAATTTATAGTGATCATCTTCTTTTATTAATACATATCATGTGATTCAAATATATATGGCCAGTAAGCCAATCGCATATTCCATATATTTTTTAGTGCTCATTAATACAATGCACTCGTTATAGTGCCTCGATGATTATAATGAAATTCATGACTACATGATCATACGTAGTGAATTATGATAAGATCATAGTATTTAGATCACTAGTGTTCAAGCATGTGTTCTAAATATTCCTATTCAAACGATAAACAAGAAGGACATCAAAGTATTCAGATAAAACATCATTGTTTACTCTCACTCATGTGATGAGTATGGCCAGTCCCATTGCCATTATTGGGAGACATTAAGATAGTGGTTGTTATTTATCAGAAAGAGTTCACTGAATTGATCTACATGAATCATCAAATGGTAGTACATCAACTTTTCAATCAAATTGATTCACTTCACAATTGTGTAGGTGGTCCTTTGACCTAAGACATTAAATGTTGGGTTTGATGCCTTGGTTCGACCATGGAAAATATGTTTACATGGATGCGGAAGCGTGTTGATTGATTCACAATTGATCTTTAAAATCATACAGTGGGTGTACCTTTTGGGGAACTATTTCTGCCCTTGACTTTGCCGCTCTGAGATCATTCTGAACTCGTTCACGCATCCGTCTTCAAGAAGTATCCATGCGATCACTCGGCACTTGGATCTCCACATCCTCTTCTTCTACTCTTCTTGAAAATCTAGAAGATCTCCACACCATGAAGACATTAGTCCTTGGATGAGTGGAGAAGAGAGTGGAGAAAACAAGGGCTCTCAAAACATGATTGCATGGGTGCTTAAAATGAGACCATTTTCCCTCTTTATATTTCACTTAATGTTTTTCTCAAAAATCCTACAAAGTAAAATATATCCACCAATGCCCTTATGACCTTGTGCATATGACCCTCTAGACCCATGTATCATTCTAGTTAATAACTTTACTGGCCCAATAACATTTATTGACCAACCTTATTAATTAACTATATCAACATATAAATTAATGAAATAAGGATTGATTTAACCTAATCGATAGGTTCAGGTTCCACCCCGTAGGGTGCCAAGTTACCGAGTAGAAGATACCGAGTAGTGTTGAAAACTCTCATGGAACCTTTACCGTCATCGGTTACCATATATGTATAATCCATCATCCCGGTGAAACTCTCAAACAACTTAGGGTATGGTTTATTGCAAACTCTAATCTGTCATTCGATTAGTACTGATTCATAATGGGGATCATTGGAGAACGGCTTATCCAAGATCTTCACTAACCTGGCTAGGGATTTTTCTGCATCGTCTTCCTTGAGTAGATATCCTCCTATACCGAGGGTGGATGATACCGTTTTCACCACTCAATCATCTCCGTGAGCTTCTTACTATATTCAAGCTATGACTTGTTTGAATTCCATGATTAGAGGCTTGTAATTCATAGTCAAAATCTAATCGTACATTCACAAGGTGTCTGTGGTGTCAATGGATCACTTATACAATCATGACATGAATCAACCTGATCGACGTTTAGGTATAATACCATTCATGAATTCGTACAGATCAATTCAATGAACGCTTTCTCCAAAGAGCACCCATTATCTGTCCTTAGTATCGCCACACTAATAGCCACAATATCAGCTCTACTTATCATATAAATAGGATCAGTTGGTGCTATTCTATCTGGATAATTTGATGCCTATCTCAAATATTCATGGAATAAGAATAGTTAGAATACATGTTTAAAGACTAGTGATCATTGTATTATTATCTCAACATAATTCATTATGCCATTGCACGTATTCATGGACTTCATTATAAATATCTCACGGAATAATAATGAATGAAGTATTTTATTCAATGAACATAAATAAACATGGTGGTGTGATTGGCTTGATGACCACATAATATCAATCATTAAAGATCTATTGTGGATGGATTGTTGTACTTGAACTATGGCCTATGAATTCATAATCATGTCATTCTAGAGAGTATTAGTTGGGGTACATCAAAAAGTTTATTAAGATGATTGAGTGGTCACGATGGGATTGTATGTTGTGGTATAAGAGGAGACAACTCAAGGAAGACAATGTTATATAGTCTTTAGCCAACGCACTGGAATATTGGAGAAGACTTTTTTAATGATTTCTAAATGCGTCTGATAGCGACCACGACAACGCACCAGTACTAGGAGTGCCTCCACGATAAGCCAAAAATAGGGGTGAATTTTGCAATTTCAAACCCCTTATCGTTGTTAATTTTAGCTTATACAATAAAATTTATAAAACCCTAACTTAAGATGTATAGTGATAAGTAAAGGGTATCATCCAAGGGAAGCTAGTAAGTTAATTTAATTGATGATTCACTTGAATAATTTGGCACTGATTAAAGTTAATTTCATCTTCAATGAAGATCAAATCACCCTAAAATGATGAATTAGAATGGGAGGTAGGAGAGATGAGAGGAATAGAAGAATTATATGGGCTCTAAATTGAATTATTTGATCCAATTTAAAGGATCAAAGTAGTCAATTACAGGGATTCAAAAGGAAATTTGATTGTGTTTTGGTTGGTTCTGTAGGTTTGATAATTCAGAAATAACTCCACTATTAGATAGTAAAAGGGGGATCTCCTAAAAATTAAATCTTTTTAATAGTTTTTTCTAATGTGCACTTGGAATAGCTAGGTAAATCTCTCAATCTGTCCTCTCAATCTCAGTAAGGGCTTCTACATTTCAGTCAAGCCAAGCGGTTTAGAAGTTCAGACCAAGTTCAAGAAGAACGATGAAGGAATTTAACTAAAATATCATCCAAATACACCAAATATTCAAATATAAAGAAGAAAAAGGTACCAAACAGGTTGATCCAAGCTGGAGCTCCTCTCTTTCTTGCAGCAGCGATAGAGCACCATCAAGAATCACCCCCTCCTCTCAAAATTTGGCTTTTATACTTAGGTTAAATGGTTCAAATTACCATTTTACCCCTACTCAATAATTAATTTTTATCCATCAATGGGGTTGATCTAATGATACAGCCAAATAGATAGAAAGAGGAGGTCAAGACGAGCAAGTCCATAAAAATATCATCTTAATCGGACTTCAGGATCCAAAGTTATGAACAAATGAATTTTGACCAATCTTAGCCATTGGATTGAAATTTATTTATTTATTTATTTTTGTTTTTTACACACCATGATGTGTCAAATTCTGATTGGTTGGCGTAGTTGAAATCTATTTATTTGGGTTGCATCTGCGAGCACCACGTACCCCCTAGCAAAAATAACATGAAAGAAAAAATAAAAGAAATGTTAGTGGTACATTTAACTCGCATCTACTCGTGCGTTTCTTCCAGCATATGCGAATAGAAATTTTCCACATCACTGCCCGTGCGTGCGCATTGTATGCACCGCACGGGCGGTGAACTTACCGCCAGGTGGTACACTCATCAAGCGCTGTTAGATTCTCATCCGACGGCCAAGATTAAGCCACGTAGCTCGTCGAAAATCGCTTTGTGATTTTGCATTTTAGCCCCTTCTTAAAATGTGAAATAACCATCTGACGCTGCCCAAAAATAACTATGTATATGCCCTCTCGCACTCTCTATCCTACAAATTTTTCCTGAAATCACAGAAATACCATGACATTTTTTAATTAAATCCATGCAACTTCCTCATAATTGAATCTATGCCCCTGCCAAAACGACCGAGAGCTGTTTTTATGGGGTATAATTACAACACAAAGTTACAAAAAGCACCTGAAATTCTGAAAATTACTTTGTATGAGTTTTTAGGATTTTATTTGATTTTTCTAGAATTTATTTGACAAAGAAATGAAATTGGCAGAAAATTTAGTAATTCATTCCCACATTAATTAACTTCAAAATTAAATTTTAAACATGCCATTTTCATTTAAACAACATTATTCCAAGCTTAAATTAACTCCGTTAAATTCATATGATTAACAAAAAATAAGGGAAAAATCATATTTCACTTGGAAAAATTAATTAACACGTATTATATGATAACAACCCCATTTTCAAATTGCTTGAAATAAATACCGAATTTAAGGTGTTATCACTCTACCTTCTCACGAGATGTCCCACGTTATGACACGTCACCAACGCCAACTTCAAAACTGTCCTTTGACGTGACACATTGGCAGGTCGCCAATGTCGATTAATATTAGGTTTTTAAACTTACGGTTATCTTATTTTCTCTTTCCTCCAAGGCCTATACATGGGCTAATGCTGTAAGAAAGACTTGGTGAATTTATTTTGGAATTGAAGTTTCTTCTTCTAAAAGGAAGTTTGCCCTAGTCGTCTCCTGTTTGAGCCACCGTCATTGTCTCTTGCCACCGCCCCCACTTGTCCTCCTGCTCCCGCACGCACTACTGACTGCTCGTGCCTGTCGCACATACGTCCACTCGCACTAGCCGCACACACAGCCACCAACCCCCACCAGCTGCACGCACGGCCGCCCGCCCACGCAGCCGTCCACCCATGCGACTGCCCGCCCACGCGGACGCCCGCACAGGTAAATTCTATCCTCTTTGGTGTTGGTGTTCTTCCTCCAGTGTTCCTCGATTGTTTTTCCACCGCCATTGGATTAGATGATTTGGCTTTTGAATCTTCACTTGATTAGTTGATTAGGCCTTTGAATCTTCTCGTGATTGACTGTTCGATTTATTGAAATTATCACTTTTTTTAACCACGGTGGTTGAAAGACAGTACTCCCACCCTCGCTCAAGGAAAGGGGTTGCACCATCAGTATTTACACCGGATTGAAATCTTCAAATTTGATCGTGTGAATAGTGGTCTAATTTATCCTACCCTAGTCAACCTAGCCTACCTACCCGGTCAGTCCCATCATCCTGCATCTCCTATCATCCAACATCACCTAGTCATCCTGCATCAGCGTCAATACTAACTCATATGAGCAATTAGGAGTTCATAGTTGACCATACCCTAAGTCATCCTACTATTGTCAAGTGCATCGGGGACTATACACACATGGTAAATTATGGTAGTAGATTTCGTAAATAAGTCGAAACACACTCCTTTGTATCTTCTAGAGAACGATGTGTAGCTTGGCATCCCACATGCATTTGTGGATTGCAGTATCATGCACTAATCCCTACATGTTCCCATGGTAGGCTGGCTATCGTACATAAATCAATTATCATATCAGTTCCTAAGCCCCATTTCAAGAAAGGATCGGCTTCAAAAATGACCTGTTAATTAGGTTAAATCAATCATCATTAATTAGTTTATATGGTGATATGATTATTAATTTCAAATTCCAATAGAGGTTTTTGTGCCACTATAGTGAAGGGGAGATTTGATCTGTTATGGATATCATGGATACATTTAGAGTTTGCATACTTGAGCAGCTCCGAATGTCTCATTCAAGGATCCAAGAACTCAAGGTCGTGATATTTACCCAGGAACTTTAATAATTAATTTATTTATCTTGTTTTGGTTTTGTTTCAAGTCATCTGTTGTAGGAATCCCCATTCTTTCATCCCAATCAAGGTCCTACAGCCCAACACCATAAATATCCCTTATATATATCGTACGTCATTTCCTTATTTCCCTACTTTATCCTTCAATTTGATAAAATTATATTATTACATACTTCATATCCACATTTGAAATTATTATTATCTCAATTCATCATTTCATTGACCTCATTATTGGTCGCAAATGTCATTTCTCTGAGATGCGTGCAATAAAATGTTAATATTATGGTGTTGGTCCACATAGAATTTTTAATCAACCTTAATATTCCTTTTAGTAAAAGATACAAGTAAGAGTGAGATAACTGAGATGAATAGAGAGAATACCAGAATGATAAAGAATGTAAAGATCTCCTTTCGAGGATCAAGATCTTCAAGATCAAGGTTAGAGAAAGGCGGAAGATCTGAAACTAGTACTTTAATAGGATTGTTTTAATAATTTTTACAAGTTTTCGGTGTTATCTAATCTGACATAGAATTGCTTTTGATTAAATGACACACATGAGGGCTTGTATATTATGTCCAAGCCAGACATTTTGCAATGAGCACATGAAAATAAAAATAGACAAGAATAGAGCTTACTAGATGCATATCTTTACGCGACAGTTAATCTCTAGCTGCCTTCTTTCTTGATGGTTAACCACTATTGGAGGCAAAACTCAAGCTCCATGTCTGTGAAAGTTACAGCTGACATGATCAAATGATGTGAAATTATTTTGCTCCATTCAATCCAATCATGTCATGGCACATGTTTTAGTTGACTTCCTGCTCTTGAGCCTGCAAAAAATCATGAACACGACAAATCCACATGGGCACCAATCATTGGACTTGCATCTAATGATTGGAAAATGTTTAAAACATGTGTTCCTTATTATGAAACCCATGTCAATGCAAGTTTTCTGCATGCAGTTATGTGAAAACATCAAAACTAAGGAAAAGTTGTAAAATTCATCTAAAAATGAAATTAACCATCAAACAGTATGATAACTTGCCTATATGACAAACTAATCTGCATGATTACATGTAATTTAGGGGACACTAAGGGATGAATTTGTGAGTGTTGACATAACTTCTAAGATATCTCATTTCTAACTTTTAATCAAGTTTATCTCTAGTGGCCCACGAGAAGAACTTGACCATTTCTATAAACTCAAGTAAAATCATCTGAATAATTTTGACCAGTGTAATTAAACTATATTCATATTGAGAACACATGAATTTTATTTGTCATTGGGCCAAAATTGCTGACCTATATGGATCATGCATTCCAATAATTGACATATTAGTGCGAAAGAAAACAAGGTTGTTCCCATTGACGGATGATTTATTGACAACAATAAATGGTTTCATGAATGGTGGTTCAAACAATCACTGGAATTTGATGTAAGCCACAGATGACTTTGATAAGTTCTATGCTAAAAAATATAAAAGGAAGAACAGAGGCTGAATGAGAGACGTTGATCGAGGACGGGACCAATAAAGTGGGAGGTGACATTCCTCTTATAAATAAGGGACGAGTACCCAAACAAGAAGGCAATTGATCATTTCTTCGAGAGTACGATGGCGGTTACTGCTGGTTAGGCTGAAGCAGCAGACGGAGCTTCCACTACTGATCGGAGGGAGGGCTCGAGTCACGAGTCGCCCAAGGAGCTGAGAGATCGTTCTGCGATCGTCTCAGTTGGAGCATCGATTGAAGAACCTGGTGAAGACGAGGAGGAAGCATCTCCGTGGTGGAGGGGTCATCCAGATCTGTACCGGACTTTAGTCGTGTGTTACGGATTTCCTGGAACATTTTGATATACAATTGGAAAATTTATTGAAATTGGTCATTGATACTTTTACTCGTATCAATCTGGTATCATAGCTACATGATCCTTGGATTCAAGATTCGGCGAAACAAGCACACGCATGTATCGTGTTTTGACCAAAGCAACAAGAATTGGTGATCCAGAGATCTGAGATTAGCAGTGATAAGATCCTCACGAAGGTTCGAGATCAGAAGAATTCCGACCACAGCAATTCGTGAGATCGGGATCAGCAACTATACGAGACAAATGTAAGGCATCTTACAATCTATCTGTTTCAAGATGGAGGATACCGTGGATAAGGGAAAATCCAAGTGCGAAGATATTATTGTACCAGCAGAAATCCTGACTGGCATTCTTCAACAACTCCAACTAATGAATTCTAAATGGGAAATAAATCCTGTAGCGACGTCCAAACCAATCCAAGGAGAAGCAACAAGGTATAGCCAAGTCCGGACGCTTCAAGATTCATCATCTGATCAAAGGAATTTATTCCGTAAGGGGGACTTAACTTATTTCAATGGCTCAAATGCGCAAATGTGGTTAAACTGTGTAGAAAGATTCTTTACGGTTAACAGACTAACCGATGAAGAGAAGCTGCAACTAGTCTCACTGCATATGGAAGGACCAGCGCAAGGATGGTTTATATACAAGAAAAAGAATTTTGGATTTGATAACTGGCTAGGATTTTGCCATTTCTTTGAAAGGAGGTACAACTTCTCAGTAAGATCTTTGTGCACGCAACTTATGAATCTCAAACAAACGGGCACAATATCGGAATATAGATCAGAATTCGAAGACCTGGTGGCTTTCTTATCACACATACCCTCCAATGTCCAAGAAACAGCGTATCGCAGGGGATTGAAACCTGAAGTAAGAGTTGAGCTTAACAAATATAGGCCATATGGCATTCAAGAAATTATGGATTATTCACTTGAAATAGAGAGCAATTTGGCCATTTTAGACGAACAGGAACGCCAGGCACCAGCTGTTCAGAATCCGCCAAGATTAGCCCACAACTATCATCATAGACCAATTGCTACAAACAGAGGAGAAGGTCCGTTTCAAAGACATCAACCAAGAGAGAACCAAAATCAAATCAGAAATGAAATGCCTCCGAGGGACAACAAGAAAAAAATTACCCGACTATCAACAGAGGAGTTTCTACATAGACGAGAAAGAGGTTTATGTTACAACTGTAATGAGAGGTATATGCCAGGTCACAAATGCCAAAAGAAGTTAAGCATCTACATGCTTCAAGAAGATATCGAAGAAGAGGATCAACCGATTACAGAGGATCTCATGCAGCTTGATGAAGGACCTCTGATAGGGCAGAGATTATGTCAATTCAAGAGTTGAAGGTTGACACAGGGCCCAGACCTGCCTCATTCAGACTATGGGGCCGGCTTTACAATCACAGGATGACCATTCTCATTGATGGAGGAGCCACCTACAACTTCATTAGGCCAAGAGTAATCCAACGGCTAGAAATACAAGTTCAGCCTTACCACAAGTTCAGCATATCATTGGGGGATGGATTTTGTCGACAGATTGAGGGAATATGTCTGAATCTTCCTATAGTATTCCAAGGGCTGTCTTTCACTCAAAATTTCATTATGTTTCCGTTGGGCAGTTGCAATATGATCCTCGGCATTCCATGGTTAAAGACCTTGGGATGGTTTCATTGTAACTACCATCATCTAATGCTCAAATTCTATCTGGATGGACAGGTTCATACTATTATCTCTGATCCAGAACTGAATTCTCTGAGATTTTTCCAGTTTGATATTAATCAAGCTCACCAAGAGTGGGAAGAGTCAATTATCAACATTCACGAGATCAAGGATCAACCAGCTTTCAAAATTTATGAGGTACTTGCTCTCTCTCTAGATCATTGCTTGCATTGGTTAAAGGGAAGTTACCCACATGTTTTTGAGCAACCGATTACACTTCCTCCTGTTCGAGATTGTGATCATCAGATACATCTAACTCTAGGGGCAAATCCTGTCAATAAAAGACCTTATACATACTCCCATATTCACAAAAATATTCTGGAAGAGTCAATACAAGAGCTTTTGGACCTAAAGGTTATCCAACATTCCAATAGTTGTTTTGCTAGTCTGGCCTTATTAGTCAAGAAGAAAGATGGTGGTTTTAGACTTTGCATTGATTACAGGGCACTCAACCAGTTGACAGTGCCAAACAGATTTCCGATACCCATGGTTGATGAATTGGTAGAAGAGTTACATGGAATGAGTATTTTTTCAAAAATTGATTTAAAATCAGGATATTATCAAGTTCAAATGCACCCTAGAGACATTCACAAGACAGCCTTTAAAACACATCATGGACATTTTGAGTTTATGGTGATGCCATTTGGGTTATCCAATGCCCCGGCTACATTTCAAGCCCTTATGAATTCTATTTTTCATCAACACCTTTGGAAATTTGTATTGGTATTTTTTGATGATATCCTTATATATAGCCACAATTTTCAGCAACATGAACAGCACCTTAAGACTGTGTTTGACTTACTATCAAGAAATCAACTCCACATCAATCCTAAAAAGTGTAAGTTTGGGTGCAACCACATTGATTTCCTTGGACATGTTATATCTGCTGAAGGTGTATCGACTGATCCATCCAAAATTGAGGCTATTTTGCAATGGAAAGCACCAACTACTGTGAAGGAATTAAGAGGCTTTTTGGGTTTGACAGGCTATTACCGAAGGTTTGTGGCTAATTATGTGACCATCGCCCAATCATTAACAGCTTTATTAAAAAAGAACTCTTTTGAATGGACTGCAAAGGCGGAATCATCCTTTATAAATCTGAAGCAAGAGTTATCAAACGCCCCAGTATTGAGACTACCAAATTTTTCTCTACCCTTTGTTATTGAGACAGACGCATCAGATATTGCAGTTGGAGCTGTATTGCTACAAGAGAAGCACCCCATAGCTTATTTTAGCAAAGCATTTCATAGCCTATCAAGACATAAATCTGCATATGAAAGAGAGCTCATGGCAGTGGTGTGGGCCGTCAGCAAGTGGAAACACTACCTGATGTTCAACAAATTTACAATATATACTGATCAATTCAGTTTACGTTTCTTAACAGATCAAAAAGAGGTGCCAATACAATACCATCGTTGGGTGCCCAAACTTCTGGGATATAACTTTGATATACAGTATGAGGCGGGAAAGAAGAATGTGGTAGCAGACGCATTATCCAGATCACAAACAACTGTTCAAGGAGAGTGCAACTCAATCTGTATGACACACTGGCTGGACAAGACGAAGCTCATTCAAGAAGTTGAAAACGATCCTAAGTGGGGGAAGATTCTCAAGGAAATAAGTAGTAGTAGTAATCAGCTCCCTAACTACACTATTAACCAGGGATTATTACTCTACAAGGGAAGAATATTACTACCATAAGATTCATCCTCGATTCCCAAAATTTTACAGGAGTTCCATGACTCGACAGTCGGAGGGCATGGGGGTTACCATAGAACCCTCCAAAGAATTACACAACAAGTCTTCTGGCCTGGCATGAGAAAGTCAATCAAGGCATATGTGAATCAATGTCCAGTATGTCAGCAGCATAAATCATCAACGTTATCACCAGCTGGTCTTCTTCAACCCCTACCAATACCAAATCAGATCTGGGAAGATATTACTATGGATTTCAATGAAGGTTTACCGAAATCTGAAGGGTTTGACTCTATTATGGTGGGAGTTGATCGTTTAAGCAAATCCAGTCATTATATTGCAGTCAAGCATCCTTTCTTTGCTGTTACCATTGCAGATTTATTTGTTAAAGAAATTGTTAGACTACATGGGATACCTAACTCCATAGTTTCTGATAGAGGCAGCCTATTTGCTAGCAACTTTTGGAAGGAGCTACACCGTCTACAAGGCACCAAACTCAAATTCAGTTCTTCCTATCACCCAGAGACAGACGGACAATCTGAAGCCACAAACAGAGGGCTAGAATGTTATCTGAGGTGTTTCACTTACAACACCTCATATCACTCGTCTATTAAGACCACTCATTTCAAAGCTGCCTACGGAAGAGACCCCCCTTCACTGGTCCGATATGGGTCAATTCCCTCTCCTTCTGATTCCATTGATCACTTACTTATTGAAAGAGATCAAACTTTCTCAACCTTAAAGATGCACTTGGCAAAGGCACAATCAAGAATGAAAACTCAAGTGAACAAGCACAGACGAGATGAAGAATTTATGGAAGACGAATGGGTCTACTTAAAAATCCGCCCATATAGAATGAAATCCCTAGCCAAAAGAGTTTGTGACAAGCTTAGCCCAAGATTTTTTGGACCATATAAAATCGTACAAAAGATAGGACCAGTAGCCTACAAACTAGATCTACCCCACACTTCTAACCTATATCCAGCGTTTCATGCCTCCATATTAAAGAGGGCACTCGGATCTCATTTGCAGCATGCTCAACCTTTGCTTCTTTGTCTAACCGATGAATATGAATGGCAGGTGTATCCTAAAGAAATCTTAAAGATGCGTCAAACACCTTATGGAGCAGATGTCTTAGTCAAATGGGAAAACCTTCCAGCTAATGAAGCCTCTTGGGAACAAGTTCTTCGCTTCCGCAAATCGTTTCCTGACTTCCAGCTTGATGGCAAGCTGGATCTGCACGGGGAAGGTATTGATAGGTTCTATGATAAAAAATATAAAAGGAAGAACAGAGGCTGAATGAGTCAACGCCCTTCTGATGAGAGATGGTGACCGAGGACGGGACCAATAAAGTGGGAGGCGACATTCCTCTTATAAATAAGGGACGAGTACCCAAACAAGAAGGCAATTGATCATTTCTTGGAGAGTACGACGGCGGTTACTGCTGGTTAGGCTGAAGCAGCAGACGGAGCTTCCACTACTGATCGGAGGGAGGGCTCGAGTCACGAGTCGCCCAAGGAGCTGAGAGATCGTTCTGCGATCGTCTCAGTTGGAGCATCGATTGAAGAACCTGGTGAAGACGAGGAGGAAGCATCTCCGTGGTGGAGGGGTCGTCCAGATCTGTACCGGACTTCAGTCGTGTGTTACGGATTTCCTGGAACATTTTGATATACAATTGGAAAATCTATTGAAATTGGTCATTGATACTTTTACTCGTATCAGACTTCCACCTTGTTTGATCGCTTTCCCTTTGGTGATGTCCACTCTATCAGTCTCTGCCTTCCACTTGGCGATGCCATTTTTCCAGATCTCCCTCCTCCATCCCCGCTCACAACTCGAACCATGTTGGCTCACAACTCGAACCATGCTCCCTCCTCCATCCCTTTGGTGATGACCCATGCACAAGGGTCATCTACATGTAAACACTCTGTAGTGAGACACCACACAATGTTCATCAATACCTGCTCATTCTGTTGCATTCACATTATACCAAAACCAATTTGTTAAAAGGAAAATGCCCACTGTACAAAATTGATTGTAATTTAAAAAAAATTACCTTCTCATAAAGTAGTAAAATTTGTGAAAATGAGCAAACTCAGTTGTGAAATAATTTCAAATAATGTGTTCCTCAATAATAACCATGTTGGTTATGGTTGGCTGGGTGCTCTGGCTTGGGTAGTGTTAAGGGACTTCCACTGCGAAGGGAGTAAGGAATTGAATTCACGGCCGGAGAGGAGGTTGGAGTGGTAGGAGAAGACGGAGTTTTGGAAGCCATTGAAAGAGGACGGTCAGGTTTGGTAATTTGATCGGCTGTCAGGGGAGGAAAGGGGGTTGGTTGTGGTTGGCTGCGTGCTTAGTCTTGGGAAGTTTTAAGGGACTTCCATTGTGGAGGGAGTAAGGAATTGCATTCACATCCGGAAAGGAGGTTGGAGTGGGAGGAGACGATGGAGTTTTGGTGGCCATTGAAGGAGGATGGTTAGGTTTGGTAATTCGATTGGGAGTCAGGGGAGTAAGTGGGGGTTGGTGGTGGTCGGCTGCGGGCTCGGTCTTGGGGAGCTTGGAGGGTCTGCCACTGGCAAAGGAGGGGGGAAGGAGGAAAAAGGGAGCTTGAGCCAAGGGGATAGAAAGGGGGAGTTCTCGGCCGTAGGGTGGCATGGCGGGGCTGCCGCAGAGACCCAGCGGCTGCGGGTATGGCATGGAGAGGAACCGATGCAGATGGCCGGGAAGGAAGGATAGATCAAGCTTCCGCTTGAATCGCGTGGCAGCGGCGGCGGCGTCGTCGTCGGCGGTGGCGGCAGCGGCGGCGGCGGCGTTGTTGCAGCCTCTGGAAGCTGGGACCTCGTGGTTGTGCCGGCCCTCGTAGGTCGTTAACACTGACTTGGGGTCGTCGGCTGCCCTCTCTACGTGCTTCCTCACACCGCATCCCAGGCTGGTGCACTTGTAGTAGCTTCTGAAAAGGAGGACCGGTAGGTAATTCAGTTAGTAAAATAAAATAATATGCATGTTGGCATTAATTGAACCCGCACCTGGGGTTGGGGTTCCCCTTGACCACCTTCTGACCGTACTTTCTCCAGCGGTAGCCGTCGTCGAGGACGTCCACCTCGCTCTCTGTTAGAACGACCACTCTCGGCTCTCGGAGGCACCCCAAACTGGAGCCGCCCGCCTCGGGCCTGCTCGGACAGTCGCGGTCGGCGGACGAGAACGGACGGGCAGTCGCGTCGTCTAGAAAGGGAAGGGCAGTCGCGTCATCGTCGTCCTCGGGGAAATCCCAGAGCTGCTCCATCGTCGTCCTCGCGTCATCGTCATCGAGATGGGCGGTGACGGTGGAGGCGGAGTCGGAGTCGGAGTCGGTGGGGGCCGGCGCGGTCTCGGGGTGGCCGTGCTTTCCATTGTAGCGAGTTGCTGTGATAAATCCATGGCGATCCCTCTCCACCAGCTTCTTCACCGGACACTCGGGAAAGGTGCACTTGTAGTAGCTGCGCGGATACTCGCATCCTTTCACTGATTTCTGGCCATACTTCCTCCAGTGGAAGCGGTCGTCGGAGGGCTTCTCCGCGGGGGGAAGCCGCCCGGCCTGACGACCCCTCCGCCTCTCCCCACGGCAGATGGACATATCACCTCCTCCGTCCGCCGACATCGCCTGAGAGAGAATTCGGTTCAAATCACAAGGCTGTCTATCAGTTATTTGATCCTCATTGTCAGAACCATTTCTGTAATCTAATATTTAATTCCTCACAGAAATTCCCGTTATTTCTGCCTCCGTCAAAATTTGCAGAATTTAACAATAGACTTGCGTCTGTTAAATATTTCGAAATATCATCCACAAAAGTCTCAAATTTGATTTTCGAAATTCTTTCTGCGGTTCCGCGGAAATTACGAGAACAGAACGGAATCCATGCACTGTCAGATGATGGCAAGGGACGGGACGGATAACGAGATCTCATCCGTCCGCGAACCTTGAGGATTCAGGAGTGCAAAATGATTTAGAACAACGAATGCAGCAAAAGACCACGACGTCGGGAAATTCAGAAGAGATCTAAACTCCAAAGCCTGGATCGGCGAAGCAGACGATCTCGCACGAACCTGCGAGTGGAGAGGGAGACGCGAATCGCCGATCGTGATCATCGGGTCGTTGAAACCGCCGTTCATCGCCGGAGAAGACAAGGCTTGGTGATATGGAAACGGCGCGATCCAGTCGCCGGCGGCCGATCCGCCGCCATTGCCGGCGGAGGAAGAGCCGCCGAAGTTCCAGGAGGATGTCGTCATCCAGTAGTCGTCTTCTCCGGCCATTTCCGACGGCGGCGAAGCTTCGCAGGCGATGGCGAGGAGGAGAAAATGGCGGAGACGACGAACTGCCTCTGCTTGCTCTTCCGCAACGACAAGCCCTTTTATACGGTCGCTTACTCCACACTATCGGCGAGACAGTTGCTTCGATCCGACCTCTGGTCCGGTCGATCGGGTCGGGCTGGATCTGGCCCTCTACAAAACCAGTTATTTGACTACATTAGTTATTTTGACTTTTTTTTTCAAAATGTAATTCCTTTTAACTTTTATTTAGGCAAATAACTGGTAGACTGTACTTTCATATTATCTAATTGTATTATTTTAAAATTTTGAAATTTTGTAATTCAAAGTTAGTATTATTTTAAAATTTGTATTTTAAAATACAAAATTTAAGAATTTATCTCAAAATACAATTTTGTAGTTGTTTTTGTTATTTCAAAATTTGTATTTTAGTATTAAAATCTCTCTTACCCCGTCCTCAATGGTGAGGTCTTCGGTTTGGAGACTGCACCCCCACAAAATAATGTTTTTATAAGTTAGAAATAATGGGTGAATTAATGAATATAAATGGTTCCAATACTAGATCTGGTCAATTGGTGATTGTATACCCAACCTCATCAATTGGTTATTGGATCGGCCCTAAAACAGATCATCTATTTTAGGGCCTAGATCGTTTTGATGATCTGGTTACCAAACCCTCCCCCCCCCCCTTCCAATCTGAACATTCAAAATATTGATAAAATAACATCTGATCTGGTTTTCGTAAACCCCCCCAGATTGCGTTGATGCTCTGGTTTTCGTTGGGCAAACACCAGGGCCCCTAAAACCAAATGAGGAAAGGGAAGAACGTAGAATATGCAAACAGAGAGAGATTATAATACTCTATGATAAATTATCTCTTCTCTCTACTATTCACGGTAATATTTACTTATGATTTTTAAACTATTTATCCCTACTAATTTTTTACTAAATCTGTGTAGACTATTCTTCGTAGATGTCACGCATTATTTATTTATGAAGGTCTTATATTTCATTACAAAAATCTTGGGTGTAAGATATAATTATACTATTAGATTGATATTTTCTTATTATCTAAAAAATCTAACCTACCAATCTTGACATGAGATAATCTTTGAAGTATGATGTGTGATTTTCAAGCAATAAATGGTGTGTTCTAATTTTTTGAACCACACAATGATAAGTTCAAAATTATGGTGTTAATTTGTCATTGATATTTGAGATAATCAATAATACTATATATACTTTTACTCGTAAAAAAATTTGACTTGTCAGTGATGAGCAGGGGTCGTCTCCTCAGTGAATGGATGTTAGGGTTCAATACTCTGTAAATGATAATTCAAGAGGGATGAGAGGATATATGTATAAAATAGGAGATTGTGATGCGACAAATATGAGGAGGTGAGAGGATGATAATAATTATATAATAAATATGAGATGAATAATAATATGAGGAATATGGAAGACGAGTTTGATCGATCATATGGAAGTAAGAGAGTGAGATAGATGAAGATGTGAAGTGATGATGGAAGTAGAAGATGAATAAGAGGATAGGATTGGTGAATGGATGTGACTAGACACGGATGGATGATAGTGAAATAGAACGGTGGAAGAATAAATGATAATGATCTAACAAAGGAATGTGATGAAAAATGGATAGATGGTTGTGACATGTAGAAGAGGCTGATGGACTGATAAACTCAAAATTTAGGTAAATATTATGTTGTTGAAAACTTGAGTCTAATCAATAAATTTATAAAACAATACTTATAGATAATTTAATTAGATAGTCACGAGTAAGGGTCATCTCCACAGGGAATGGATATTAGAGAAAATACAGTCTCAATCGGGTGAAGCAAGAAGATGAGAAGAGTTATGTATACGTTAGTGAATGTGTGATGAGAATGAATGAAAAGATGAGAGATGGTTAATTAGGGTTCTACTAATTATTGTTTAAGATAGACGAGGATGGAGAAATGAGATGGGATTGTAACGACGACGTGTCAGGTTGGTGGATACGATGACTGATGTAGTGGTATCGAGAAGGGATGATAAGTTGAATAAGGAGAAAGAAATGTTAGCTTAAATGGGGAAGATATAGGTAGGTGACGAGACCATCACTACGTAAGATGAAATATGAAATGGGTGAGAGTGGATGATAAGGTATGATGATGGAGATGATGAAGGATGGGAATGGACGATGGTGAAGGATGGCGGTTAAAGAAGGTAAAACTAACAAGAGTGTTGGAAATGATTCAATATAAAGCAAAAGGCTAACCTTAGATCCCTATGCTCTAGTGGGATCAATTCATCTTCCTGCTGCAGATCAGCCTCCCCACTTCTCTATTGAACCTCTCCAAACACTAGAGACACCAAGGAACACTTGATAGACATTCAAAACTTCACTTTCTTTCAATCAGCCTCACTAGGAGGAAGTGAGCTTAAAGATATTTTTGTACAATGATCTGGGGCTCAATCTATATGGATGAATAAAGGAATAAAATATGAAGCTGCCCTTAAAATTTCAGCTCGATCCTAGTTCTGGATCATTGGATATCAAGCCTGGAATTTGGAAGATTTTTAGCCATTGATTTAATCTGAAAATTTCTTTCTCCTCATCCTCCTCAACGCCGTCACATCATTCGGTTAGGGTTTGTCTTGTCTGGAAATTAAATGCGATGATTGGCAGAGATTCCTTCTCGTTTTCTGCAATCGACGGCTCTCATTGCGCCATGTGTCACCCTAGAAAAGAAGAAAAAAGAAATAATAGTAAGATATTATAAATACTATCTCTCAGCTGATGTGGCGCCGTGTTAGCGTGCGCCACATGTACACATGTGGGCCACGTGTATACATGGTGCAATGTGGTGCTGCCACACTGCCAGACGTCATTGTTGATCATTCCAAGGGGAGAGAAAAAGAAGAAAAATAATATTGTAATCCTCAGTCCATGGAGCAAATTTTTCGCTAAAAATACCTCTGTTTCTGATTGGTCCATGTAACCTGCGTCAAAAAATTATAAAAAATCAAATATATTCTAAAATTCACATAAAATAAAATAAAATCCCAAAAAATACAAATAAATAAATATTGACTTAGAAAAATCATATATTTCCAAATTTAATGTCAAAAAATTCCAAAATTGTTTTCTTTCAGAACAAAATGCTGTCAAAAAAATCTCTAGAAATACAGAAAAATACAGGAAACTCAGAATATGATTCTAAAATTGAATTTAATCATTTTAATAACATGCATATATGATTAATTCAATTCAAATAAACATGTAAATATGGTGATATTAAGCTACTAAAAATGCATGTTATCAGACCCCCCAACTTGGATCATTGCTAGTCCCTTAGCAATGGCATTTAAAATATCTTGGTTGATCCATTCACCTTATAGTCATAACAACATGAGCTTGAAGTAATTATGATATCAACTACACCTCTAAGCATGATTATACCCATATTATGCTAGAATTCATATGAGAGACTCCCTTGTGATTTTGGAAAGAGCTGGTGGTCATGAGGAGTGAAGCCTACTTCTCGCCAGGTATGCTAGTATAATCTTCACAATAATTTCCCTCATTTTCTATTATCACTTACTGACATAAGATGGCTCCCCACTAAGTTTTCTCCCTCCTAAGAGTAAGAGATAATCATTACTCACTTCTCATATAAACACAGAATATCAATTGTGTATTAAGGAATCACGTGTGACGAGGCTCCTATCTAACTATCTGAAAAGAGAGAAGAGAATGAGGGATGACTCAAAAGAATGGAGGAAAGGTATGTCAAATACGATTGATGGGCTTATAGTACTTAGATAGCTTACTCCCATGATAGACGAAAAGAGTAGATGACACCTCAATGGTATGAGAAAATAAGTGAGGATGGAATACGTCTACTAAGCATGGATGATAAATTGATCAACATTCATAAAGAAAAAAAATAAATGCTTCCAAAATAATAAGAAACCCCAGAAAATATTTTTCTTCTCTTCTTCTTCTTCTTCTTCTTCTTAATTTTTAATTTTTAATGTTTTTCTTTTTTTTCAACAGGGGTGGACATAAATGGAAGCTTAATATGAGAATAGACAATGGTTGATCAAATCCACAACATTATATGCATCCCATGCTAGTACAAGGAAGATGAGCTAAGATGAGAGGATGCAAACGTGAATTGAGAGAGGGATATAAAGGAAAATATGTCATAAGAGGGTGAATCACAAAGGGAAGAGGAGAAGAAACTTGGGAGTAAGCATATCATAAGCATCTAGGACTTGCAGGGAGTAGATGGGCACTTATAAGATTGAGTGACATTGGTTTAATGGTAAGGGGTAAGCTAGGAGAAATGGGTGAAGAGGACACAAATATAGGTTTCAAAAGGTATTTCAAGGTGGCTCAAGGAAAGGTGATTATGTGCTTAAGAATTGAAAACATTACCATTTTTAACCCACGACTGATTCACTTAGTGGAGATTAAAAACTCTAGACATGATTGGTGGCTCACTCGGCATTCCCATAAGACGATAGTATTTCAAACCTTTGTTTTTCATGTATGTTCCTCACCCTACCAGATATCCTAACCATTTGGAAGAAAAAAACTTGCATCTAGATGATGGCTCATACCATTAAGAGATGTATTTGATCTGATACACGAGCCCAACTTCTATACTCATGTTGATAATACATGGGGTCAGTGATTCTCAAAGATGGGCATAATTAAATTTATACAAAGTATATGCTACCCCCCAGCTTGAAAGGATGCAAGGAATAAAAATTATGGAACCAAATTTTTCCTCCCCCCCACTTGAAATATGCATTGTCCCTAATGTAAGAAAATAAGGAGAAAGATAAAATAATTCGCAAACCGTGGATCCATGGAGCATGTAGTTCGGAATGATTTGGTACGTGTTCTTGTGTATCCTTGCTCCGTTCAGTTGGGTTTCTCCTTGTGAGAACCCTGTCAAAATGAAACTTCCTAGAGAGGGATATTAAGAAGGTCATCAAGGCTATGCATATGATAGCCTTTTAGTGGTTAGGAAAATAAAAGTAAAAAGCAAAATATGTAAAAGGTAAATCCCAAAAGTTTCTTTGTGCCGAAGCAAATCTACTAACTAAGAAGATTGATTGAAGCAATGTAATGGTTCCTGCTCCTCGTGTAAGTCCACTATGACTTCTGTTGGTTGAGGTTCAAGCTCCAAATATGGCTTCAATATTTGACCATTTACTTTGAATTTCTGATCAGTGTTTGGATCTGAAATCAAAACAGATTCGTAATCAAATAATTTGACTATAATAAATGGTCTATCCCACCCGCTCTGAAGCTTCCCTGGAAACAACTTCAAACGTGAGCTATAAATCCAAACCTTTTGATTTTCATGAAAACTACTTCAGTTATTTTCCTATCATGAAAATCCTTCATTTTGGATTTATACATCATCGCATTCTCGTATGCCTCATTCCTCAACTCCTGCAGCTCCTTAAACTGTAAATTGGTGTTTTCCTACATCTTTTAAAGCAAGATTTAATTTTAAAATTTCCGAATAAGCGCAATATTTGGTTTCCACCACAAGATGATAAGCTTTACCAAATATCAGTCTATACGGGGACATCCCAATGGGTCCCTTATAGGCAGTTCAATACGCCCACAAGGCATCAGAAAATCTTTCGCTCCAATTCTTACTATCTTGATGTATGATTTTTTTTAGGATCTTTTTGATTTCGCGGTTCCTACCCTAAACCTGGCCCTTGGCTTGTGGAT
Organism: Wolffia australiana; assembly: GCF_029677425.1. Classification (NCBI taxonomy): domain Eukaryota; kingdom Viridiplantae; phylum Streptophyta; class Magnoliopsida; order Alismatales; family Araceae; genus Wolffia; species Wolffia australiana. The sequence goes on along the minus strand of NC_135841.1, from coordinate 5,013,990 downwards.
GGTAGGGATTTGTCATCTTATGATGAACCCCATACTTCTTCAGGAGGGACCGGAAATGTGAGTTATTAAAATGTGATCCACCATCACTAATGATTTCTCTTGGGTATACAAAATGAGAGAACATAATGTGAGTTAAAAATTTAAGTACGACTTTATGATCACTTGTCCTCATGGGAGTTGCTTCAACCCACTTATACACATAATCAACCACCATCAGAATATATTCGTACCCATGTGATGGTGGAAAGGGTCCCATGAGCTCTGTGCCCCATAAATCAAATATTTTTATTTCAATAATAGGTTTGACTGGCGTAGCATCAATCTTCTTAGGATTCACCATAGATTGTCATTTCAAAGAATTCTTACAAAACTCTAAAGAATATCTAAATAAATTTGGCCAAAAGAAACCACATTGAAGAACCTTAGATGCAGTAATCTTGGAAGAGAAATGTCTACCACAAAAACATGAATGACAAAATTCTAAGATACTTCTATGTTCTTCTTTGGGCACACACCTTCTTAATATTTGGTCTACACCTGAGCAAAAAAGTTCAGGATCCTTCCAAAAATAAAACTTAACGCGTAAGGAATTTCTTTTTCTATTCCTCGCTCCAGTCATTGGTGGTTCATCCTGAAACGAAGTGATTGTCTATGTGAGCACACCATGGGATTCTTCTTGTGCTAACCCTAAGTATGTTTTCATCAGGAAATGTTTCAGAAATAGGGGTTCAGTGCTGACATGTAATCTAGACAAATGATCATCAACAATGTTTTTGGATCCACATCTATCTTTAATATCGATATCAAATTCTTGCATCAATAAAATCCATCTAATTTACCTAGGTTTTGCTTCTTTCTTATTCATCAAATACCTTATAGCGGCATGGTCGAATTCTGACCTGATGGTAGCCACTTTGTAAATCTATCTTTGAAAAGATAGTGGCGCCGACCATTTCGTCGAATAAATCCTGCACTCTAGGGATTGGAAAATGATACTTCACTGTGATTTTGTTTATAGCTCTTGAATCACAGCACATGCGCCAAGTCCCATCTTTCTTGGGCGCAAGTAAGGCTGGCACAACACACGGACTTAGACTTTCTCTGATCAATCCCTTGGAGAGCAAGTCTTTTACTTGTTCGTATAATTCCACATACTTAATCAGATCCATTCTATAATGAGGACTAAATCTATAGCATGCTGAATATTCCTCAAGGGAGGAAGTTCACTAGGTAATTCAGTAGGGTATAAATCCGCAAATTATTCGACTAATTGAATTACCTCGGGGTCCTTAAGCTTTACTTCTTCCATCGCCGTCATATCGGTATAACATCGTCCTCCGGTTCAAGGTTTCGCCTAGAGATACAACCATTGGATACGACAGGTCTTGGTTGTGGATGATCTTGTCCTGGGGTAGGAATTGGAGATTGGACATGAGTTCGGGTCGAGGGATACCAAATAAGGCGCCGACCTCCATATATGAACGAGCACGTGTTCGCTCATCCGGATAGCTGGACATCGTGATCAAACAACCAAGGTCGTCCTAGGATGATACTACCAATTTTCATTGGTAGTACATCACAGAGCACATGTTTGTCTTACGTGCTCAATTTCAATGGAACATAACATTGCATCCTCACCGGTAGGGTGGATGCGTCAATCCAAGACACGTTGTAGGGCGTAGGGTGTGGTATCAACGGGAGTCCAAGTTTCTGAGCTGTGTCCTAGGAAATGGCATTGACACAGCTCCCACTGTCTACTATGAGCTTGTAGGTACGTCCCGCAATTTTGACGTACAAATAGAAAATAGATGTACGCTGAGTTACATCAGCGTTGTTCGGAAGAGATGGCTTCGCCGATGTGGTAGATTCGTGGGGTGTAGTCGTCGTAGCGGGACCGGCAGGCAGCATGCTCATCCTAGGAATAGCGATGGCGATAGAGTTCGATCCCGGTGGTGTAGAAGTAACTAAACGTGAATGGGCACTAGAACTGCCCACATGAGTGTCCTGCTGGATACGTAATGTCACAACAGGTTGAGCAGTAATGGGGGGAACCGGGGTTATTTGGATATAACCAAGGGGCTCTTCCAATTCCTCCCCTTCGGGGCACTCTCCCGGATATTCATCAACCTCTAAATCATCCTCCGGTGGTGTATCTAGTGGATTCCCATGGATGTCCATGTGCAAGAGCGATGGACATTCAGTGCGGCGATGTCCAAACCCTTTGCATTCAAAGCATTGCATGGGTTCACGGGCATCTATCGGGGCCCTAGCTGTCGACACGATGGAGGGTGTCGGCGTTGTCCGAACGGGGACCGGAGTAGGCGTGGGTGCTGCTGGACGCGGTGTCGCGTTAGCTCCTCAATTCCATCCGGATCTGGCTCGAGTGGTTGTACTCATAGACGAGTTGGTAGCACTCGCTTGGGGTGCAACTGCACTCGGCGTAACTACATCCTCATGAGAGTATTCATTACTCTCGACTAGACTATAAGCTAAGTCTATGGACCTAGGGTTTTGCTCCAAAACCCTGACTCCTCAATCTGACCGGAGTCCATGGATGAAGAAGGCGATCTGAATTTGTGGATTTTCCACAAATTTGCATCTCATACGATATTCCTCGAATTCTTCGATGTACTCACTGACCTTTCACCGACCTTGCTTGAGGTCCATCCATTTAAGCAATAAACGAATCATATAAAGCTTTGGGATATATTTATCGTTAAGCTTTCGGGACATCTCATCCCATGTCATCGGTGGATCTCCACGACGCAGCTTCTTTCTCATTCTTCCAGAAAATTTTAGCTTGCCCTCCAAGGCGAGCTTTAGCGTAGGATACACAAAGATCGTCATCCATCTCGTACCACTGGAAATAGCTTTCCAGATCTGATTCCCAATCTGAGTAATCCTTCAGATTCCGTGATCCTTCAAAAATTGGTACTTCTATGCGTGCGTTTTTCTGAATCATGGCGCGATGCGCCTCTTGTCTTCTTTCGTGTTCATCATCATGGTGACGTGCAGGTGGTGGTTGGGGAGTTCCCTGTGGGCCTAAATGTCCTAACTGCTCGGGGTTAGGGGCAACCGGTTGAGTCGGTTGGGGATAGTAAATTCCATCTTCGGCGTTCCCATGGGTTTGTTATGGTGCTCTTGGTGCTGGTGGTACTGCTTGACCGACATTACCCTGATGAGGTGGTGGGGAATAAGCGGTCGCTAGTGTTGGTTGAAAAGTTGAACCTAAGGGATACAGGGGCTGAGGTGCTAACGGATATCCCGATGGATACGGCTGCAGCACTGTAGGTGGAGGTGGGACAGTACCATGTGGTGGGGCTACGGGCATATGTGCCAAACTGTAGTACGACTGAGGACCGGGGTTGGGTCCATAAGGGACCGGTGCGGGTTGAGGACTGGTAGCGTATGCTACTCCATTCGGTGCTATCGAATAAGTTTGCGCATATGGCGTAGTAGGTGTTGGCCATGACGAATCGGTGTTGGCGCTATTCCATATTGTTGACCATGTTGCTCATAGTGAGGAGGTGCTCTTGCCTCCGCGGGATAATAGTTCCTATCGGGTGGATAGGAACGGTCATCATGGTATCGCTGGTTGCGATACCCTTCCGGTGGTGGCGATCTCCTTCGTTGGTTCTCCCAGCTCCGTTGCTAGGAATGACGCGGTTGTTAGGTATGCTTGCCATAAGGATGCGGTGCCGCTGGTCTTGGAGCAACATAGGTTGGGGCTGGAGCAGGACTGCTCAGCATAGGAGCCTTTCCGGGGCGGCGAGCGACATCGCATGCTAAACTTGTAGTCATATGCCTGTTTGACAGGGCTCTAGGGCTAGGCACCGCAGTGACAGAAATCCGATCTTTGGATCTAGCATGTTGGGCGGGAATCTCTGACCCACTGTTTGGAGTGGGGACCCGAGTGACAGGTTCTCTAACCAGAGGAGGAGGAGCTAAAGTTACCTCCACGTTCTCTAAGAGTTCCTCGTGATAGGATGTATCTAAAGGATCTTCGGGAGGAAGATCTCCTATGATGGGATCAAATTCGTGATCCACATCATGTTCCACCACATCGGTGTTCTGCATTTGGGATCGCGTACGAATCATCCTATGGTCAACTTCGTTTAGAATCAATTACGCTATCAAATGATATGATGATATCCAATGAAATGACGAGTTATAATGCAGATGAATTTCAAGATATGACGTGCGTAATAGAAATAAAATTCAAATGATATACTACCGATTGTGTTAAGGAAGTGCTAACACGACCGGCTCTGATACCAATTTGATGTAATACGTGATCAGCTGGGATCGACGGCACGTATTACGTCACAATAATGCTCGGGAAGTGATATTGAAGTTGTTAAGTCGTGCAAATTTAAGAAACTCTAATGAGCAAAAAGGGACAGCCCAGCAAAGTGAACAATACAGTAAGTCTCGACGAGATGAGTAGATCAGGGCAGACTCTAGATGACCCGTAGAATCGACTAGGATGGATACGACGAGAGGGGCGTTTTACGGGCCGTCGGAGTTACACCTTTAATATCAATAACCTAGTCGTCAATCGCAAGAAATCCCTATCCCTCGACAAAGGTGGCTTTCCTATTCAACCGTAGCAATAAGTCAACAGAGGAAAAGATAGCGGACGACGGCACTGGAGGACGTAATAATACTGAGAAAGTAAAGGGGAAACGAGACGGAAACCGTAGGCAATTACTCTGAGAGGACGACGGTAGTGTGCAAGACAATCTGTGCGTGGTGATGTCGAATGGCACGAACAGAAGGGCTCGTGAGCACTTGGCGCGAGTAGGAATCGAGGAGAAGGTGCTGCAGCACGGGTCGACAGCACCTGGAGTCTCCCGTGACGCCGAGGTGCGTAGGCAGGAGTAGATCGCAGAGTGCGGGCGCGCCAGCAGGAGATACGGGCACCCACAACGGCTGGTCGAGTAGTCGACGCTTGGCTTGAGCGCACACCGATACCGTGAGACAACGGTCAACGCGGGCGCATGGGCAAGACGAGGCGTCGTTGTTGGAGGGCGCCGCGAGTGCGGGTTGCGGCCGGCGTTGGCGCGGCAAGATGCCCAGTGGTCGCGCAGAGGAGCGCCGATCAACACACGCGCACGAGCAGGGCAACACTCCACCGAGAGGAGGGCTTGACCAGGGCGGGGTGCGGTTGGCGTTGGCGCAGCAAGATGCCCAGTGGTCACGCAGAGGAGCGCCGATCAACACACGCGCACGAGCAGGGCAACACTCCGCCGAGAGGAGGGCTTGACTAGGGCGGGGTGCAGTTGGCGTTGGCGCGGCAAGATGCCCAGTGGTCGTGCAGAGGAGCACCGATCAACACACGCGCACGAGCAGGGAAACACTCTGCCGAGAGGAGGGCTTGACCAGGGCGGGGTGCGGTTGGCGTTGGCACAGCAAGATGCCCAGTGGTCGCGCAGAGGAGCGCCGATCAACACATGCACACGAGCAGGGCAACACTCCGCCGAGAGGAGGGCTTGGCCAGGGCGGAGTGCGGTTGGCGTTGGCGCGGCTAGACGTCCCGAGGCCGCGCTGAGGAGCACCGATCAACACGGGCGCGTGGGCAGGGCAAGCTCCGCCGAGAGGAAGGCTTGGCAAGGGTGGGCTATGGTCGGCGTTGGCGAGGCAGAGTGATGGAGGACCATCGTGCCGACGACGACCTGATGACGACGACGACATCAGCCGGACGACCGACGATGACTCGCCAGCAGCCACGTCGGACAGCTCGTGCCGACGTCCGCAACCCGGGGTTTAAGTACTCCGAGTAGGTTCAAACAATTTATGTTTTTTCTGTGTATTTTCTTTGCATTTCGAATTATGGATTGGGCCAGTATCGTAGGGCCCATCCTCGTCTTTATTTTCATTTTAACATTGTATTTTGATTTTTTAAGGAGAGGTCGAACCACGTCTCATGACGGTTCAACCTCTCCCCACGTCTCCTTGGCACCCCTCCTCCCTATATAAGGGGAGGGCATGCCCAAGGGACTACTTGGAAGTTTTTGAATTGAAATTGTTTCAAGAATCTTCCCCCTATCGTAGTCGTAGCGTAGGGGGTTTGGCTAGCCCCACCTCTTCATCGAGACCACTCCGAGGAGTAGAGCCCACGTCCTGTCCGTCGAGATCACTCCGGGCGTGACGTGTTCAACCGTACCGTCGAGATCACTCCGGTACGTTGAAGATTTTCAAGAAGCTGTTGAAATCAAGAATCGAGAGAGCACCCATCGAGATCACTCTAGGCGTCCTCGAAGGTTTGCAACGACTACGGCGCCGCGCTGCATTCGGGAAATCATCTCCAACGAGGAAAACCACCCGCGACCCACCACGCCAGGTTCTTGGCTCTACCCATCCACCCCCCCCCCTTCTCCTTCATCCAGCCCATCTCGCCCACATTTCCTTGGACGCCACCCCTTCACCCTCGCTTCTTGATCATCTAACCCCATTTCTTGATCTTTCCCGCCGATTCTTGAACGCCATCCATTCTCATCCCCCATTTTCTTGAAATTCTTGATCGCCCAACCGCTTCCCCTACCCTTTCTTGATCGCCCTTTCCCCTTCCCCTGCCCTTCTTGATCGCCCAACCACCTCTTCTTGCCTTTCTTGATTGCCCTCCCCCTACCCTGCCTTTCTTGATCGCCCACCCTCCTTTCCCCTTCGTTTCTTGATTCCCAACCGCCTCCTCTTGCCTCTCTTGATCGCCCACCCTCTTTTCCCCATCGTTTCTTGATTCCCAACCGCCTCCTCTTGCCTTTCTTGATCGCCCACCCTCCTTTCCCCATCATTTCTTGAATCTTCCTCTTCACCCTCATCGTTCTTGACCATTCCCCACCATCTTCCATCGTTCTTGACCATACCCACCCCACTCTTGCATCACCCTTTGGCTTCCCCCCCCCCTTTTCTTGATTCGCCCGCCACTTCTCCCATTGCCGCCCCGCCCCGAACTCCGATTCCCGACCACCCCGCATCATCGCCCGCGTCAGGGACCCGCTCTGTGCGCGACCCACGCGCGCCGTGGACCCATTCGCGCCGCGACTCCGCGCCGGCGCGCGCCGCCAGCGCCGCGGACTCGCGCCCAGCCATGATCCGACCGTGCGCCGCGAGTTCGCGCCCCGCCGCGGGTCCGCCAATCGCCACGGTTCTGCCGCACTCTGTGGCTCCACGCCGCGCTGAGGCCGCGCGTCATCAACCCCCCTGCGCCGCCGTTCTGCCCTGTACCGTGGCTCTGCGCCACCGCCACTGCCAGTTGCGACCGGTGCCGCCCCGTCACTTGCGCCAAGCCACGTTGATCCCTCCCGGCATTCCGGCCTACGACAAGACGAATCCGTCCCCGGAACGCTATCTCTACGCCCGTCTTCGATACGCCGTGGACTACATATTTTAAGGTCAGCTCGTCTCCTCTCCCTCCTTAACCAGTATTATTACCTGTTCCAGTGCCGTCCTCCGCTATCGCATCCTCTGCCGCCACTCATCACTCGACGACGGATTAGGAACAAGCCACTGTTGTGGGAGCAGGACTTTCTTGAGGTAAACGGTCTGTCACTTGATCTTTAAATTCCGAACTTATCAGGGCCGTTAGACGCCCCTCTCGTCTAGACGTCTAGTGGTCTTGAGGGTCATTGGGAGTCTGACTTTCGGATCAATCTATGTGGTGATCGTCACCGTCCATCGCGTTATCTCCTTGTGTCTTAACTGCTCGATCATAAAATCTCATTGTGTTTGCATCATATCATCATTATTCCTGTGACGCGAAACGCGCCGCTCGATCCCGGCCGTCGGTGTTTCGCATCACAGAGATCTGAGCGACAGCAACTAAGAATGCCGGCAGCACAGGGTGGCAAGATCCGGTAGTGGCGATGCAGCAATTCGACTTCTCTATGGCTTCTTTGGCGTTCTTGATGAATAACCGCCAAGAAATGTAGATCTTGAAATGATCTTCCAAGAACCAGGGTTAGAAAGACCTCTCGTTGATCGAACGGAACACGGAGTGATCTCAACGTGTAACGGCACAACGACGAGGCACGATCTCCACGATCTTACTCTACGATATCTAACTATCTCTCTCAAGAACGAAAGAAAGAAAGAAGGAAACAAGAACATTCAGATTTCAAATTTCTCAAGTCTGTCCATCACTTGGGCTTGCCATCCCCTTATATAGGGAGGATGGGTGCCAAGTGGCCGTTCGTGGAGGAGGAAACTGTCGCACGATGAGGTCCTCCTCTTTACAAGTATTTCATTGAAGAAAACGAAATAACGGACGTGGCCCAAAACAACGGCCTAGTCCAATTGTTCTGAAAATCACAAACTAAAACCAAATAAAGAAGAAAACTTACGAGTCGGCATGCCAAATACTTGAATCCGGGGTCACGGACATCGGCATGAGCTGCTCGATGTGGTAGAGCTCGTCTTGTGTCGGTGTCGGTGCGATGGTCCCCCATCAACTTATACACCAGACATCACTAATTGAGCTGCCGACTAAAATTGAGATTTGGACATGCCTATATACAAGTTGTCTCTTGTATATAGGCATCTAGATAATTATTTTTCAAACATCATTACCTTGATGAAATGTTGTATTTTGATTACACGTCTACCTCATTATTAATCTTATTGCTCAGTGATCCTCTTGATTCTAAAGACTATGTGTAGAGCATGGTTTCATACCATGTGGCTACAACATGAAACTTTTCATGGATTTTTGCACCACCATTGGCATAGAAATATGTATTCTTTGCCTATATAGAACTTCAGTTATCAACCAAAGAATCTAAAAATCCCTGTAAACTGTTGTATATGCTTTTACTTGGAGACATGAACGCAAAGGTAGAGGCCCTACCAAATGAGATCACCACAGCTGAGAACCATCTTAAGGATAATTGGACAAATGTATCTTGGCAGTGGATGACTAGGATATGCAAGTAGTGCAATAAGACCACGCGATGACATAGATATATTATCTCCAGAGATTAAGTATCTAGTTTCTTAGAGAAGATTGTATAAATACTCATTTCATTCACACCTTGATCTAAGGCTAATTATCTGTCATATTAGATATCTATAAGTAAGATTTAATCAGTTACTAAATACATGCAACATTTAATTTATTAACCATGCTAGCTCACAGCCAATGATGATGATCAAGAATATTCTATCACTTATTAACCATGTTAGGTCTGGTAACAGACCTAGTAAGCATCACCCATGAACATTCCTTTGCATTTGAAGATCAAATATGTGGTATTGTGATTTAGAAGGAACAAGGCCTGTGCCTCACAAGGTCTTGTTAAACTTTTATATAGTTTTTCAGGGTATCATCAATAGGAACTTACAGTCCATGAAGGAAATAATTATACAAAAGATATTTCCAAGAAGTTATAAATCCACTTAACCGAAAGGTCATAAACATAGTTTATTTTTGCGGCTTTAAATCCACCACTGTTTATAATGTATGCTTGGAAGTAGTCATCAATATCATTATGACTTTACTTGAAAAAATCATTGATAGTGAAATATCTAAAATAGTGGGGTTTGGTCATTGGTTGGAGGATCCATTTTATTATTATTTTTTAGTTTGGAATATATCGCAGTCATTAGATTGCGAAATTCTAAGATATAAAACTTACGCCCAACTTTTTATCGAGAAGTCCTTTGACGGATTCGAATATACTTTCCTTATTAAAGTGTTGAGATGCTCTGGTTTCACTAATGAATTCATTACTTTTGTTGAGACTTATATAAAGACATAATCAATTTTTATCTTGCAGTGATCAGAAATAATGCCAAGTTGTTCACTCTCATGCTTGATCTATGACAAAGTATTCCTATTTTCCAACCACATTCATCTTGATGGAAGATTTTTTTCAATTGATCACTCAATTGAGCTACTCAGTCTCTCCAATTATATTATTGCATGGAACAGTTTTATGTTTATCTCATAGACTCTATTTGTGGATGATGTGATCAACTTCCTCAGTTAATCTAAAAAATCTATGTAGATGATCATGAGTGACTTATGATGTATCATAGGACCTGAGGTTGCTTGAAAATGCCTCAAAAAGTAATGTTTAGGTAAACCTGTCTACAACTAGAAACCACCCATATATTATTTGACACTTCACGAGGTACTCATGAGGATATCTAACTTTTCATGATTTTGGATTTACCATTATTTTTATGCAATATTGGTTAAGATGAGAAAGAAAATTAAAGGATGGAAAGTAAATTTTATATTCCCTGAGGGGACTCCAACTGATATGTCATGCCCTAAATATCAACCCATTTCAAAGTCCAGTGGCGCTCTTAATATCCCTCACACTTCCTAGATTTGGGAGTGCCTTTTCTCGACCTTCATGAGGTTTGGCTTATTAGAAGATACACACTTCTACCACTTGTTCTCTAGTCATAAATCATGTTGATTGACAGAGGATAGGACCTAGAGATCATTCATCCACATGATCCCAAAGACACGCTTGTGAAGAAGCTAATATGGTGTATACAAGATATTAATTTGATTTTTGGTCTCATTATATGGATCAAATATGGTGAGTGGACTTGTATTAAAGGCCTTAAATTGTAGTGTACTTGGATAAGCCACTAGCCTGATATGTTCATGGTGATGCATTTCCAGGTCGGCAGTGGAACGATCAATGCATGATCAGATTCTTGGCTAATGGATGCCCCCTTGCTTGACCATCCTAGCATTATACATCATCGCATCTGTTAATGGCAGCTCACTTTTTAATGGATAACATGAGACTCCTATGGGAGCAATATGGACTCCAGTTAGGATGCCATGTCAATTAACCTTGGGTCCATACCTACTGACCTATATGGACACTCAAGTTTGATGGGAATCTCTCTTGATATTCCTATTGACACAAGTATTGAGAAAGTTCCCCTAAGCAAAGCTGTGGTACTCGCATACAGTACCCGATGATTATCACTCACATCGCTTTCTTCTTATGGAAGTCTATGCATCATGGACTCCGTGGTGATGATAGAGCCGCCTGCATTGGACATCAAATCATTGAAATACCCTTGTTGTTCTAACTCTCCATAATTTTAAATGAAATATGTTTTACTCTATTGTGAGATTTCTTCAGAATGCTTGAACATCCAAACACCTATAGAAAGTTTTAATGGATTTTTTGCATCCTCAACGTGCCCAAAGATTATCCATTTTCTTCTCATGATCATTTTCTATAAGATATTTTGAAAGGAAAATTATTCTCATTTTCTAGGCTGAGACATGCAAGGCAACTTAGTCCTACCTACTGCGTGTCACTCACTCTCTACATGTGAGGCACACCACGTGGAAATTTTGGCTTCTTTGACCCAAGTCTACACATGGATTAAAACCTTTCATTGGCACCCATCACCAATGGGGTCTCCAAATCTCAACCTAGACAATGCAGCTAAATGGAACCTAGGCCCATCCACTGAAAATATTTTCCTTAAAACTAAAAGTGGTGATGGATTCAGGATTCTTATGTATCATTATCTAGAAACTTATTTGTATCCCATACATAAATATTTTGAACTTTAAAATTATATTTTCCATTGGCCTCAAAACTTCAGGTTCTGCATGTTCACTTTGTCATCCCACTCAACATCTAGAAAACTATTTTTTCATCCACCGGATGTACCTCTAAATTGAATTGAGCTATTAAGGCCATTACTATTCAAAAGGAGTCTTTTGAATAGACAAGAGAGAAGTCACATAATATTAAATGTCTTAACTCTGTGTAAATCACTTTGTAAAAAGTTTAGAGTTGTACCATAAAATTGTCAATCTAGGATTAAGTTTAATCTTCTAGACCTACTTTATACCTACCAGTTTCTTCCCCAATTTTAAGTCCAAGATTTCCCAAACTTGGTTATGGTCCATCCTTTCACCTCTTCCTTCATTGTGTCATTCTAATTACCAAATTTTGTAAAGGTAATGTCTTGTAAAAATGTACTCGGGTCATTTTCCCATTGAACCATATCTTCATCTGATAAACATGCATTATCTGATGGAAATTCTGGCCTTCTTTATGTAGTGGATATTCTTAAGTTAACCCCTTGATTTTGATGTATATTTTCATCTGCTAGAAGTTACTTGGATAGTGTGGTTGAGGTTATTCTGGGTCGAGCATACTTACCTATGGAGTATTTCCATTCCTAAAAGAAATTTTCAAGTATGTGCCTGTCACTAGAGGAGGGTATCTACCAATATCCTCTGTACCTTGATGAGGTTTCAATACCTTACTACAAACCCAATGTTCTTCTAATAAGATGGCTCGGTCATACTCAACAATGGTAATGGTATGTGTAGGAGCCTCTTGACCTTTCTAGGTATTTAATATTGTAACCATTAGTTGTCCTCAAATCTAGAGATCTCTCATTTCGATAGTAAATATCTTCTTACATTGGGAGCCACCAATATACATGTAACATAAAGTTCTTTAACTAGTCATACAGAATTTGCCCTAAAAAATTAAAAGGAACCTTAATCAATAAATGCACAACTGCTATAAATCCTTCACCTCATAATGTGATGGGAAGGTTCTAATGATTCTTATAGATCTCCAACTATTTTTTTAAGTTGCCTAATGGTTCATTTAGTCCTTGTGGAATTAAATGAAATATATTGAATCTAAAAGACCCTTCTTTACTAGTCTTTTCTCTCTCCGTTGGGATGTGTCTAAATCTTCTACACCATGGCCTATTAGAAAATTATGAAACTATTTCCTCTTAGTCAAACTAACCACAGAAGTAGGTGATTCAATCAAAATGATCTTAAGTTTGAATAATTCATTTATTATTATTGTACAACAAGAGTATTTTTCTTCATTATAAATATTCCAGATGAATCGAACGACACTCAATAATTATGGTTAACCATTATGGTCATAAATATTAATTTTTGTTGAGACCATGAATTAAAGAAATAGTTATGAAAAAAATCACTTCTCTGGTGTCCAAGGTGAGGGGGTAATTTTGCCCAAATTCAATATGTGGTCGCATCTTTTTGGTAGAGATGAGGATTTCTTCAGTTTCACTGGACTCCATTTGTTTAAAATCGTTTCAAAGTGGTGGAAATATGCACATTGGAACTAGATTTAATCCATTAACTTGGTTGAATACCCGATAATAGTTTTGATTCATGTGTTGTTATGTAAGCGACTTTACCTGACTGACACATTGCCAACGATTACATCCTCGCGGTGTAACCTTTATTGTTATGATTGAATTTCTTCTATAAGTAAATCCACTTTAGGAGCTACTTTCTTGGCCTTGTTGTGCCCCTTTCCTGCATGGTTAATGGTATTTTAAGTCCTTGACTGTTGGTTCCTATCCCCATAAACTGATAAGTTCAAGTTGCTTACCTTAGACTCAAGTATATTAGCTGCATAACGTTCCTCCACTTTAACATATTTAACTCTTAGTCCATTAAGCAACCATGTTGTCCTTTCAGACATTGTAGGAAACCTTGAAAATGTGACATCTGTGTGGTAGCATTTTCAAGATGTATGCAAAGCTCTGGATATGTATGTCAATCTCAGCAATCTGCCAAACTATTTCACACATTTGCATGTTGTATTCATGAAAGCTTCCATGACCTATGTATTGAACCATACTAAACCTTTGAATGAAGGCTCCATATATAGCTTTTGTAATAAAGTGTTATTTTATTGTGTCTATGTATATAGAAGCTTGATAATCCTTGCTAATAAGACCCCGCATATCCCTTGTAACATGTACGATAGGGATAATATTTATATTTGACCCAATTGGCTTGATTTATCAATGACTCTCCATTTATATTCTTAGTAGAATCCTTTTGCTTAGATTTAATAAAACATAAGTCCAGTTCCGTGTGCCTAAGCTAAAAGAGCAATGCTTCATCCCACTTGGGAAATTTAGATCCATTTAACATCGACAATCCAATACAAGTGCACTCTGAGTAAACTCAAGAATAAAAATTAATATTCAACACAAAAGTTGGAACTCCACATAGGTAGATGAGCGTCTATATTCATTATTAACTTTAATTTAGGTCTATTGAGTTATGCATAAAAATTATGTGACATTAGCATACTTAATGATCAGTCTTAAAAACACTAGTTTCTTCAAAACAAATATAAAATATAAAATATACAAGGTCAACATTCAATATATATGGTGATACATAGGTGATCGCCAAATCATCCTAATTTGATGCCAAAACTATACGGCATTTTCATTTTCCAAACAGAGCATCATAATTAGGCTAAAGCAGAAATTATCATAATATATAGTATGTATACAATTAAATGATTGGAATTTCTCAACACATAAGTAGGCTCAATCCATTAAAGATTTCCATACATAATTATCAAAACTTTGATTTAATTTGGGCATAAAGTTAATGAGCCATATGAAAAAAATTAGGTTTGAAATAATTGAGGAGGTCATTTTCAGCCTTAAAATAATTAAAGTGACCAAAAATTCACATCAATTCCCAAAATAGGCTCAAAATGAGATTAAATTGACCTACATTAGCCTATTCGGTCCACACCAAGGCCATTGTTGCACCTAAGTTGTGGCCCGAATGTGTTGCGCTCAAGCAGTGGCACTAAGGAGCTATACGTTAGCGTGATTCCTCAAAAAATTGTGCTGAGCTATGGTCCAAATGGGCTGCACACAAGTGCTACCCTAGGGGGCCACACAGTAACCCAAATGGGTCGCCCAAGCACTAGCCCTAAGGGGTAATTCTTTACTAGGCTCTGCTTAACAGGCCATGCTAAGAGGTGTCCCAACATTACTGACCAATATTATTGGGCTCTGCATTATAGGCCATGCTAAGTGGTGGGCCAAAAGGATCATGCTCCAGCAAAGGGCCCAAGGGCCCACACCTTAGCAGGCTCTTTTATCAGGCAATGCTAATGATATTCCAAATTGGGAACAGTCAACTGTTATATCTAAGGGGCGTGCTCTATCGGGCTCCCTTAGCAGCCGCATTTGAGTGGTGGCCTAATGGCCTGATTTTGAGCAGGATATCTTAAGGGCCTACTCTTGATTGTGCACCCTACATGGCCGCGCTCTAGCGAGATACCATAGGGGCCTGGTCTTAAGCAACAGCCTTTGTGGGCCATGATTGGACATGTTTGAGTGGATGTCGCACTAGGTCATGTGCATGTAGGGAAAACCAACACCAATGTGTTACATATTCAAAACAATGCCCACTAGGTCATGTGCATGTAGGCGATCAAGGGCGACAACTTGGGGTGACGGCTACGTTCGGGAGCTCGACTAATGGTCTTGACAGGCGACAACCATGTGAGTGGTCACGTGTATACTTCAAATGGCAGCAACTATTGTAGTAGGGGCGAACCTGACGACGGTGAGGGTGGCAATGCTAATGACATCTAGTGATGCTCAAGGGATATGCAACGGCGATGAGCGGCGATAGCTGTTCTTCCGACAGTGATATTGGCTTCGCAGAGGTGAACTGCTTGTAGCAGGTTGTCACGACATTGTCGTACTCGAGACTACTCTATAAAGTGGTGAGATAACTCTCCATGACAGAGAAGGGAGGGAACCTCAAAGAGAGAGGACACAATTTTCGATTTCCATAAATGGAATTCTGAGTGTTTCTTCGGGCATCTCTTCCCTTATATAGGGCAGGGAGGGTTGATCTTATGGACCTAATTAGGGGAACATCCAAAGTGGAAGACTTCCCCTAATGGTCTGAACAAAGTCGAAAAGACACAGAAAATGGCGTCGAGAGCCAAAAACATAGAGGCCCTTGATAAAGTCCACAATGAAAATAAACTAACTCTTTGAGGCCTGTCGTCAAGCTAGATACTAGAAGCTTGGGTCCTTTTCTCGGCTTGGGCTACACGACGCGGCTGCTGATGAGCTCGCGCTTGATCTTCTAGATGGTCCTCTATCGTCTAGTTGTCAATACTGATCAGACTCAGATATAATTAAAATTTGACATGATTAGATTTCAAGTGTGCTCAGAATTTGATTGTGATTACACCCTAATTTTTGTCATACCAACGCTAGTCAGCTTCGGACTGTAATGATAATTAATATCTGATGTTTGTCAAATTTTGATTAAACTTGAACCCTTATCAGAGTCATAAGTGGGTTAGATTAGAACATGGGTTTGATCATAATTGCATATGAATAATTATATATAACATTATGATCAGATCACAGTCAAATTGGATCAGCGCTCAACTTAAACAGGAATCTGACTATGATCAGTTAACATTTTGATCATCATTTAACTTTCATAAGCTCGTTTCTATGATCACAATCCAAATTCGATCAGAATCTGTTTTTCAAATGTCTCAAACTATGTTAAGGTATGAGTGTGATCAAATCTGAATCTATTTAGAGTTGAACCTGATCAGATTCTAAACATTAAGAGGTTCATATAATGACTAGATAATGACTCTGATCATAATATAATTATGTTCAGATCATAATCTGATCACTATCTGTCTTCACAAAATCTTCTACTAACGTGGATATGTGATATCACTTGATTTATTGTCAATGGATTAAAAAATTGAGTCCAACATCATGAGTCATCTCTCACTTAACATGGATCAGATATATATGGACCATGTTTTTTAGAACATGATGGCATTTTTGCTTGCTTCATCAAACTCTAGATTTACATTAATACAAGGTTTGAGTTTTCACAGATTTGACTTGGTACCTCGTTGGGTTCTAGTGCCTTGATTGAATGATAGAAAATTATTTTCTATGCGATGGATGCATAAATTTATTCCAAATCAATCTCTAAAACATAATACAGCAAATGTACCTTGCGGTGAACTTGTTACACCCTTGACTTGCTTCCTTTGAGGTTATTCTAAAGCCTTTCATGTATTTGGCCTCTAGAAGTATCCACATGATCAAGTAGCTCTTGAATCTCCATTTCTTTTTCTCCAACTCTTTGTGAATGCTTTTTAGACTTTCTCACCATGAAGACTCTCATCTTGGATGAATGGAGAAGAACTCAGAAGGAAGAAAATGGCGGAAGCTCTGGCTGGCATGGGTGCCTAAAATGGGTGCCTAGTCCCCTATTAATATTTCATGTAAGAATTTTCTCCAAAACCTATCAAGTAAAATATATTCACCATATGATCCTCTAGGCCCATATCAATCTAGTTAATAACTTGAGTGGCCCAATAACAATTTCTTCGCCAACATTATTAATTAACTATATCAAAATATATATTAAATAACTAAGAATCAATTTAATGCAACAAATAGGTTAAGTTCCAGCCCATTAGGTTCCACGGTACACCTCATACAGTAGACGATAACAAGTAGTACTCCAACTCTCTCATGGAAACTTTACCATCATCATCACCTCATACAGTAGTATATTCCATCATCCGTGCAATACTCCTAAATGACATAGAGTATGGTTGATTGTGAAATCCTACTACGTCATTCGAACAGTACTGATGCATAATAGGGTCATTGGAGAACACCTTCTCCAATATCCTCAATCCTCTGGCCAGGGATTTTGTTGTGTCATGTTCGTTGATTCAATTTCCTCTTATACCAAGGATGGATGATCCCGTCTTGACCACTCAATCATCTCCATGAGATTTTTTCCATATCTGAGTTATGACATGGTTGAAACCGGTTTGGGAGTCGTAAGTCATAGTCAAAACATAGTTTTCCATCCATGAGATGTCGTTGGTGTCTCAAGTCAATGGATCACTAATACAACCGTGACATGAATCACCCTGATTGAAGGTATTACACCATTCAGGGATCCTTCAAATCAATTCAGTTAACTCTTTCTCCAAAGAGCACCCCTACTGTCCTTAGTGTTGTCATGCTAACAACCACGAGATCAACTAGGGATGGAAAGTTTGTGTTTTGTCAATGAATGTACACTGTTCGTTGATGAAAAAACAGCCAAAAATCCATGTTCGTGTTCATGTTCGTGTTCTGTTCGTTCGTGTTCGTTCGCGAACGAACACGAACAGGATGATAACATTAAATGACTAATAAGAAGGTTGATTGGTCCACTAAGATTTGATAACTCAAATGCATTGTTATGCCTCACATGAATTAAATAATCAGCTAAAATATGTACAAATAATTGACTAATAGTAGTCAATTATTTGTACGCGTGATTTCCAAAATTCAGGGAAAAATGGTACAGGTAAAATATGTATCATTAATAAATACAATCAAAACTTAATACATCTTTAAACAGATAAAAAAAATGAGTTGGTCAGTTTATATTATAATGAAAATCTAATAGCTTTCATTAAATCTGTTATCACCATACTTCAGCTTTATGCCCTTCTATTTTGTGTTCTAATAAATTCACAGAAAAATAATGCGATGCATCTACATTGGATGGTTGAGCTGCAATAATGATAAAATGATGTATTTTTTGAGGATCATAAAAATATAACTTCGATCAATTCTGCTGAGAAATAATGTGCAATTTTAATTGGAAAACCACGTCGGTTAGTACCAAAAATAAAGCTTTAGAGTTTTAAATCAGAATCGTTTATACTTTATACCCACTTTTGTACAATTATTAGTATTAACATTTTTTATAAAAAGTCACAAAACGTTTAAAGTTTTTTAGTCAAAAGAGCTTACAAAAAATTACTATTCATACAAGTCTGGTATCTGAAAATATATCTATATGCATCTGAAACTTTATGAGCAAGTAGTATTCATGTTCATCATCTCATATTTATATGCATCTCAAACTATATCCACAAGTATTATGCATGTTCATCATCTCATATTTATATGCTTCTCAAAGTATATCCACACGTACTATTCATGTTCATCATCTCATATTTATATGCATCTGACATTATATCTACAATTATTATTCACGCTTTTATCAGTTTCAACAGTAAGTCCATTGCTTTAATTTTTAAGCTTAAAGTTCTTATTTTTTAAGCTCAGCATTAGTCGCTAGATGTTTAATAGACAGACTTAATGATTAGATGCAAAACCACAAGGATTCATATATACCTAATGATTCAGTCAGTGCAAAGTTATTTTGACTTAAACTATGGATGAACAAATATATACGTAATATATACGTAATAAATGATAGACACCTAACGATTCAATATTACGTAAATCTTAATTAGATGGAGAAATCGTAGTGAAATTTAAAAAAAGAAAACAATGTTCGGCCAACTTAGTTTCATAAACATCAAAGGAGTTGGTTTGCAAAACGACTGACATTACGTTGGACAGCAAGAATCATTGCTGGAGTGACAAAATTTACTGTCATTCCATTGAGTACTCACCATTTGTCTTCCATGTGTTGCAGACTTTTGGCGCTCTAATATGAAGTATGTTGGCTTGAGAGGAAGTATTTCTGTAAGGATGCGCTTGCTATTTACTCCAATGAGTATGTCTTGAACTGGGCGAAATTGCTCTGTGTTGCCTCCATTTGTATCATTTGTGTGTTTCATGTTGTCATCATCGTCTGGTTCGGTGTCTGAGTTTATGACAATAGGAGACGGGTCTTGGGATTACTGTACCAGACTTCATCAGACTAGTCGCATACTCCTTCGTGGTGCGCACCTGTTTCCGGCCCCTGCTCCCTCTATTGCCTCCGCGTGGCTGTCAATGTACCTGTTTTTTGAGATTTTACATAAATTTTCTATGAGTAATGATTTTCCAAGTCAGTCAAATAACGTTCAGAAAGAGTTGTATTTAAAACCAATGAGATCCAAATGTCGTTTCTATCAAAATTGTGTATTGCGACTTATGATGATATTCGGTACCTGGTAAGAAATTGAAAAGTAAACGATCAATGTTTTTTGACCTCGATGAAATAAAAATATGCATGATTAAATTTGAAATATACATGGAATCCCTGCGCTACCATCCTTCGTCTACATTTTCTTCGTCTGAATCCTCTTCCACTAATTCAACCTCTTCAATCTCAGGCAATGACTCTGATATGTCACTTTCTGGTTGTTAATGTCTCAACCAACATTTTAGAGTCACCAGTATGGACATGTTCTCCGCCAAGAGTCATGAACGTTTATATGCGCAAATTCCACATCTAGCGGAGAAGAAACGTTCAACGAGTGCACTGGATGCACATACGGGAAGAAAATTTTGTGCCACAACAAAGAGCTTAGGGAATATTTTGCAACCATCGCCTTGCCACCATAGAAGAGCATAAGTCGAGACATGAGACATTTGTAGATAACTCTGTAACTCATTGTCCACAAATTGATTGACATATTCTTGTTGCGGGAACACCTGTGTAAGCCTTGTCTTAATGGACGGTATGTAGCTCTCATCCATCCCGGTCTCCTCGTCATGATTCATGCGTTGTTACCGACTCACTCCTTCACCTCCACTATTGTCGTCATCCCTCAAATTTGTGAATTCCTCCTCATTGACATCGTTCAGAAGTCTCTGCACATATGCCACCAAGGTGTCACGTTGTTCCGGAGCAATGGAGTTTAATTTAATATGCGGGTCTACAACTGATGCAATCGAGAAGGCAGTATTTCCTCAAATGTCAGCCTCGTACTTGGACAGTTTTGCTCTCATGTCTCTACACGCGATTTGAATGGAGGCACGTTGTTCTACCGTGAGGACAACACCATTGGGGAAAAGGCGTCCTTGGTCTATGGCATCAATATGTTCCCGAAGGTGTTCATCAAGGACTTGGAGCATTGTAAAATTGTTGTCGCCGTCACACGTTTGGAGCTGCAAATAATATCTGACGCTTCACGGAATGGCTTTAAAATTCGAGCAAAATGTGCCACCATTTGCCACTTATGTTCATCTATCACAAAGTTCTTCTCCGTCGTACTCTCTAGCTCAAAAATTGCCATTTTATACAACACCTTCCTCTTCTGATATGTGACTTGCCAGCATTTCATGCGTGGAGTTCCATCTAGTCTTTACATCCAACACTAATTTTCTAGTATTTGTGATGGTGAAGCCCTCAACTATCTAGGTTTCCTTTTTTCTAGGATAGGTTAAATTTCCTCTTTTTTTAGTTTAGGGTTTTCCCTTTGTTACTCATGGGGCCTATATATAAGACCCCTTGGGTAAGAATAACAGAAGTCTAGTTGAATTTTTGGAACAAAAAAGTAGAGAGAAAGTTGAAAGAGCAGCGCCGCCGTCGCCGCCGCCGGTCCCGTATGGCCCCCCCGGTGCGCATTCCCAACAGGTGCCATACGCGCGCCCGCCGCCCTGCGCCGCACAGCTGCGCCACCGCGCCCTCACGCTGCGTCGCTATCGCCCTGCACGCCGCCACCATCCCGCGCGCGTGCGCTGCCCGCGTGCCATGTAACGCGCGTCGCACCTGAAGTCCGCGCCGCGCGCCCCGATCCAGCGCCACCGCGCGCCATGAAATGTGCCACCAGCGCGCCCTGAAGGCGCGCCGTCTCGTGCAACATCCTGCGCCACCGGGCGCCATGAAACGCGTCGCTGCATGCCCTAAAGCCGCGCCGCCGCGCACCCGTAGTCCCGCCATCTCCGGCCGCTCGCCATCTCCCACGCGCTTAGCCGCACCCGACCGCACTCTGCGCACCGCCACTGCCCCGCGCCACCGCGCCCAGCCGCGTCGCGCCAGCCCGCGTCGCGCCACGCTTGTCCGCACCGCGCCCAACCGTGCTCAGTCGTGCCCAGCCGCCCGGTCCACTGGGCCACCTCGCCCATTGGGCTTGCACCAGCCGGCCAGGCCCACCAATCCAACCAGGCCCAACCAGCCTAGATCCTGCGCCCCGAGGGGCTGGTTACTCTGGCCGCCCATGCACGCATCATGAGGGATGCCACGTCAGCCCTAAGCCCATTAACGGGCCAAATTTAATGGGTCCCCACCAATCCCGGTGGCCCAATCTGACCCAAATCTGAGGCCTATCACCCTGAATGCGGCCCATTACCGCGGCCCAATACCGTGGCCCATCTCTAGCCGCAGCCGCCTCCGGCCGCCGCACGCAGTCGCCCACGGGGCCGCACCCGCCTCGCGGGTCCGCCACCCGCCACGCGATGCCGCTGTCCGCGGCCCAGGAGCACCGCCCGCCGCCGCCGCACAGGGCAGTTGCCCGCCGCGACGGGCCGCCACCCCGCGCGGGCCACCGCCACGCACGGGCCGCTGCCCACGCACGGGATCGCCGCCACGCACGGGCCGCCGCCACGCACGGGGCCATCGCCGTCGCCACCCGTGGCCGTGCACGCCGTCGTCCATGGCCACCGCACGCCAACGTCCTCGGCCGTTGCCCGTCGACGCCACGGCCCACCGCACGCCGCTATCCCCGGCCACCTCTCGCCGCGGCCCGCGCCACCGCTCCAATCAAAGACGCCGCCCTGAGCCATGCCATCTCCCCGCGGCCCGCGCTGCCGCTCAGATCAAAGACACCGCTCTGAGCCGCGTCGTCTCGCCGCGGCCGACGGCCGCGTAAGCCGTCGTACCGTCCGCCGCCGTCTCGTCATTCGGCCAGCGAACCTACCCTCCCACCGGTCATAAAGCCCACCAACGTCTCGACGACGACCACGTGGGCGCTGACCAAGTGGAGAACGGTCACCCTCGGCTTCTACGAATTGAGGCCCCCTGCACAGGACTTTTTTGGGACATCCCATTGAAAGTGGGACGTGTAGTCCAAGATGATCATCCCCGAACAAGACGAACAGGCCACTCCCACCGCAGGACGTCGACGACGTTTGTCCTGCATCAATTTGACATCTTTAATTGAGTACACCATTGGACATAGCTCCTCCGTCTTTCATCCGAAAAATGAACGGCTACAACAATTTGATGCACAAGCGTAACCAGATCTCCTGAAGAGGCAGATCGGCCAACCCATCGCCTTTGTGCTTCGGACTCACCGTCCACTAACACCGCTACCTCATCGGTTGTAAGTGAAGGTGGAATTCCCAATGCCTTCAAACCTTCCTGCACCGCAATGTTTATCACATGCGCAATACAAGGCATGTGCCGGTTTCGATAAAAGTTGGGATTAACTTTATGTACTACATTCGTCAAGAATGTAAGCATCAATCTATTGTTACTTGCGTTGTCTGTCGTAGTAGTAGTTACTTTCTTACCCAGTCCAAAGTCGACCAACACCTCTAGAAGAAGTTATGCGAGGTGACTCCCGCTATGTGGACCATCAATTTTCTTTACCGCCGGAACTCATTCTTCAAGTTTCTATTCTTCTGTGACCCCATGCATAGTGATTTCCAATAAAGGAATCATATTTTCACTTGTCCATGCATCTGTTGTTAGGCAAACACTTCTAACATTTGATAGAGAGCGGACCAGCTTTTGCTTCTCTCGCCCAAAGAAGACCTTCGCGTATTCATGAATGGTCTTCAAGCATGGTATTCTGATCTTGTGGTGCGCACAATAAAACAACACCTCTCTGAAACTTCTGTTGTCAACTATGGACCATGCTTGGTCAGTGAGACATATAAACCTGGTGAGCATCTCCTTTGTTCTCTCAAATGTGATACCTAGTAAGAAGGTATTTTGCCCGCCGGGTGAACCCAGCATTCCAATTATAGATCGTTGACCTCCAGAAGTTGGCTCCTCCTCTAACTCTGGCACTTATTTACCTTCAAGCCGATCGTGCAGCTCCTTATGGCTCTTCTGCAAGTGCCTCCAAAACATTGTTATCGTGCCCTCGTTGTTTCTCTCAATAGTTGTAATCCGTGGTGGGGTGTTCTCCTTGCATAAAATACATTCATACTGGTTTACTTCAATCTCTTCAAAATATTGCATAGCCTCTGATTCTCGACCACGACGCTTTCTCTATGAGGTTATCAGAGTAGTAGTGGTTGACGCTCGTTTAGGGCTACGCTCTTGTGCCATTTCACCATTTACATTCATCTGATTTGAGTTACTGCCCATCTGACCTTGGTCAACATTCATAGATGAAAATACTTTCCAAGACATCTCCGCTAAGAACAAAGAATAACGCAATTGTTGATGTATTTCATAAATAAGATTTCTCAACAAATCAGCATATCATTTGGAACATGCACTACCATCAGAACAGCAAATACTAAGAATAAATCAGATATTCTCATAAACTTTAAAAGAAAATATTACAAGCATTTTTTAAGCAAACAAAACTTTGACGTACTAACATTTTCGGTTTGCCACTTATGACAAGTTTGCCATCTACGAAAAATGATGATGAACCGCCATCGTCCTCATCTACTGCCAAAATGATGAGGACAAATTCATCATTATCATCATCCTAGCCACATAATAATGATAAAGACCATGACTACTCATCATTGTCCTGATCATCATCGTTGCCTTCTAAAAGAGTAAAAGTGGAAAAGTGATGAGAGGACAATGATGAGTCATTGTCGTTGCTTTCCTGTCTGTAGTAAGGATGAATCCTACTAACGGAGATAAAAATCATAAAAATCTGCTAGATGACATTGGTCAAAGTCTAACTTATACAAAACCACAAGAACAGTAGTTGACGAATGCATTAAAAACATGGTTAAGGAGCTTTATCCATTTAAAACATTCTGAACAATGAGAAGACAGTTTTTTATCCAGTTCTAATTATTGGAAGTTGTGTTTCTTATTTTGAAGGCCATCTTGTGTACATGAAAAGGAAAACTGACTGAATTCCTAAATGCAATTTTAAATATCTCTAAACTGAGAGCGAATATGTACCCCGTTGTTGCCATTTTCATTTTTTTCCAAACTTATCAGTCCATCAAAATTTCTTTCAAAACTTAAAAAATATTCTAAGATACAATTTTATTCACTATTGCCATCCATTTTGAATATCAAAACTGATCAGTCGATCCAATATCTAAAAATGATGAATGATCACTTGCTAGATCAACTATGAGTGATCCAATTTTTGCTACGTGTAGGACGAAAAAATCTTCCTAGGTGCAATGATGGAGAAAAAAGTCATATATGTTTTATGATGATAGTACAGAAGATAGTATTTAATTGTATATAGATTGATGAAGTGGAGAAAAGTTATATATGTATGCCGAGAGTGAGAAGGTTTCCAAGTTTTCTACAGTTCAAAACCAGGTTTACAATTATGGAAACTACCTTCTTGAATTACACAGAAATGAAACTATCCTGGCATCAGGGAAACTATCGTCAACTGAGATTTGTAGATACAATCGATGAGGGGGGTCTAAGCTATGCTTGACAAGAGGGGTTGTATCTGCATCTGAATTTTCATATAGGGATCAAGGCACCATATAGTGAAGGAAAAGAAGCGATGCATAGGTGGAAGGGACATCTAGCATGATATTCTGATGGAGAGGGAGATCTAGTCAATGACATATTTGTGAGGGTGAAGGGGGAGGGAGGAGGGGAGAGATGTAAGGGAGCCTGTGGGGTGGACCTTGCAATTTGCATGCAAGTTTTCGGATTGATCATCCCAATAATGTAAAATTGATGAAACCTCCACAAGTATAGCACATCTCATCTGTGAGAGAAATCCTTTTCGATGGAGAAAAAAACCACCAAAGTAAACCACACTATTAATCCATACATAACCTTTTTTTTATCTTAGTTTAGGTTTCACTATTCAATAAGTAAAAGAAGGTTTCTTGGTCTGGAGCTTACCAGCACTGAATAGCCTTTGATCTCGAAGCAAACAGGTTTCCACCGCCAGAGGCGACGATGGAGCTGGGGTTCTGACGGGAGACAGGGGAAGGGGGGGGGGACAGGGGGGAGAGAGAGGGGGGGCTCGGCTGCACCATCGAGGGGGGCTCGGCCGCACGGTAGAGGGGGCACAGGAGAGGGAGTGGGGAGAGTGAGTGGGGGGGGAGCATGAGTGGGGAGGACGGGTGAGAGAAAGGGAGATCCCTGTTCTCCCTCTCTCTTTCTCTATATTTTAGTGTCGTTTTGTGTAAAAATAACCTTTTTTATTGTATTACATCGGGAATGCCACCTGTTCACGAATGGTTTGTCTGTTCACGAACCGTTCACGAACATGTTCGTATCTGAGTTTTCGTGTTCGTGTTCGTGTTTGTGTTCGTTCATTCGTATGTTCGCGAACGAACAAAACTTTTTTCCCATCCCTAAGATCAACCATACTTATCATATAAGTAGTATCAGGTAGTGTTATTCTACCCGGATAATTCAATTTCCATCTCAATTATCCATGAAATAGGAATATTTAGAATACATGTTTAAAGAGTAGTGATTACTGTATTATATTCATGGACTTCATTATAAACATCACATTGCAATACTAATGAATGAATATTTCATCGAATGAACTTAAATAAAACATGGTAGTGTGATTTCGATTGACGGCCAAATAATATTCATCATACCTAGGTCATCATCGTACATCAATTCATGATATTATAATTTAACATCTACTACACTGGTAAGTCCAATTTTTGCAGAATTTAATGTCGTTGTTTCTACTTAGACTTAACCAACAATTTCAATGAAAATTCCACTTGAATACTATATAAGGGTCGATCCATTTGGAGGCAGAAATCTGATTTATAGTTTCCTTCAACTTGGGATGGGGAGGAATGACGTAGGAAGATAGATCTATTAAATTATGATAAGTAGATAAGAATATTTTTAGAAGAATTTTTTACGGTCATAACTACTAAGGATTGTGAATATCAACCCTAGTAATTTTAGGATGCAAAAAAGATATGCAACAAAGATTAAGAAAGAACAAACTACTCTTCTAGGGGAGGAAATAAGGAGAAACAGCTAATGTGAGAAAAGGGTAACAAAGTAACGAAAAGAACAAGAGAGAACACAATAAGATGGTGAAATATACATTCATATACTCGTAATGCTAGTCTCTTGAACCCTCAATGCATTCTCTGGAGTTTGGACCATTATATTTTGCCAGGATCGGGCTTTGTGGGAAGCACACACCACAAGAGATTGAATGTAACTCCAAAACAACTAACATCAAGCACGTTTACAACCTAAATTCTGGTAATGCCTTGTCCTTCTGGCTAGCTCCTTTCTAGAACACATCAAGAACATTTATACATCGGGAAATTAATGGGGTAGCCCTTCGTGGCTTTCTATTTTATTTCCTTGGCTGAGAGCTTTTCCTTGTAAATTTCAGCTGACATTCTTAATAAGGTATTTGAAATATAAATGAGGAAGTTAGGCCGTGACTCACATTCCTGTGATTGGTCTCCTGGGGCCCTCAACAGCATTTGAACCTTCTAAATCTCCTTTACAACCAATACGCTCCTAGCAATGCTCTGCATCATTGATAATGGCCTCTCTTCATTCATGTAAATTTATTCATAGGTGGACTACAAGGTTTTTTTCTGTAATAAAATTGCTTGGCTTCAAAGAAGTCAAGGAGGGTTAGTTAGAAAAAAAACTATTAGTAAAGAATCTGAAATTTATAATTGATGCCTAAATACTCATTTAACCTTGGTAATAACACGGTGAGCTTATGATTACTTTGACCAAAAAACATATCAAATGCATGTAAATAACTATGTATGTATCATGTTATCAAACACCAATTAGAATTATCAGTTCATAATTTATAATGATGTAAAATGTTACACAATTATTTAGTCATAAAGAAATAGAGTAAACTTTAGAGTTCTTAAAGAAATTAGTTGATAAATATAATTTTGTGGGTTTATTAGTTATGTTTTATAACATGTTTAGTGAAAGATCATTATGATATATTTTCTTATTTTTTATTCTTAAGAATTCATAGGCTATGAATAAACCATTTTTTAGCATTTTAAAAACTATGTTAACTATTACAAGACCTTCAGGAAAAATGACCTTATAATCCCTAGGCTGAGAAACATGTTAGGCTCTTAATTGACCAAGTGGATAAACAATAAGTCCAACACATGCCTTTCATGGGGATGAATGGCACAAAAGTATGGAGTTTGCGATTTTGGAACCCAAATTATTAATGAATAATATGACGGTTTTTGAAATGGGATAAAAACCTCAATATTACAACAATCATCTAATAAATGGTTTTATTGTCAACGACCATCCACAACTTGACAAAATATCAACCCACATCCAATATCTCTTACTCATAATTACATAACATCCCAATAAATGCTTCATGCATTCCCATTTGATTTATTCATCAATGATTTACTCTAGGTTTTCTCTAGTCATTAGTCATATGTCCATCCAATCCAGCTCTTGGGGGAAGACAAAAGGAAACTACATATTATGTGATAGTTGGATGATTAAAATGTGGTTCCATCCTGTCAGGTCTTTTCTATTACACTTTTCATCATTCATTTGGGGCCTGAATTTTGAGTTGGGACTTCATAAGCGACGATAGGTAGACAGAAGCTTTGCTATCTCTTATATTTTTGGACGTTTTTTAATTTAGGGCCCTTGAGTTAAATGAATATTTTCATCCTGAGTAGAAGATCCTTCTTGTACTGTCCCATTCCGTCCACACTGTACAATTTACTTAGGATTAATAGGGATGTTCCCTTAATATCGTACAGATATTCTCATCAATTGTGAAATTTTTACTATACCCAACTACGTGCATGTTGAAAAGTGCAGCTCTTGTGCATAAAAACATATGTTCCAGTGTACAGAACAAAAAAAAATGATACTGGTTTCTGGGCTGCCTTCATATGTACATATTTACAAAGATATAGGCATACATACAAATGTGTACATGTATACATTAAATACATACAAACATACATCATGTCAATTATGAATTTTAAGAGTAAAGAATACCCTTACGTATTCCCCCTTCCCCCATTAATATTCATATAATT
Source organism: Wolffia australiana (assembly GCF_029677425.1). Lineage (NCBI taxonomy): Eukaryota > Viridiplantae > Streptophyta > Magnoliopsida > Alismatales > Araceae > Wolffia > Wolffia australiana. The sequence goes on along the minus strand of NC_135841.1, from coordinate 4,985,247 downwards.
TATTTTTTGATTTGTGCATTGTATTATAGCATGCGGGATTACATGACCTAAAAATTAATTCAAATAAGCAGGTATGTGAGCACATGAAACAACAATGATCAAACTATGTTAATAAAGTATGCACAAGTTAGTCTGATATACTTACACATGTAGAGGATATGATAGTTACCAGAGACAATCATGTCGAATTTCTTCTAGTGCATGGGTGATTGGACAAGGAATTTGATATAACGATTTTTTTTAGCAATCAAAATTTTGTATTCTCAAGATATCATTGTGGCGGCCCAACTACAACACTCTTTAGATTTGTCCAAGCAAAGTGGCCCCTTATGATGCGAGCCTGATCCAACCTTAGTAGATTCATATGATAAATGAGGAATGGAGAAGGATAGTCCTCCGACTAACGAAGGTTTGTATCAAATACTAGTAGGTAAAGTCATGTACCTATCTTAGAAAAGATAATTGCCATTGTCTGTTGATTAATAAGTCAATTCATGAAAGATATGGAGAGAAACTGATGAAAAGAAGCTAATGAAACAACAACGTATTTGCCTTTTCATACTCAGATATTTTTAGGGAACATAAGGATACATGATCAAGGTTAGAGCAATAGGCTATATGAATCTGGAAGTGTTTACAAATGCATAATATGTGGGGGACATCCTAGATCAATGATTCACTACAAATTTTTGTTCTTCTAGGGGGAACTTAATTACCTGGAAAAGCATGAGGTAGAGCGTTATCTCGAGATCTACTGACAAGGCTAAGATTAGAGTGCCAACACTAGGCTTTTGTGAGTCACCATGGACTATAAACATCAACTAGGACATTCAGATTCATTAAAGCAAGCCAATAGGACTAATGTGTGTTAATCAATCTGCTATTGACATTGCAAGTACTATAGTCCATCATGTTGAACCAAAAATGTTGACAATGATAGATACTTAAGAGAAGTTGGAATGTGAAATAATAAACATGTTCTATGTCCAATTTTCTTGCGGTCAATTCCAGAGCTAAGAACAATACTCATATTGAATGTGTGCCAGCATCAACGCTTGGGCATGAACCTTGAGCAGCCTTCACTTGTGTAGTGGAAGTCTTTTTGGACAGCTTTAGATTTCTAGGAGGTTAAGGAGAGCAGATCGGGCTAGGCCCTTATCATCAAACTGGGACATTGCATTATAAATAGCTGAATTACATGAGAGTTTGTGGCCATTGAAAAAGGGAAGACTAGTGATGATACAAGAGTACCGACACGGGACGCAATGCCTGCCGTTAGGTAGTGACACTCCTGTGCCTTGAGGCCCCCAGCCTTGCGCACGCCTGCGGGCGCTGCCATTACAAGTGTGCCCCCCGATCTGACGCTACACTCCCATGTGTCATGGCCCTTGGCACACCCATCGATCGATCATACCACATACATGACGTCTATCTGCTGCACCCTTATGGTCCACCTTCGTGCCCCAAGCGTCAGTGCTTGCACACCACAACACTATCCGAAGGGGTACCACCACATGCCCTGCAATTGTCTTGACACTCCATGCTCAATGCCTTAGTCTCATGGCGAGATACTTCCTGCCCACGTATCGGCGGCAGAACTCGTATGCATGTGCAGCCTAGTGCTTGCCGGCGGGATCTTGGCAGCCTGCATGTTCAATGCCCATGGCCTGTCCACGTGGTCTACCCTGATCTTCGGCGTTTGTGTGTTGACAAGCAAGAACACCATATGGCCTTGGCTTTAAAGATCTGCATCATGCGTCACCACCTTTGCTGCATGTGGTGTCCGCACTATGAACTCAATCTCCAATATTGAGTCCAAGTGTGCAAGCATATCCTTGATTCTTAGCATGTAGACCTCTATGCAAGAATGCCGCCTACTCTGGGACCGTAGACCAATCTACATATTAATGTGCTGATATTCTCACTAACCCTTTCATATTCCCATTTTCCCATATTCCCCTTCTTGTTGTTTTTATTAATTTTGGATCTGATTGTTAATTGTGATATTGGATTCAAGTTTTATAAGACCCAGTTATTTAATTTTAATACGCACTTGGCACCTTCAATGGAAAAACTAGGGTCAACACTAATTCTTATCTCTCAAATAAACCTTCTTCTTTGAGATTCTCTCTCTAAAGTTACTCTATGATCAATTAGGCTTTTGCTATTGCCTCTTGTATAAGCACACAACATCTTTGTTACTAAATCTTGTTGTATCTTTATTTGTAAAAGTTGTTGTTCAAAAGCAGTAAGTTTTCCCACAATCAGCATATTTCAAACAAAAAAGATTCAAATACATGAAGATTATCGACGAATAATATCAAGTTAAACAATAATGACATATAGATGCCATGGATTATAGCAGAGATAAGCAATATATCGATAGAAAAATGAAATAATGAAACCAATTAAAAATTGGTTCTACAAAAAAATATAGTTAAATGGAAGCATAAACTCGTGTATATCCTATTTGATTTGTCACTAAAAAGGTGAAAGGAGACCAGGAAAACTGCACCCTATTGAGGGAAAGATCCAGGTTTTTTCATCTCTTCCAAAAAATTATGCTTAACCATACAGTGTGGATAAGTGTTTGCATGTTTGATAACTGTACAATATCCTACATAATGGGGATGGTTTAAGATACGAGATATTGGATATCTGATAGATATTGGATATCCATTTGATATATGATATCGAGACAGATATCATAGGACTCCTTATGTGGCGGATGATGGTATCAGATATCAAAATCTAACATCTGGATAGTGTATATCAACATCCATACAAATAAATCAGTATCCAGATAACAATATCTGATGTCTAGTATTGTCCATTATGGAAAAAACATGAGTTCTGCCCTTTAAGATTGCACATAAGTGATGGGCCCGATTTGGACCGTGTGGTATGTGAAATCTGGCCCATTTTATAATGGGCCAGACTAAGTTCCAAATAATATTAATTTAAAAGCCTCAAGGAAATTAATAAATGCTCAAAGATACTACACATAGCACCCAATGAACTTAGATAAGCATTAAAATTTTTTAAAAAATTTCTATTTATAAGTCAGACATCGAAAAAACCAATATCCGATATCGCAATGGCTGATATCGTATATCGGTATCTGTTATCCGGATATTGATATAGATGGATATCAATAGCCTAGTGCCGAAATCAAATTAAGCATCCGTCCTGATATCATCATCCGACATCTGTCTTAGGACCGGTGACGTTAAACGTCCACACAATCGTCCCGTCCCGAGGGACGTGAAACGTCCTCTTCCCATCTTCCGCCCCGTTTCGTTATCCGTTCCGTCCAGAGCTCTTAGAAGGGAAGGGGACGAAACTTCGCAAGCATGCGTCCCGTTCGTATACGCCCCGCCCCGTCTCATCTTATTCCGTCATCCGTTGTCCGTTTTCGAGCCCCAATTTGGATACTTCATAAATTCAGACAGGGTCTAAGAGCGCAGATATTCTTGTGGGCAGGAGAGAAGCTTTCCCCCTTTCTCGTGCTCTTGCCACTCGCTCCGGCTCGATTTCTTCCGGTCTTGGTTTATGAGGTACATCTTTGGATTTTGAGTCCGGCGTAACTGTTATTTTGTGACGTCTTCACTTTTTTTCTTTGTTCTTTTGATTTTCACCAGCTTTTGCGAGGTTATCTGGTCCCAGATCTCCTGTTTGATCTTCGCTGTCTTGCGGTTCTTGGCTAAATGCATATTAGAGTTGATATTCTTATTACATGTTTAGATCGCGTGCTGCTCGATTCCTATTTGAGGGTTACTGTTAGATTTCTTATTTTGGCTATCGAATCGTCATCCTTCGATTGTTCTGTCTGGAATATTGAGGTATAATCCGTTTGGTTACCCTGCGCATCGTGTGTCTTTGAATCTTGCTGCACGGGAACTGAAGGTTTGATTCGAAGGATTTTTCTCGTCTGTTTGCCGCGAATGTACTGGAATGAAGATTTATCTTTTTCTTCGATCGTTTTGGACCTCTCTTTCTTTGATTGTTATCCGTTTCGTCTGCTGCGACTCTTCGTTTCTGCTTTTCTTCAAATAAACTCGATTGTAGTTCATCTTTCTCAAGTTTCTAATGTTTCTATAAGGTTTCTGTTTAATTAATCATCATTTTTTTATTTTGGTTGTTTCAGCTCGAAGGAGAAACCCACTCTAGGGTACTTACCTTCTACCCCATCGATGAATCGAGCTTGTGCAGAAAGGCGCATGATTTATTCGTTAAATAACCAATGCGATGATATATTTCGAAATATACCAAATGCCTTCTGAAATTTGAAAAAATAAATTGGGTGTTGTGATCTCATTTTATCTAAGATATTGCGCAATAGTTTGTCGTTCCATAAATAGTTTTATACAGCTTTGAATCTTGGGATTAAAAGAGACGAGGAAAGTATAAATATTCCTCGTGGGGAAATATTGGTTGAAAGAGAAGCTTGAATAAAAGGCTCTCGAAAGTTGTGTTGTATCTTGGGCATGACAACTGGGGACAAGATCTATGCATGCCTATCAGTTTTGAGAGAGGAGTCTGGTGCTGTAGTTGATTGTGCGTCTTTTAAATATTGTTTAATTTTAAGCATATCTTAAATATATCTGATTATTTTCTAAATATTGTTCTCTTAGCTTCAGTGCGGGATTAGTTTTAGTCATAACTCTGATGAAATTATTTTTGTCTGTGCCATTCTGCGTTCAATCTCATTACCACTGTCATCATGTCTACTTTTTCTTATTTGTTCCAGTGGCACGCGGATTAAGACCCGCAAACGGAACATCGCGGCTCCCTTGGACCCTGCATCGTTTGCAGATGCAGTGGTCCAAATTTATAATGAGAATTCCGGTGATCTGGTATGTATTGATCCTTCTTTTCTCATCTTTATTCTTCTCGTATTATTAAATGCGAATGTGGATTAGTAACCTTCATCTACCGCATGTTGGTATGGTTTCTGTTGAGTAATGTGACTTTTTGATGGCATTTCATTTTTATTCATTATTTCCAGTATTCTCTCCTAATTATTACATTTGTGCCAAATGAGTAGGCTTATAATGTGAATTTCTATTCCATTCAGGAATTGGTTGCCAAGAGCCTTGAATCTTCAGACCTTAACTTTTCTCGGTACGGGGACACCTTCTTTGAGGTAATTCTCGGTACGGGGACACCTCCTTCTGGATAGATGTCATTTTCTCAGTATGTGCTTTTAACGGTACTACCAAAGATAAATATTTTTCATTGGTCATCAATGATGGTTTCTTTCATACTTTTGTATGAATTTGCTATTTTCTTAGATGGAGGGTCTGAAAACTCGTATGGTTCTTAATACGGTAAAAAACCAGTAACGGGATTGCTGAACAGTATTGCATATTTGGAAGTGCTTCTTTCAATTTGTCATTGTCTTTCCTACTCTTTTTCTTAGACGTACCTAAAGCCTAAATGGCCCAAATACATTTCACAATGGTTGGGCATCGTTCAAGTTATGCAAAGTGATATTGTTTTAGTAACAATAAAAATATCCACTAGATCGCTATATATATATTGGTAAACGATTTCTTTCAAAAAAAAATTATATTTGTGAACGATCCCTTCTTGTTGCTATTCTCTTTCCTACACGTTTTCCTTCGAACATTTTTTTTATCTTTTCTATCCCATTTTTTAGTTTTTTTTTCATTCGGTGGCTTTTTTTCTTACATTATCTGCTTCGTTTCATTGGTGGTTTGACTTTTGCAGGTTGTCTTCACGGGTGGCCGAACACAACCTGGCACTGTAAAGCCCGATGACAGTGAGAGACACCCGTTCTCCATTCTAGACTGTGAGGCAAAGCGTGAGGCCATCTTGCCGTCCGTTCTCTACGTGCAGAAGATTCTACGCCGCAGGCCGTTCCTCATTAAAAACCTCGAAAATGTCATGCGGAGGTTCTTACAGTGTCTGGAACTCTTTGAGAAGGACGAGAGCAAGAAGTTGTCCATCTTCACAGCCCTTGCCTTCTCACAGAAGCTCTCTGGCCTCCCGCCGGAGACAGTATTTCAGCCATTGCTCAAGGATAACCTCGTGGCCAAAGGGCTAGTCCTCACTTTCATCACCGACTTCTTCAAGGAGTACCTCGTGGAGAACAGCATTGATGACCTCATCCTGCTTCTCAAGAGGGGGAAGATGGAGGACAACCTCTTAGATTTCTTTCCCTCTGCCAAGCGCACTGTCCAGGCCGTCTCTGAGCACTTCACGTGAGTCATCTATCTTCTGTGCCTTGCTGTGATTTTCTTCTTTTGTAATTCGTTTGGAAGAAAAACCGTATTCAACGCATGAACTCCATCACATGAAATTCATAAAACATTTCACAGTAATGATTTAGGGCTTAAGAATTAGGTTTTTTTATTAAGGGTTTTAGGGCTTTTGGGTTTATGAGTCGGGTTATAGGATAAAAGATTTCAGGGTTTCATGATTTAGGGTTTATACTATCAAATTGCGTTTAGTATCAGAAAATATTATAAGTGCGCATTGTCCTCAACGTTCTACCTAAGAAGCCATTTGTGGGGTCGTCCTCTTAGTGTTCACATGGTTAATAGATTCTATGTATGATTTATATCATAAATGCTTAGAGATGTATTTCTAGTTTATTTATCCTTGCTCATTTTTTCCTTCATACCCAAAGCACACGAAATGTATATGTACAGATTTTAATATAATGAATAATCTCTCACTTTTCCTCTCAGAAAAATAAATTAATTACCGATCGTCCCCATGTTTTCTAGTTCAAAAACTGCTAGATGGCTTCCCTGTATTGCGTTACAGATCGTTGTTTCCTTGCTCAGGCTTCGTCGTTTATACCCTTTCTAAAAAGGAAACTACTCACATTTAAAATATCCCTCTATTAAATATTTACTATAGGATGTAAGGTAAGATGTCTCACATTTAAAAAAAATATATTACCGCCCCTGGACTTTCTACCCAAGAAGTTGCATGTAGATTTTCTTGTATTATTTTACCGATGACTGTTGTTTTGTTTTAGCAAGGAAGGCCTGCTCATACTGGTGGAGTACAACGAGAAGAAGGTCTTCGATGTGAAGCTGAAGGAGATGAAGTCTGTGCTGACGGCCCAGATTTCGGAGGAAACTGACGTGGAGGAGGTGATTGAGACTGTCAAGCAATGCGTCAAGGACGCGAATTTGCCTGACATCGAGGTCGTTCGCATCCTCTGGGACGTCATAATGGATGCGGTCCAGTGGTCTGGAAAGAACCAGCAGCAGAATGCCAATTCCGCTCTCCGCCAGGTACGATTAATTTTTTTTCCTGTTAATTGAAGATTAATTTCTCTGGCGGGTAAGATTACTAACTTAAGTTATTAACTTGTGCCAATTCTTACAATTATATATTCAGGTGAAGACATGGGCGAAGCTTCTTCACGGGTTCTGCACAAGCGGTAAGCTGGAGCTGGAGCTGATGTACAAGGTGCAAGCGCAGTGCTACGATGACGCCAAGCTCATGAAGCTGTTCCCAGAGATAGTGAGGTCTCTCTACGAGCTCGATGTCCTCGCCGAGGACACCATACTCCTCTGGTTTCAGAAGGGCACCAATCCCAAGGGCAGGTATGGTATTCTCTCTCTCTCTCTCTCTCTATCTATCTATCTCTCTCTCTATCTCTATCCCTCTCTTGATATATCTGTAATTTGTTTTTTATCTCCTGTTGGTTGTAGGCAAACCTTTGTGAAAGCCTTGGAGCCGTTTGTCAACTGGCTGGAGGAGGCAGAAGAGGAAGAATGAGTCAAGTAAGCGTATCCTGGCTTTCTCTACTAGAATGCGTTCCGTCTAACGGATTTCCTCTTTTTATGCTTTTTCTGAATAATGAATGTACTGCCTGCTCTGTTCTTTTTTTCCGTTTTTGAGGAAAATGTGATCCCTATGCTTTTCTGAGTTCTTTCCCTACAGCATGGGGCAGTTGATCTATCCCCTTTTTCTAGAAATATAAATTCTTGGGTTTTTATATAAGTGTATTAATTTTGAACCGAGACCGAACCACACTTCAGGTCGTCTCTCGGTTATGTTAAAAAGAGCCATTTGAAAGGCGATTAAACCTATCAAAATGCTTTCCCGGAGTCTCTCACTGTATCACAAATTTGTAAACAACCAAAGTACTATCGTGCTAGTGTTAAAGCCGTAGGTGTTGGAACAAATCCATTTTACATAACCATCTCACTAAGAAATGAATCTATTTGGCTTGAAGTTTGGGATTAGTCAGAATTAGGTGGCCTTTCACAAATTTGTAATCGTACATGCTCGTAGATGGAAAATCAGTTTAGCACGACTCTGAATTTGTGAAATTATCCAAAAGCAAAAAGTTTCTGACATTATATTAAAATCATATATATAAAAAATAGATTGGAACAAATATGATAATCTACAATTAAATAGATTGGAAACATGTATATATTAATCAAATAAGAATAACCCGAATGCAAATATTCAAACCAATTTAAAGAATCAGGTAAAAAATTGAAACGGCACAAGTATTTTCAAAAAGCACTAGAAGTGACCCAATGGCCTAAAGACACCTAAAATAGCTTGAAAAATGTGGGTTATAGGGAAAAACTTGCCATTGCACCCCAAGTAGGTGACCTCGAGGCACATGCATTTATAGTACTCATTTGCATGCCATTTACCACCATCTTAGGCATTGAACTGATTGAATTAATGTGGGTTATCATTTATTTTATACCTATTTATATTTTATGGGCATAGATGTTTCTTAGTTTATATTTTTAGGACAATAAATATAAAACAATATGCTTAAAAACCAAGCTCTAAATTGCTTTAGAATTTTGCACAAGCCATTATGAAAAGTCCATACTCAGAATATTTTTCCCAAATTTTATGGAAATTAAATCATAAAAAGATATTTTTAGGTCGACATATCTATGTTTAGATGATATAATAGTTAAGGCTCTTCATATTTTTGCGGTCTAATCGGCTCATAGATCTTCAGAGTTGGCTGAAGCATCTAATGAATCAAACAATGCCCATGCAGTTTAGGGCTGTAGTTGATTACAAGAATGGGTCAATGGGTGACCAAATCAGGAAAGAAGCCCAGTGGATTGGACTTGAGGGCACACAATTGATTAGAAGATTCGGCCTAGATTAAGTCAACTCAGATTCAAGTTAAACGTGGGTATTTGATCAAAGATTATCAGCTCGTCTTTTAATATTATTGAAGAACACATGTAATATCAGGCAACTCAGTGAATTTGAGTTGCCTATCCCAACTCATGTGAATGTTCCTTTATTTTATTTGCTCAGTGATAAACTCCAAATAAATCAACCATTGCGGAAAATCTGTTATTGACAAACAATGTTGGAAAGCTGCAAAATTCAAAAGTATGCCAAATAACATGATTAAATAAAGTATTGATTAAATATTAAAGAAAAGCCTTTGAAATTTGGAGTCTATCATTCAAAGCAAAAAATCTGGCACGAATTGGATCATTCCAGTAGAAAACACTTACGATCATGGAGGAATGAATAATTGAACAAGACATCTGATAAAAATTTCCAGGAAGTTGATACTACACAAAATCTTTAAGAATTCAGTGAGGAGGATCAGATAGAGAATCAAAGGCAAATCAGATTGATTTTCCCTGCCTTGCAACATTGGGAAGATCTCCCCCTTTACCCCTTCGCGAAACAATAAATGATTCCATCCTGTTCTCTTCCCTCACTCTCTTGTCATCAGTCATTTGAACTAGAATGATATGGCTTGGTGACAAGTGCAATTTGGCACCTCTTCTTATTGGTATGATATGTTATAAGAAGAACCATATCATTACTGCTAGGCCCAAGGACTGATTGGTCTTTAATGGGAAGCTTTACCTTGGGAAACCATTCAGAGAAGAGTATATGATAAAGACCTCTCTATGGTACTAATATATAAAACCCTTCCTACTCAAGTAGATTCAGGGAAGAAACACTTAGTAGAGAGAGATGTGATACTACTTCAGCTTACATAAAAGTCCAGGTTGATAAACACCACGGTGATATACAATACCATGAAGGGGAAAAAGTATATATCAAGATTCGACCTTGCCAAATGAAGTCCTTGGTCAGGCGGACCTGTGAAAAATTCGCTCCATAATTTTTTTCCGTTGCTGCATTATGAAGCAAAGAGGACCCCTAGCATATAAATTAGACGGCTGTATCTGCCAAAATGCATCATTCATTCATATCTCCAAACTTTCAAATGAAATTGTGTATAAACACATCGACATTGGACGCGTCACCACCGTCAACCGAAGTCAACGCCGCTACTACGGACACGCCACCACCATCATCGGACGAAGTCAACACACCGGCATCACGCACGTCTCCAGGCATGCACGCTCCTTCACGGATCATGACACGTCGCCAACGGTAGATCAACAACTGCCCCTTGACGTGACACGAGTCACGTCTGTCGTCTTTAATTTCTCGCTGTTAAGTTGTATTTTCTCTTTCCTCCAAGGCCTATATGTATAGGCCATTGTTTCAAGAAACTGTTAGGCAAGTTTATTTCAAGAATTGAGTTATCTTTCTCTTCGTGGAGTGCTTGCCCCAACCCTACCCTCCTTCTCGCTATCTCCGATCTCCACCGCCGCCGCTGTTGTCGCTGCCTCGCATCGCCGGCTACCTCTGCTCCCTTCTCGCCGTCGCCGCTCGCCCAGGACAGCCCCTTGCCACCCGCCCAGGACCGCCCCAGGCTGCCCACGCAGGGCCACCCAAGACCGCCCCAGGCTGCCCAAGGCCGCCACAGGCCGCCCGCCCAAGGCCGCCACAGGCCGCCCCAGGCTGCCCACGCAGGGTCGCCTAAGCCGACCCAGGCCGCCCTCCCAATGCCGCCCAAGGCCGCCCAGGGCGCCCGCCCAGGGTCGCCGTAGGCTGCCCCTGACTGTCCGCCGAGGGCAGCCCTAGGCCATCCGCCCCCAAGGCCACCCGCGCACACCGCGTGCCCTTCACCCGCGCTTCCGGACGCCCTCGAAGCTTCTTACCGCAGCGCATGCCGTTTAGGTTTCGGGGGGCGCTGCCCCGAACCCCGCAAGGGGGCGACTCCCCCCTTGACCCCTCGCCAACTGACCGCGCAGTTGGATCCATGACACCCTGTCGTAGCGCACATCAATCGTCCCGCCAACGAGGCCCCACGCCCATGCACTCCGGCCAATGAAGCACGGAACGTCTCATTGCCAGGGCCGCTCAACGCCCGAAACGTCCAGATCTTCTCATCTAGTGGGCCGGTCAATGCCGGGAATTTTCCAGTCTCGCCACGAATCAGAATTCCCCGCAGCCTCTTCACGTACTACGGTGCCGAGGTATGCCTGAACTATTTGGTGTCGTCGTGTTCTTCGTCCAGTATTCCGTGAGAATTCTCCACCGCCATCAGATTTGATTTGATTTGGAATTCCCAAAATCTCTCTCCTTCGTGAGTTTTCCTTGTGACGTGAATTCGTGTATTGGATTTGGCGCTTCGGCATCGTCGCAGTGGTTGAAGACAGTACTCCCGCCCTCGACGAGGAATGGGGCTGCACCACCAACATTTCATCGGCTTTAAGCTCTGAATTCGATCGTGTGGATTTCTCTGGTCTGTTTTATCCATCCTACCAAACCCGTCAGCACCCTCCTTCCGTCGTTGTCCCATCCCTCCTCAGTCACCCTTGTTCACCCTAGCTGTCCTGCATCAGTTTACCAACCATCACGCATTAGTTTGATAAATGCAAGCTCAAAAATGATATTTCTGTAGATTTGAAGCTATCTGAAATCAGGCAATTGTTACTGACAATACACAGAAGGATTGACATACTCTTTTGACGATAGTGAAATAGTTGAATGACACAAAAATAGGGGCCATGGCGGTTCCTCAAAACTTAGTAAAGGATATCGCAACATTTTTACTCACATGGCATGAAAAAGATCTATTAAAATATGAGTCAGATTATTTTCCAGAGTCAAAGGACATCGTTTTGTGAATCTGGCCTGGTTACTGCCATTACCACTTCCTAAGCAACTTGAGGATGATTAAAATCTTATCTTAATGGTCATAGAAAGCAAAATTAAGCATGCACACCTAACATCTACCTATAATCCTTTTTGGGCTCGAAATATCACAAATATATCTGTCAGAGAAATAGATAGATTACTTGGAATTCAAAGGTCCTTTATTTCAGATAGTGTATGTATCTTTATCGGCTCATTATAGAAAGAGCCACAAAAATTACATGTTGCATTACTTAGACTCAGCTCGTCTTACCACCGAAAGACCGATGGTCAAACAAAGATTAAAAAAGTAGGCATAGAAAGGTGACAATATGAGGTGATGGGTAGAATAAGTGTAGGTGAGACAAAAATAAGGCAATGGCAATGGTAGAATGAGATGAGAGGACATAAGAATGAATGACTCTAATCTTAATGATGATGAAGGTGAGACAATGGTAAGTGAGAAAACTTAACCTAGGTCCTGTATTTTTCCAGGACCATGGTGATTTGTTAATGCATGTATGCCTCTGTACTTCTCTATGCCCCCCTCTCAACCACTGAAGACACCAAATTATGGATCCTCAACCTCACTATCTTTCAATCAAACTGCTAATGTAGAAAGCAAGTTCAAAGATAGTTTTGACAACAATCAATACCTCATCTTAGAGATATGAGGGTGGCAAAGGAGTCAGCTGGATTGACCTTCTAGTTTATCAAATATCAAGCCTTGAAATTGGATTGTCAGGCATTAAGCCCATTGATTTAATTAAAAATTATCCCTTGTCATCAGCACTGATGATGTTGCGTCACATCTGGAGTGCCTATCCTTAGACAAAATTCTCCCATTAATTGGTTCTGATTTTTTTCTCATTATTCACAACTGGCGGCTTTCCCTTTGACAAGTATCCCTGCATGAATACAAGAAGAAATTATTACATTGTGCCATGTCAGCATGCTTTTTGCTTTCAGCCAATCATGGCATTACATGCTTGTATCAAATTTAATAGCCATAAATGTGTCTAATCTCGAAAATAGATTTACAATAAATATACAGTAAATGACATGTAGGTGTTTCATCTCGGCTTTCACAGTCTCATTTATTGTGATTTGAATCCAGTAATTTTGTATTAGTGCACATCATCCTCAACATAAAAAATAAAATATCTATCTACGTATGATTGGCGATTATGCCATCAAGATTTATGGTGCCATGATGGCATCTTTTTTCAATGATTGCATATGCCAATCATTGCGGACAATGATGAGTGCATAATTTAATCAAGTTGAATGGTGACATGTGGCGGGGAAGAAATTAAGTCTGAAATACAAATATGAAAAAATCTCATAGAAAATAGAATACATCTCAAAAATGTGAAAAATATTTCCCTTAAGAAATAAATATTTTCATGGTTTCAATGTCAAAAGTTGCAAAAACATTAACGCAGAAATTATTTTATTAAATAATGATGTCCAAAAAATTATGTACAACATAAAAAACCACAAAATCAAAATATCATTCAAATAAAAGAGTTTATCATTTTAAGCGTGATAACACATACATATTAATTACTGCCTTATCAATGCAATGATATTAATTTATTAACAAGTGTGTTATCAATGGTCATATTATTTAAGGTCAATGCTACCTAGAAGGAGATTGCCTTTCAAAACATAACCTAATAATCTTGTGTTAAAATTTGAAATGTAGCCCAGTCTTTAGGAAATCCACTTATGGTATCTTTTTAGAAACCATTGTGTAAACTGATCTGCGTGTATGAATAATTTTTTGAGTAACAAATAGTACTCACACATGTGTTTCTACCATATAACGGTCATAAGTTATCTCTCATAAGTTGATTAAGATTGGGCTCTGGTTGTGAGTGCTTCACTATAGTAAGGAATGGGATGTGGTTCTTGAAGTAATACAACCTGTATAGCATATCCTGACGCATCTATCTTCATTCCAAGTAGCTTATAAAAAAATGGGTAATTTGAGTACATGTGTAGAGACCATAGCAGACTTGAAGGAGTAAATAGCTTATTCTGGTTCACTATAACAAATAAGTGCATTCTTGTTTTAAAAATTCGCTCAACAGTTTCAATATCATGGCATATTCAAGGGCACAACGTTGATAAAATTAGTCAATTCCAAAATTTTCTGAGTTGTTATAGGGTCTTTGTTGTTGCTAGTTCTGAACAAATTTAATTTTCCCCGCATATTTTGACAATCCTAGGGGAGAAACCCAGTGCCATAGGAATTCTATTTGTTGATTACATAAACTTAACTTCTTCAAATTAATATAGAGCTGTATACCATTCAAAACACCCAAAACTTGATCCATTTCAAATTATGAAAGAAAACTAGAACGAAATGATGCCAATGTGGTTTAAAAAGGGAAGTTATTAGTGCCTGGAATGTGGTTGGATCTATCAGTAGGCGAAATATAAAGACCATAAATTTAACTTCCCCATGAGATTTGAATGTAGTTTTTGATGTCATCTTCCAACATTATGGTCTTATAACAACCCAACTTTAAAAATAACTTGGAGAAAACTATCACTCCATGAAGTTTTTCCAGAAGTTTGTCTACCATGGGTATGTGAAATCTATTAGGAAGAGTAATTTTATTTCAAAATATGTTTTAATTTTGATCAACATGGAAAGACTTAAAATGGACTATAAGTCTTTCGCTTGACATTTTTGTGAAATCCATAATATCTTGTGAAAGTGATTCAAGTTTATTTTTATAAGTACGACGAGGTCTAACGTTAAATGCAAGGATACAAGGATGTATGATGTAGCCCAGAAGCCCATTTTCTAAGGCCCATTAGGAACTTGTGGCCCAAGGAGGGGATTCTTCTAAAATTGACAGGATCTGTAGAAAATTACCTAGAGCCCTTAAAAATTCTCTGACAGAATTTTCTGTAACAGATTTCCTCTGAAAGGATTTTCTCTGATAGGATTTCCTTTGAAAGAATTTTCTCTAGCAAGATTTTCAATGACAGAATTGTTTGACAGATTCATATATGATAGAATCCTATGACAGATTCTTCCTCTGCCAAGATCTCTGCTCTAACTTGTCAGAACTGCATATCTTCTGTCTTGTCCCATTAGGATCTTCTTGGGCAACACAAATATCTCTTGACAGCTCCTATAGGCCCCAGAATCTGCATGATATCTCTACTCAGGCCTATCAGGCTGATTATCCTTTGTTTTAGCCTGTCAGTGTTGTTTTTTTCAATGTTTTGAATTGTCTTTCATGTGTACAGTCATGGATGACCCTGCACTTATTTTCGCCTATATGAGGCCCCCATGTACCCCTGAATGAGGATTATTGAAGTCTATTGTTTTGTTGAAACTGTTGTTTCTTTCCTTTGAGTGTTCTCTTTGCTAGAGAGTGATTTAGTGTTTGTGGATCCAAGTAGAAACCCTTGTGGACTAAAAGGTTGGAGAAACTAGTTCTGTGGATTCAGGACTTGGCTCCTTCCAGTAGTGCAAGGATTTTTGGATTCAAGTCCTATTCCTACACCGTTCGTGTACCAAAGCTGCGTCAATATATGTCTTTTTAGAGGGAAGTTCATACGGGGTTTAAATAGTATCTAAGGATGAGTTCTAAGATTCTCAATGGTAGAAATAATTTCAAATTTCATTACTGTGGTATTAGTAGAGTTTCAAATAGAGTATTATTTCTTGGGCTTGTTCTTCTGATGAAGCTTATGAAGATCTGCCATAATATATGGTGACTAAGAAAGTATAGTTCTAGTAGAATCATTCCAATTATTTGAGTCATTTTGATCAACATGGAAAGACTTAAAATGGACTATAAGTCTTTCGCTTGACATTTTTGTGAAATCCATAATATCTTGTGAAAGTGATTCAAGTTTATTTTTATAAGTACGACGAGGTCTAACGTTAAATGCAAGGATACAAGGATGTATGATGTAGCCAGAAGCCCATTTTCTAAGGCCCATTAGGAACTTGTGGCCCAAGGAGGATTCTTCTAAAATTGAC
Source organism: Wolffia australiana (assembly GCF_029677425.1). Taxonomy (NCBI): domain Eukaryota; kingdom Viridiplantae; phylum Streptophyta; class Magnoliopsida; order Alismatales; family Araceae; genus Wolffia; species Wolffia australiana. The sequence continues at coordinate 4,969,241 of NC_135841.1, read as the reverse complement.
AGGATCTGTAGAAAATTACCTAGAGCCCTTAAAAATTCTCTGACAGAATTTTCTGTAACAGATTTCCTCTGAAAGGATTTTCTCTGATAGGATTTCCTTTGAAAGAATTTTCTCTAGCAAGATTTTCAATGACAGAATTGTTTGACAGATTCATATATGATAGAATCCTATGACAGATTCTTCCTCTGCCAAGATCTCTGCTCTAACTTGTCAGAACTGCATATCTTCTGTCTTGTCCCATTAGGATCTTCTTGGGCAACACAAATATCTCTTGACAGCTCCTATAGGCCCCAGAATCTGCATGATATCTCTACTCAGGCCTATCAGGCTGATTATCCTTTGTTTTAGCCTGTCAGTGTTGTTTTTTTCAATGTTTTGAATTGTCTTTCATGTGTACAGTCATGGATGACCCTGCACTTATTTTCGCCTATATGAGGCCCCCATGTACCCCTGAATGAGGATTATTGAAGTCTATTGTTTTGTTGAAACTGTTGTTTCTTTCCTTTGAGTGTTCTCTTTGCTAGAGAGTGATTTAGTGTTTGTGGATCCAAGTAGAAACCCTTGTGGACTAAAAGGTTGGAGAAACTAGTTCTGTGGATTCAGGACTTGGCTCCTTCCAGTAGTGCAAGGATTTTTGGATTCAAGTCCTATTCCTACACCGTTCGTGTACCAAAGCTGCGTCAATATATGTCTTTTTAGAGGGAAGTTCATACGGGGTTTAAATAGTATCTAAGGATGAGTTCTAAGATTCTCAATGGTAGAAATAATTTCAAATTTCATTACTGTGGTATTAGTAGAGTTTCAAATAGAGTATTATTTCTTGGGCTTGTTCTTCTGATGAAGCTTATGAAGATCTGCCATAATATATGGTGACTAAGAAAGTATAGTTCTAGTAGAATCATTCCAATTATTTGAGTCATTGTAGTCCCAATATGACATCAAATCTCACCAATGTTAAGGTAAGTAAAAAATCTAAACCTTGTATAAGCAAGGGTACATTCATAAATATTCTTATTAAAGGTCTAAGAAATTCTTCACCTAACATATAACACGCCTGGGGCGGCATCCAGGGCATGACTGGATTGGTCTACGGGCACAACCCACGGGTTGGCCATTCCCCGCACCATGTTTTGTTGCCAATAAAAAAATAAGCCTATTTTTTTAGGCCCATTAACGAGTGATGGCCCAAAAAGGAGACTCTTCTAATGCTGAAAAGATCTGCAAAGAAGTACCTAAAGCCCTTCAAAATCCTTTGACATATTTTCTCTGACACGATCCTCTCATAAATTTTCTTTGATAGGATCGTCTGATAGATTTTCTCGGACATGATTAACTAATAGATCCATATCTGGTAGAATCCTTTGACAGATTCCTCTTCTTCGAAGATCTCTAGAATATCTTTGCTCCAACTTGTCAGAGCTGCATATCTGTTGTTTTGTCCCATCAGGAATGTTTTTGAACCACCCAAATATCTCTTGGCAGATGAAAAATATCTCAGGCATGTCACATTGCTTATCCTCTATTTTGGCTTGTAACAGTTGTTTTTATAAGTGTTTTCACTTCTCCTTTCATGGGTACAGTCATTATGAATGACCCTACACTTATTGTGGCCTATATAAGGCCCCCATGTACCCTTAAAGGATGATTATTGAAGTCTATTATTTTGTTCAAACTCTTGTTTCTCCCCTCTAAGTGTTTTCTTTGCTAGAGAGTGCTTTAGTGCTTGTGGATTTAAGCACAACCCCTGGTGGACTCAAGGGTTGGAGAGGCTAGTTCTGTGGATTTAAAACTTAGATTCTTTAGGCAGAGCAAGGCTTGTGAATTCAAGTCATGTTCCTACAGTGTTCTTGTACTAAGGCTGCGTGACTTCATCACTTATGACAAAATCTGCGAAAGTGGGAGAACAATACTTTAGGCAACAAAGTAAATAAAAGAATTTATAAAAATAATATCAGCATCATGGTTTTTACTGGGCCCCCTGTTATGGTTTACCCTATCTCCAATTCTTTCCTAGGACTTGCGTGCTCTTTCTTTAGAAGCAAACATCTGGGAAACGGAGCATAAGGATCAACAAGATTATGACTAGAATCATATTCTTTTTTTCTCTTTCGATTATCTTATTATACATATTTACCACCCCCCCCCAAACGACCCATTATTTCTTTTCTGTGTTTTCATTGAAACTTTAACGCTCAAATTACTCTCTTTTGTTAATGTAGGTTATATTCCTTACATTCACTTTAGCAAAACCAAAGCCATGACAATGATGTTTATAGATTCTTCCTATTGGCATCAGGAGTGGGTTTTCAGGGCAGCCCAAGATCTTGAGAATGTATCCATAAACATCATGTGTTGTATCGTTGTTATGTCACTGATGTTGCATCATAGTGTTGTTTTTGTATCTTTGTTTTAAAGGGGGCCTCTATGTAGAAGGCCCCAATGTTGGACCTCTTTGTAAGGGCCCATCATGATCCCTTTATAAGCACATGGTGGGCGCCCTTACTAATCAGACTTGGGTTGTTTTGTATTGTGATTTCGTGCAAACCCTAGGTCTCACGAAGGGAGAAGGAAAGAGAGAGGAGGAAGAGGAAGAAGGGGAAGAAGAGGAAGAAGAGGGAAAGGAGAAGGAGTGAGAAGAGACAAGGAAACCCCACTGTTGTCGTTGTGCCACCTTCCACCCATCGCGCCACACGCATGCACTCAGTCAACACTGCTACCTACGACCCACTCTTCGCTGTCGACACTTACGAGCTGCCCTCGCTGATCGGGTGCACCCAATATGTTGCCCAAACCATTCATGCAATCGGTGACCCTTTCAGGATGGCCGCCTGCAGTCTTCCAATGCGTGCACTACGCATGAACGACTCACCCGACATTCGCTGAGTCAACGTCAGCAGATCTGTCTGGCCCGTCATACGACTAACTCTCGTGTTGTTGCGTGAGTGGGTTACACCGACCCAACGCTGCCCACGAACGTGCGACACTGCTTCCCTGAACCATGCAACGTGTTTGCATGTTTACTCTATGCTCCACCGCCCACCGGTCAACACGATGACAACCGTTATGCCATCACGCCCCTGCACCATTCCCTAGGCCCCCTACTTGCTCGTGGATTGCGCCGCCAGCCGCGACCACCATTGACACGATTGGACCGTTCCACTCGCATTTTGCGCCGTCCTTGCAGAGCCCAGCCCAACCGTGCCGAGTTGCACCATCCATCCATCCTCGGGCTCGACCGCATCGCCAACACGTATTCGCACCGTTCGATAGCAGCTCAATATGCCGATGTGCCGGTCTTGCAGATTGCCACTACCCTGACACGTCATCAGCCCACATCGTCACTGCTGACTACCAAGATAGTCTGGTTGATCAATGGCAACGAATTCAACAAGGAAATCATAGTGCCTTAGAATATGTGACTGAATTTGATGAACTGATGATGACTTGTAGTTACGAGAAGATCCTCACCTCACCTTGACAAGATTTAGAGCCGTTCTACGAGATGATATACGGCAAGCAATGATCTTAAGGAATGTTAGAACATTAGAAGAAAAATTCCAAACTTCCATCGATTTAGATACTTTCTTCTCTTCATCCTCGTCTATGTAACCTAAGAGAACCACCTATCTCCAAGGCTCCTCAAACAATCTTCCTGCTATCACTTATCCACACTCACGTAGTGATCCACACTCACGTAGTGATCCACAATCTTCTCCTCCTCTACCTTCGAGAACACCTCTCTATATTCCTCCAAATAGGAAAGGAAATACAGAAAATCTTCTAATAAATAGTAGAACAACATACTATAAGTGTGGGAAACCAGGTCATATTTCACCCAATTGTCCTGCACTAGTATTACTTGTTGAGGAAAATTATTTGTCAATGGGAAATGAACCTCTAGATGACAATGTGGAAGAAGAAGAATATGAGATCGACCCAGCTATCATAGAATTTGAAGATCTTGAACAACACCTTCATGTAATGCAATGGGTATTAACCCAAGCATCACATAATCATCCTCTTTGAACCGAAATGTTTGTTACCTTTGCAAATTAGGCCTCTCATATTGCAAGGTCATAGTTGATAATGGAAGTAGCATGAATCCGATATCTCAAGCTGCTGTAGAAAAATCTAGAGCTTAAATTACAGAAACACCCTCATCCATATCACATATTATGGGTAAATTCCAGCTCCATTCCTATTACTCATAGGTGCCTATTGCAATTAAAAATTATATCATATGAAGATGAGGTATGGCTAGATGTATGTAGGCTTTATCTTACTTGGCCGACCGTGGTTATATGATAATGATGTCACCATTCAAGGTAAATCTGACGTATGCTCTTTCATTTCAAAGGGTAAGAAAATCAAACTCAAACCTTGCATCACAAACAAATTTCTAAGCAACATTATCCCACTCCTCCGCCCCCCATTTGGTCTCTAATCATATAATTAGAAAATAAATTGAAAGGGGAAGAAGAACAATTGAAAGTTGAAAGTTTCCCTTCTTCGTTTTTAGAGAGAGTTAGATAGCAATTAGCGTTTTAGGTTGTGGAGATCATGGGTTCATCGTCGTCATCGCCTCCCACGTTGAGATCATTCCGTGGCTCGCCTCAGTGCCGATTGACCTTTTTCAGCATTGAAGATTTCTTCTGAAGAATCTTGATTCAAGAAGTCATCAAGATTGGATCGTCCCGTCCCCTCGTTCTTGAGGGAATATGAACAAGAACGCTGCCCGTGAGCTGCGTTGTCATCTCCCACCGCCGCCGCCGTCACGCTGTCGCCGCTGCAATCACCTGAAGACCGTGCGCACCTGCAGCCCGCGCCCTACGCTCCGCACGCCGGCACCCACGCGCCTGCATGCCGCGCCCCGCCAGTCGGCGTTTGCGCAACCCGCACGGCTGCATGTCCGTGCTCGGATCACCGGCGCCCGCATGCCTGCACGCCGCGCACTACCAGTCAGCGCTCACGCATCCCACACACCTGGGCACCCGCATGGCCGCGCATCCGCGCGGCCCCACATCCTGCTCCGCGCGCCTGCGCGCACGCGCCCCCTCCACGGCCGGCTCACCTGTGACAGCGCACTAGTGTCACATTCACTGTCAACCATCGTGCCTCGTGTGCGCGCTACTGCGTATTACCTGGCAGCCGTCCTTCCCTGCCATACACCGCTAGTCTCTGTAATTGCATCCTGCAATGTACTCTCTCATCACCCCTTCATTCTTCAGTATCATTACCTTTTGCAGTGCCGTCGCCTCCTATCGTTTCCTCTGCCATCTTTCTCGGAATCTGATTTGAATAGGATAGCCACCATCGTTGAGAGGTAGGACTTTATTGTGGTAGAAGAATAGATCTCTGACTTGGGGGTGTGAACACTTTTCGGGCCTTTAAACGCCCTTATGATTTAGGTATCTGAGTAATCTTGAAGTTCATTGAGAGTCTATCATGACCAGTTTATTCCTCCGCGAACTTCAAAGGATTGTTTCCTAATCGGTCGTGTCATCTATTGCTCATTCTAGAGTTTCTTTCAATTAATCATACAATTCATTACTTGACATCTCATCCATTAAACATCATTACTGTGTTGTATACAAACCATCGATCCCGGTAGGACTTGTATTACATCACTCTTCTCCTCTTCTCCTCTCTCCTCCTCTCTCTCACTCACCTGCTCTCCCTCTTCTCCTCTATCCCTCTCTCTAATACTAAGATTAAGTTAAGGCAATAAATAATTTATCAATGAATCCCTCAAATAAGAGCATAGCAAATAAAATGTGCATACAATTAAATAAAAAATAAAATTTTAAGAAGATTAATTTTAAGTTAAGTCCATTAATCATTACAGTGACGGTAATGAATCAGTAGAAAAGAAGAATAAATGAAGATTGATTTATTTTTAATTTTGTAAAATAAATTAATGAATATTCATATCTGAACGTGATTCTTGAAGGAATTTGGATGATTCTTGAAAATGAAGAAATGAAACCGCCAAGCCGCCGAGGGAGAGAGGAAATTGTCGAGGAACTGAGGAAGATAGGAAATTGATGAGCTGTCGAGGGAGAGAGGAAATTGCCGAGGAACTGGGGAAGAGAGGAAATCTCCGAGCGAGAGAGGAACCGCCAAGGGATAGCATCCTTCGAAAGTTCGAAACCTAACAAAGTAAAAATTCGCATATGTATATTTTTTATATGTTTTTAAAGAATAAAAATATATAATAATTTTTTTAAAGAATAAAAATATATTTAATAATAAACATATGTTTATTCTTTGAAAACGGGTTAAAACAAATTTGTACTAATCGAACAACTCAAACATCACATGAGTATGTGCCATGATCTGTGGGAATATGTTAATGTTCTGTTCGGAAAACCGAACAGAACGAACAGATATCATAGATTTGCACATAGCAAACTGAACAACCACATCTTCTCCCAAGGCACTCTCTCTCTCTCACCCGCTCTCCCTCTTCTCCTCTCTCCCTCCCCGTCACCCTCTCTCCCTCTCCCCCTCTCTCTACTCCTCTATCAATCTCTGTCAAGGCCCTCTCTCTCGCTTTCTCTCCCTTCCTCCTCTCTCTCTCCTTCTACATCCCTCTCTGTCAAGGTGCTCTCTCTCTCTCCCTCTCTTTTTCTGCCTTTCTGTCTCACCCTTTCCCTCTCTCTGCCACCCTGTATCCCTCTCGTTCTTTCGCTCACTTGCCCTTTTTTCTGATTTCCCTCTCTCCCTCTCTCATTCTCTCACTCACACTCTCTCCCTATGAAATCTCTCCCTCTTGCCTGTACCCTCTCCCTCTCTCCCTCTCACACTCTCTCCCTATTCAGCTCTCTCCCTTTTGTGTGTGCCCTCTCCCTCTCTCCCTCTTATTTCCCCGTATTGGCTCTCCCTCTCTTGTCCCCCCTATCTCCCTATCTCACTTTGTTCCTTTCTCCCTCTTCCACTCTCCTTCTTGCCAGCTCCCTCTCTCCCTCGCACTCTCTCTCTCTGAGTCTCACCCTCTCACTATGTCGCTTTTTCCCTCTATAATTCTCTATGTCTTCCACTATCTCAGTTTCACTCTCTCCCTCTCTCATTCTCAAATTCTTTCACTCTCTAATTATATTCCTCTCTTTCTCTCTCCCTCTCTCACTCTCTCATTATCGAACACTATGACAACACCTGAGTCAACATTAGATGCAGAGAGATGACCAAGTCAACTTCATATTGATTTTCACATTGCCTAGTCAACATGACTGGCCGAAGACTAGACCGGACCAAGCCAGGATCGAGACTGAGACCGAATCAAACTTCAGGTGTAGGTTAAGGTTTTCGGTAAAACCAGATCAAGACCAGATTGTTTCCTTCCCTAGTTAACATCCATTCAAATCCAATGAACTTGGAATGGCATTTTTTAGTTGAATTTTGAAAGAGTTACAAGGGCTAGAACTTGGAGGCAAAGGAATCAGTCGGGCAACTAAGGACGTGGAAAGATTGATCTTTAGAGATTCATTTGATTCGACTTTGAACATTTTGTGTGAGATAAAAGTTATGCGAAATTTTGTTACAGAACTGTTCCAGATGGAATCGTATAATTTGGTGCGGGAATGAAAATGAAATGTGATTTTTAAGGACAAAAGTTCAAACACAATCAAAGCATTTCATCCAAAGATAAACAAAGGACTTGAGGAAGGAACGACAACAAAGGAGGTACTACTAAAGGATGGTCATAATTACATTTATGATTTTTTATCTCTGAATAAATACATTTGTGATTTGAAAATATTATTTTTTAATTACTTCAAATTACACATTGTCTTGAATACTAATTAAGAAGTTGTGATACTAAGTGTTGTCGAGGATAAAATATTGTTCAGAAATATATAATTCATGCTAGACCTTTGTGGTCAGTCAGCTTAAGTCTTTGGGGGCCATAAGAAGAAGGGTTTGGTGGCCAATTTGAAGTGGGTCAAGAGGTATTGTTCCTTGGAAAACTTTGGGGATTGAGGATGACATAGCTTCATCAACTTTTCACTTTTTTGGTATCCTTGTACAGCCCTGTTTCCACGTGATTTGGTTCGGGGCTATTCATACAAACTCGGTTAGGGCACATCATCACCTCAGGAAAGATAACCCCGAAAACATTAAGGATTAGCCTAATCTGTCTAAATGAAATAAATGTGTGTCCCATTTCCTCAACCTCATTTACTACCTAGAAAAATCATGGGTTAAAGAACAAAAATATGTACATAGCTAGAGAACCTACTTTCCCCCCCTCCTAGGTTATTCCTTAGCCAGTTAAACTTACATAACTCTTCAAATTTTGACTCTACATCTGGAATGATTACTCGACGGTTATATGGTCTCAATCGCAGAATGCTACTATCCTCCTAAAATAAGGATTGAACTACACAACTGATATCAAGTGCAAATTTCTATTAAACAAAATAATAAAAAAACTTGCATTTTTAGAATAATATATTAGGTCAAAATAATGTGGCAGAGAAGGATGAGCTGGAGAATTAGGGGCAGAAAGAGATCAATTCATCCTTCCTTGAAAGAATGAGAACATCGAACTCCTTTCTAGAGGGGCCTCATTTCCCTTACAAGAAATTATAAATCATTTCGTTCTTTTACCATACCCCAGATGCTATCAATAGACTGCTCTCAACATTAGTCATTTGAACTCGCACAAGTAGGCTCAATGACATAACTTATTTCTTTTTTCCTTCTGTTATAGCATCATATGTTAGGAACAACCATATTAAAACCACCCTATATTGTGATTAGTCCTTAAAATATCAAAGATGGGTATCTTCTCAAGCTCTCTAAGGAAGCTTTGTATGGCATCATCCTCTCCGTCTACCTCTCTCCCTCTCTAATAACACATATTTTAAGCTAGTTAGATATATATATGTTTATTTGCATTGAATTGATTCTAAATGCGTTTTATCAAACACAAAATAATTAAATTTAAATTTAGAATGATGTTTTTGATTTGTTTAATTTTTAGATATCTTTCTGAAATCATGAGCTCAAAGAAAATAATTTGTTAGTTGGAATCCAATTTTCTTAAATTTTTTTAAATTAAATTCACAAAGATATAAATACTCTCATTCTGAGGTGTAATTACTTAGAAGAAAAAGAAGAGGAATAAGAAGTGGAAAATTAGAAGAAGAAGAAACTACCGAAGAGGAAAATACCAGAAAATTAGGAGAGGAAACTAGAAGAAGAGGAAAATTAGGAGGGGACTAGAAGAAAGAGGAGAAGAAGAAAATACCAGAAAAGAAGAAGAAGAATAAGGAGAGTGAAGCAGCAGTGATAGTAGTAGTCGTAGAAGAACAAATCAGGTGTTGGAGAAGCTATGTATAAAATCGGAGATCGAAAAGGTTTAAGAGAAAAATCAGGAGAAAAAAGGAGAAGAAGAGGAAATCAGAGATTGAACGACTGTGAGAGGGAAATTAGAAGAAAAAGAAGAGGAATAAGAAGTGGAAAATTAGAAGAAGAAGAAACTACCGAAGAGGAAAATACCAGAAAATTAGGAGAGGAAACTAGAAGAAGAGGAAAATTAGGAGGGGACTAGAAGAAAGAGGAGAAGAAGAAAATACCAGAAAAGAAGAAGAAGAATAAGGAGAGTGAAGCAGCAGTGATAGTAGTAGTCGTAGAAGAACAAATCAGGTGTTGGAGAAGCTATGTATAAAATCGGAGACCGAAAAAGTTTAAGAGAAAAATCAGGAGAAAAAAGGAGAAGAAGAGGAAATCAGAGATTGAACGACTGTGAGAGGGAAATTAGAAGAAAAAGAAGAGGAATAAGAAGTGGAAAATTAGAAGAAGAAGAAACTACCGAAGAGGAAAATACCAGAAAATTAGGAGAGGAAACTAGAAGAAGAGGAAAATTAGGAGGGGACTAGAAGAAAGAGGAGAAGAAGAAAATACCAGAAAAGAAGAAGAAGAATAAGGAGAGTGAAGCAGCAGTGATAGTAGTAGTCGTAGAAGAACAAATCAGGTGTTGGAGAAGCTATGTATAAAATCGGAGATCGAAAAAGTTTAAGAGAAAAATCAGGAGAAAAAAGGAGAAGAAGAGGAAATCAGAGATTGAACGACTGTGAGAGGAAATTAGAAGAAAAAGAAGAGGAATAAGAAGTGGAAAATTAGAAGAAGAAGAAACAAGAGGAAAATACCAGAAAATTAGGAGAGGAAACTAGAAGAAGAGGAAAATGAAAATTAGGAGGGGACTAGAAGAAAGAGGAGAAGAAGAAAATACCAGAAAAGAAGAAGAAGAATAAGGAGAGTGAAGCAGCAGTGATAGTAGTAGTCGTAGAAGAACAAATCAGGTGTTGGAGAAGCTATGTATAAAATCGGAGACCGAAAAAGTTTAAGAGAAAAATCAGGAGAAAAAAGGAGAAGAAGAGGAAATCAGAGATTGAAGGACTGTGAGAGGGAAATTAGAAGAAAAAGAAGAGGAATAAGAAGTGGAAAATTAGAAGAAGAAGAAACTACCGAAGAGGAAAATACCAGAAAATTAGGAGAGGAAACTAGAAGAAGAGGAAAATTAGGAGGGGACTAGAAGAAAGAGGAGAAGAAGAAAATACCAGAAAAGAAGAAGAAGAATAAGGAGAATATGAAAATGAGAAAAAGAAAGAGGAGAATAAGAAAATAACAAAAAATAAGAAGAATAAGGAGACGAAGAAAATTAGAGGAAAAGGATGTCAGTAGAGATATGAATGGATAGCAAGAGATGAAGAAAGTAAGAAATGAGGCCTAGACGAAGATGAAGAAGAAGAAAGCCGGTTTGGAAGACTGACTTACTTTAAATGGAGAGGGACGTAAATCGGTGGGGCCCCTTCCTCTTTTACCGTTGTTACGCTGTCAGCCAGTCAAATTGCAAGGGGCAAGTTTGGTAAAAAAAATGGTAGAACAAAAAAAATTGCAAGGAGCAAGGGTCATGTAACTCACCGTCCAAAGAGCTGTCGTAATCGTCAAAGTCGTCCTCTGAGTCAGACAAGCCGTGCAACCATGCACGGAGCATCATCAACATCTCTATGCTGTCTGCATCTAGGCGACCTTTGCGGTACGTGGTGATGCCTCGACCAATGGAAAATAGCCGCTCTACTGGTGCACTTGTTGGGCTTACGGCCAGAAATTGGGATGAAATATTTGTCAAATTTGGGAAGTACCGAGTTCCAACGTCCTTCCACCAACACAGTGGACTGTCTTCCTCTTCACTACACGGGACATTTAGGTACTTCTCCATCTCCTGCCGAGGTGTTGCACGTGGGCGTCGAGACTTGCCCGGACGCATATACTGTCGCTTAGTGGACGCAAACTGACCCGGACGGTGTCTTCCAGCTCCCTCATCCTGCTCTGATTCACACCCAGTTGTGCTCGCGGTACCCGCACTGCCGAGAAGACCGCCGATGTATGAAAGCACGCCTTCACGAAACGACAGATGCACGACCTCTATCTTGGAGAATGGGTCCAGGGTTCCCGTTGTCGCCACTGTCTTGTTGGCCCAAAATGACATCTGCATATTGCATCAACTTATTGTAGATTGCAGAGCAGGCGGAGCGCAACGCTTCCCTCCGCTCGTCCTCCAAGGTAGACCAGGCATAAGCCATAGCATGTTCTAGTTGGGCCCTGAGGTCTGAGCTCAACGACGTCACGTCGGTGATTGGCAATCTCTTTGCGGAACAGATGTAGTCAGAACCCGTAGAAAGTGGCCCCAAGATACCGATATATTCCTCTATTAAATCCCAGTCCTCTTGACATAGTGCGTAGTCCTTAGATGGTGTGGCAAGGAACCTCACTGCCATATGGTCTAGCACTTCCTTCTTTGCAAGAGCACGCTCTAACATCTTGAATGTGGAGTTCCAGCGTGTCGAGCAGTCCACCTTTATCTTGTTCGCGTCAGGAAGTTCAAACATCTTGCAAATATCTTCATATTTCTCCATCCTCTAAGTGGACCCCTGAATGGCGTTGACGATGGCTCTGATGCGTGAGACGGCTACTCCCAAGGGTGCATAAGTTGGTGAACTGAAGTCGTCCCCTTGCGAGTCGATGAGTTCATTCATCCGCAACGCAGCATATGGCCGAAGATCTCGAACCCGTATTGTGCCAACATCTAGTGCTTCAGGGTTACATATAATCTTTAGTCCGGCTTGGACTACAAGGTTCAGAACATGTGCTACGCACGGTACATGCCTATCCATAGTGAAATCTGGATTTACGGAACGCAGCTGAGCTACAATCGACGCCATCATAGTTCTGTTGTTAGACACGTTGTCCGTTATAATGGCACAGAGCTTCGACTCTATCCCATACTGATATGCAACCTCCACAACGAGATTCGCCAGGTTTGTGCCGCAATGAGACCCCCTGATCCGCCGGATTGCAAGTAGTAGATCGCACAGCTTCCAATCGCCGTCGATCCAGTGGGCGGTTACCCCTAGAAGGGAGAGGTTGTTTCAAGACGTCCACGCATCCACTGTTAGTGAGACGCTATGAATTCCAGCAAACATCTCTACAAGCTTCAGTAGGACTTCTGTATACATGGCAGCCGCTGTTGCTTTCACCGCATCAGGGCCAGGGACATCGCCAACGGACTGTGTCCCATAGTACCATAATCTTCTGAATGACTTCTTCTTCACGAGTTGCCATGGAAGATCGTTGTCGCATATGAATCGGACAAACTCTTCCTTCGTGCGCTCCGTGGAGATGCCACATAAGTAAAGCTTCGCTGACAGGAAGTCATACTCGAACAACGTCTTTTGATTCTTGGGGACGCCCTTCAGTTGATTGTGAATTTTGCGATGCGCCTTCTCTACATGTCTCCAGAACACGTTCGTGCTCTTATCCTTATTCCTCCTGATAATGACCTTATGATCGGGGTTTTGCGCTAGACACAACGTACACTGATACTCGTCCGGGATGAGTTCTATAAATCGGTCTAAAACTTTAGACCGCTTGCGCCTGCCACTTCGAGATGACACATTGTCATCGATCTCCACCACGTCGTACTCCTACGACTCAAACACCGTGGCTCTAGCTGTTGACTTCGGAGTGGTAACAGATGTGGATTCCATATCTACAAATGACTCTATAAATAATAATGTTTTTTTAACCACACTAATGAACATAATGACCTTTGAAAATTTTAACAGTAGGACAAAATCCTAGAAAATGCTTTGAAAAACAACCTAATTCCCCAACAGACTTATTTAAAATTGTGATTTTTTTGTTTTAGAAAAACCAATACACATAGCAAACTCCGCTTAAATTAAACATCATGCAGAACCCCTAAAAAGTATTTCGAATACAACTTGTTGTTTTAAAATAGTAATTGTTTTGTATTACAGAAATCCGTACATAGAGAGAGAGTGTGCTAATTAGAGCTAAGGAATTAGAGAGGGAAATCAAGATAGAACACAAAACCAGAGTTAATTAAACAGCCACTCAGATATTGAAAAAAAAGATGGAGAATAAGGAATGCCTACAGATTGTTGAAAGGGTACAGAGCGAGAAAGAGAGAGTTGCAAAGAACACAAAAACAGGGTCAAAGAAGTCTCCGTGGACAGTGAGGGATGGAAAGAAGGAATGCCTAGAATCGTTGATAAGGTAGAGAGTGCTAGAAAGAACACAAAAGCAAAGTCAGTAGAAGTCAGAAAGGGATAGAGAAAAAGAAAGATGGAGAAATTTAAATTTTGGAGATAGAAACATAGGAATTGAGATAGGGAGAAAGAGAAATAGGGAGATAAGCGATGGATGGTGAAATAGAAAGATGGAGAATTGGAGATAGGGGGATAGATAAGTAGGGAGATAAGAGATGGATGGTGAAATAGAAAATGGAGAATTGGAGATATGGGGAACTGGGGTAGAGAAATAGGGGGATCAAAAAGGATCAAGAAATAGGGAAAATGAAAATTTGAAATAGGGAGAAAGAGAAGTTGGGAGGTCAGAGAGGGATTGACAAATAGGGAGAATGAGAATTTGAGAAAGGGAGAAAAAGAAATAGGGATATCAGAGAGGAAGATCAGAGAGCAATGATCGTTCCTTTAGTGAAGTCTGAAGCGTATGATCAGATATGGCATGGAAGAAGATCAACGTGAAGGAAGAATATCAGATATAGCATGGAAATTTTTTTTGCAAAACTCACCAGGAGAGAACGACGAAGAAAATCAGTGTGAACGGGAAATTTCCACACTTCACCTTCACGAATTGCCATAGAAGAGAATTGGAGATATGGGGAACTGGGGGTAGAGAAATAGGGGGATCAAAAAAGGATCGAGAAATAGGGAAAATGAGAATTTGAAATAGGGAGAAAGAGAAGTTGGGAGGTCAGATAGGGATTGACAAATAGAACCAGAGTTTGAGAGAGATCGTGAGAGAAAATGAAAAAATTAAAACCACAGATTGAGAGAGATCGAAAAAAAAAATTAACAAATTAAAAGCAGAGTTTGAGAGAGATCGAGAGAGAAGATTTACAAATTAAAACGAGAGATAGATACGTACCTTGCGAAAATCTCACTCCACTCGCTGATTCGTGCTCCAGCAGGTTGGTTCCACCTCTCCAAGCCAAGATAGTCAGGACACCTCTCCAAGCCAAGCCAGGACACCTCTCGTCCTCTCCTCACCAGACAGCAGGCCAGCAACTCACGCAGACACGCAGTCGGCAGTCGGCAGTCAGCAGTCCCGCCGATTTGATTTCAAAAGGCTAGGGCAGTTGGGCAGGGGCGGCTGAAATTTCGTTTATTTTCGTCCCATTGGACGAAATTTCGTCCCATGGACTTGGGACGGATCGAAACATCATCCCAGCGTATGCAGGACGAGACGATCCAGACGACCTATCCTCCCGGGTCACTCACCGGACGGTCAGGTGGACGAGGCTCGTCCCGTCCTCGTCCACCGTCCTCGTCCGGGACGATCCGGATGTATATCCACAAGCCTCGCTCTTATTGAAGCAACCAAGTCCTAAATCCACATAACTATGTTATCCAACCATTCAGTCCATAGAGGGTTTGTGCTTGAATCCACATAACTCACTCCCTTGCTTGGTCTCCCTCTCCCCCTAGGTTACTCTCTCTATCTTGGATTACTTGCTGTCTCTTGGACTCTCTATCTATCTCCTTCTCTCTATTGGGCACCTTCACTCTTTTGGACTCCCTCCATCTCTCTATCATAGATATATATATATATGTGCACTTATTAGAAGTCAATTATAGGGGTAAAATTTATGAGAACATAATATAAGTGTGTTCTCAGCCCTTGGCCCCCTCGCATCATAGGAAAGCAAGAACAGTTCTGTAAGAACAAAGCATCTCTTTGAACCAGGATTTTACCAGGTGCCCTCAGCCTAAAGGCCTCGAGTGTCGCTTTGCTCTAGCGTTCTTGTTGGACAGCAAACTCCAAAACTCCAGAACTCCGAAACTCCAGAATATATACACACACACATGTTATATTGTAGTGTATACATACAATAGCATATTTATAAATATTTTGATCTACGACCACCATATCTCTTATTTTTTTCTAAACATAAAACAGTTTTACTGTCCCTTTTATTCAACATTTAAAGTTTGATTACCATCGTCATCCATGACAGCTATCCCAACATGTCACCCATTTGAGACTCTCTCTCATTGTCACATCACCCATCACAGGTCTTTCATCACATCATCCATCACCATCATGGGGTAAAAAATGTCACATGTCACCAACAAATCAACAGCCACAGATCTATCATTGTGATGAATGATGTGATGGATGACGTTTGTCATTCCCTAGCATGAGGATTGTGTTAGGGAAAAATATGTCATAGGATTTTGTGGATCTATAGATACTTTTATGAAGATCTTGTTAGCTTCTAAAAGGATTTCCTTCTTCAAAACCTAGTTGCTAATGGGCCTCAAGAAATAGGCTTTTGGGCAACATCAGTTACTGCATCATGCATATTCCTTTCTTTTACTATGTATTTTTCTTTTTCTTTAATCTCATAGGTGGCGGTGGCATTTGGTGATAAGATCACACTGAAAGCCACATGACATGGCCCCTTAAAAAAGTGTTGCCATGTCACACACACATAATTTAAAATATTTAGTTGTTTTTTGAATTTTTTGTGTAGGATATATGGCACTCTTAGAGTTTCCATTCACAGAAGATGAGGAGATCTTGCCACTCGTATCTCTAGGTATTTCTAAATAGCCAATGAAAATGGAAAAAAATGAGGAAGTGATAGCGCTGTCGATGAGGAGATACAAAAATGGACAGCTAGGATTTATCCAACTTACAAGCATGATATGTAATGATCCAAAAGGCCAATATAGCTTTTTATTTACACCCTCTTTCCATACATCCCATCTTATCTATAAATAGAGCATTGTTCTTTTTAATAAAGTATCCTTAAACGTGCTTGCTACATGTGTGGGCTGATTGAAAGACAGTGTGTTTCTGAGATTCATGAATTTAGTCCTCGGCATCTTGGGTGTGTAAGAAGAGGCAACAGAGAATAAGGGGGCCTGTCTGCACTTACAAAAGATCGTAATCCTTGCAGAATATTAGGATCTATAATAATCATCCTTGCCTTACTTTGGTTATTACTACCTCATCATAAAATCTTAATATCACATCACCTCATCACACATTCTGATCATGTGTTACATATTTCATGTCACCGGTCTTCATCATCATACAATCATCCCCCTTACATAAATTGTTCTTCTCATCTCATCTGTCCTTTCAACCTAATTTATTGTCACTCCCTTCTTTCTCTCACTCGTTCTTATAATATACTTATTATCATTATCTTCTATAATCATCAAGTTCTCACCTATATTGTCATCATCTCTTGACATAGTAATTAACATTTATCTTCGCTCATCTCATTAATCATTATTTAAATTGTATAAAAACCTCAATCATTATTCTTGATGGAGATAATCACCAAATAGATTTACATAAATGAGTACATGTCTATGTTTTTATTGAGTAGAATTAAAACCACCAATGTTATATTAATTCTGGTCACTACTGATAATGGGTATAATGTTGCTCGAAAGCCAATCCAACTTCCATATCTTGATCATATTCACTAAATTTAAATTTAATTATCAATATCGTGCGATATATTTATGGAAAGATATAACACATTTAGTTTTTAAACATGTGTTCTATATATTAAAATTTTAAATATACTGAAAAGACGATCATCAAATTATCATGATAAACTATCACTTTTTAAATATCACTCATATGATGAGTACGCATGATCTTGTATCCATTTGTTTGAAGGCACCAATGATTGGTAGTGCGGGTATTCAGGTAAAGAGTTTAATAAATTGATCCATATGAAACCTTTATTAGTATAACAGTTAAATATCAAACATTTTGATCTGTGTTACAGTTATGTAAGTGTTACTTATATTTGAGATGCCAAAGACACCTTGTGGATAGAGAATTATGTTTGACACTTAAGTAAGTCTCTAATCATGTGATCCTAATTACAGTTAGCCAAGTGTAATAAGTAGTTCACAAAAGTGATTTTGTGGTCAAGATTAATGATGACATGCTATTTATCATATGAATGTTTTTGAGATTTGATACTTATTTGCATTAAAATAGTTACATGTGTGTTATGAAACTTAAGATAATTCCATATATTTATATAGTCAAATTATACTTTTTATGAAAGTTTCTGACATCATATTTGTGAATAAAATAATTTTCTGATTCACTACACATATTTGGGAACCTTCAGACATTATTATTTGTCGATATATTATTTTTGAAGTCAGAATGTATATTTTTTAGGACTTGCCACACGATTAGACATGTCATTATCATCTAATCATGAACTATAGAGTGCATTTTTTTTTGAAAAAAGGGAGAGTAAATGAATGAAAAGAAAAATATACATGAGTTATAGTCAATGCAAATGTGAAACTGAGAAAGCATGAACACATGGCACAATAAATGCAGTTTTTATGGCATATAAGGCCCACACACATGGAAACATTTAGTTGGCCGAAAGAAAATCATTTTGGATCAATAAAAAAACTTTTTAGAGTGTACGAACACATATATATGACTGCCATTTAGGCACACATAATTACGACATAATCTACAGTAAATATGGGGATTTACTGACATACTAGTGTTCTAAAATTTGGATTGATGAGAAGAGAGAATATCTAATGACCCGTTCTAGTGCAACTTGCGAATGTACTATCTCATAACCCAAAAAGATTTTTGGGGTAAAAATACAGGGGCATATTATGTCTCTCATCTCTTTCTGTAAATAGCTAATGACCGATAAAGAGACCTCTTCGTCCATTGAAGCAACACGTTGGAGTTTCTCCTAGATTTGTAGGTCGAATGAAGTAGCGTAATGTGTGATCCATCAAGTTATTGATCAAAGTTATAAGGCAGAAGACAAGTAGGTGGGATCTCTTTCTATCAGAAAATTGACCTTATCCTGATAGAATGTAAGAATATATGGTGAGTCTCCTTTCAATTTTATTATCATCTTTCCAATATGCATCTAATTTACCCATTGTTTATTCATCTTTTCTTATTCTATATTTATATAAATTGGTATTCTCCCGTTAATGCATATATCTGTCATTGCTTACCATCCTTCTCATCCTACCATTATTTTTATTTTATAAGATATTTATTTTCTTCACCTAAAAATCATATAAAAAGGCATTAAATGCCTAATATATATATTTTTCAGATTGAGAAGACCCTTGCTCTTCATTACTAGTCATGTTATTTAATGTTAAATTTCTTTCAAAAATTCACTAATTCATGTATCAATGTTGAATCATTTCTCCAAATTTGAGTTCATCAATGGGATTGTTCCTCCTAGATAGAATATCAGACTGACTTAAGGAAGAATATGTACTTAAATCCATTGCTATGGGTGATGAAAATATTGTGCAAGGTGCCGTCCAATGCATTCGTACTAACTAGAATGATTGACTAGGGTTTAATAGTTAACTATGCTTAAATACAATACTTTCATGAGGTATAGTTAACCATTAATATTAGTAATATAACATAGGCTCACAACTCAACCTATAAATTGGGTTAAAATTGACCATTGACTAATTAATCTATGTGAATATACACTTAATTTATGTTTGATCAAGGTGATTGGAGTATTAAATTTTATAACTTGTATGAAAACTACTGGAAGAGTATAAATATGGGTCCGAAACTATTTTTAGCTTCCATAAAACGAGACTTAGGTGTGCCCTTCTCCTATATTGTTCTAAAAAGCATACAGTAGTGCACAAGATGGTGAGGAGATCCTGTACGATTCCAAGTAAAGCACATCGATTGAACGATGAGAAGTTCTCGTGTTCTGAAGGTCCTAGAGAGGTTTAGAGGATGGACACGTCAATGGCTTGAAGAGACTTGTCCAAGGAACACAATGATAGCAGATGTTTCATACGCAAGGCGATCAAACCATCTAATGATTTGGTTTTAGACTGTTTTGATTTGTTTCATTCCTACAATGTCAAATTGTTTCATATAGTCAATCTAGCCTACAAAACCCAACAACATGTACCAATGACTTGACTAGGAGAGGGAGAATGTTAAGCTCTGAAGGCCTTGCATTTCATGACACGTGCTCCAGATACTTTGCATATGTAGATAGATCTCGAGGAGCGCAGGAGCACATCTTTTGTGGACGCTTAAGAGCATCTTGTGCCATGACCTTATGCAGTAGGACACACGTGTGAAGTGCCAAAGTCTTAGAAGATGGAAGAACACACTAGGAAGATAGAGGAATATGAAGAGCAATTCTTTGGGTCTTCCAGCTAGTTGCTGATACTGCTTGCATACAAAGAATTCAGGTTATTGAGTGTTTGTGTAAGGGATAAGATCCTTTGTGAGGTCGGCTCAGCATGTTGCTTAGGCCAACCTCATACTATATCTACTACCCTTGGCATAGAGGTTTAAAAATTCCAAGCCATTCCCCACATCCGTATCAACTATATAATAAAGTTTCTGTTGTGCGCTGGTGAAGGCTACTTGACAACGTGCTGGAGCAAGGCTGGAAAAAGGTTTAGACTACGGTCGCCTGGCTGCGAAGTCTAACTGAATGGTATCCAGGGTCAGGGTTTGTTAAAGACCAGAAGGGGGACTGGGATTGGTCAATGACAGAACTAGGACGTGACCAATTTCTACCTTTGACCAGAATAGGATGGAGGGGGGTCGAGCGATGACAGTGCTCTGGGCAATATGGCTGCACTACAATAATGCAGTATTTAGGGGCGCTAAGGTGTCCAAGGACAGCTCGTCCACGACGTCGAGGGCATCATGGCATCATAGATCACCAGAGGGGTAATCGGATAAGGGAGGGTTGGCCAGGTAGTGAGGAGAGTTTTAGACATCTTCTGGGATTCAAGGCTAGTGAAAATGGCCTTTTACACCGTCCTATAAAACTGGTGGGCCCAGAGATTAAAGAAAAAGATTTTAAAATGAGAAAGTGAAAAAGAAAAATTTAAACGGAATTGCAGAATTGGTTCCACGTGGCACCTTGAACGCGTTGCAGTGTGAGCCCCACGATTACCTCACTTTTCCTTGGCGTCTACGCATAACCGGCGAGAGCGTTGTTCCTTCCCCGGCGTCTACGTTTTTTGTTCGATCGCCAGGCGATGAAGATCGCCGCGACGTGTTTTAGTCGGTGATATTAGGTTCTTGATTCGGAGAGAAAATTTGTCAGTGGCGCCATGTTCGAAGACTACGTATGTCTCTTTCTAATTCTTCTCTTGCTTTTGCTTTGGCCCCTATAATGTGTATTGTCTCGGCTCCATTGTTTGTGTGATGTTCGGGATATGAGTATATGGCAGCGGTCGGACCTCCGGTCCGGACAGTCGGTGATTTTCGGTGTGTATGTACATATTTATGGATTAGTGTTTATACATTGTGTAGTTCATTTTATGTTTTTCTTGTAATTTTGTTAGACGGTTACGTTTTTTTCTATTTTTTTCTATTTTTTTTCTGTGTCCTACCGATTAGGAACTGAAGCTCGAGAATGTAGACTGCTTGAACCTTTCAATCAGTCCCTTCTTGCATCTTCCTCGTGATTCTGGAATAAGTTACAATGTAAACAGCTGGTGATGCTCGATGATTTTGCTTTCTCATCATATTTGGCATATGATGATGTGGTTGGGGATGGTAATACTGATGATCACATTGACTAGGAGAATGTCGATGATGGTTGAGCCAACTTTGAAGGGCTTGGCCAGGGCGTGAGGTGTTTTATTTTGTAACCCTTTTTTTCCTGAAAATTGGTTGTCTCATATTGGAAGATTAAGATCTCACGTCTCTCTATTTTTCCATTTATGAAATTGAATAAAAGATTTTGTCACTTATGTCATCGTTTCCTTATATCTTTAATAGACTGACATCTAGCTCTTACTACACTGGGCCGTTAGATTATATCTTAGTTCTGCTTTGTGATACTTGCAGGTTTTGTATCTTCTTCGGAGGTATTTAGGAGAATACGTCCAGGGTCTTTCCCCTGAACTCCTCAGAATCAGTGTCTGGAAAGGTCATTACTTAATACTTGCACTCTGCTTTAATGGTCTTTTGTTACCCTCTGTATACTATTTTTTCGTAGCCAGGTAATATTGAATGGCTGAGACTGGATACACCATTGGATATACGTAGAGGTGGAAAACTTTGATGTAGTGTCCCTTAGATGTATGTTTTCTTTTTTGAGGAAAAGAGGGAAGATCACCCAAGAAGAGACATCAACCCGGAATTAATGATAGATAAATTAACAGGTATGTTATAACATACATCCCTTAGGTGTATGTCACTGTTCTAGTCTGATTTTTTCAACAAAAAAAATACTCTGGTGATTATTATTGACATTGGCACTGATCCTGCTACCGGACTCGATAATATGTTTGGAGCCTCATTCATGATCTCACTGATTTTTGAGGCCGCTGTTGTTATACCTGCTTATAACGAAACTTTGTGTATGATGAAGCTCCTCATGCATTCCATTACGCATTCAGTGTTTTCATTTGTAGAAATATGGAGTCATATTGCTTAGCGCTTTGTTGACTCAGCCTGGACATTTCCTTTACCAAAAATTATTCTGAATTTACCCCTGTTACATCACTTAATGTCTCTGTATCAATTTTTAATTTCTCTTTTCAGGGGATGTGGAGCTGCGAGATTTGAACTTGAAGACTGAAGCACTCAATTCGTTGAAGCTTCCTGTAATTGTACACGCTGGCTTTATTGGGAGCATAACTTTGAAGGTAGCCATTTGGGTGAAAAATTCGTTTATTTTGCATTATACTGTCTTGATGGCATTTTGGGTGAAACTTCTGGATTTATTCCTCAATTAATCTCCTAAAATGGCTTATTCTCTTGGGTTGATCACCGATTTCGGGTGATCTTGCTTCTTTTCTTTAAAAAAATAGGGTTTATTCTCCGGGTCCAGAAATCTAGTAGAAAAAAAGATTGAGAATCAAAATTTTGCATGCAATATCTGCATCTATGGTGTCCCTATGTTGGCCAAATTGGAGATATATTCTATTTCTTTCTCTCTTGACAATGCTTTTTGGAAGGATATCACAAGATGAATAGGTAGAAAGTATTAGTTGAAATATAATCGATGATGCTTGGATTCTGGATTGGTTTTCAGAAGCGATCACCAAAAAGACAATCGTCAATGGTTGGCACTTCTACGGCTGAATGTAATTCCTTTTGTTTTTGTCAACAGGATCCATGGTTGGTCGGCATTTGACCTAGCCGCCAGCCAGCTCGGGAAGAAAACTCAAGAAAGAGACTTCTCTATTTTACTCTTAGGGTTTCTCTGGTTTAAAACCAGAGATTTACAAACAAATGGGCCGAGCCCATATTGGAGTGCAACAGCGGATTGATAAGTCAGTGGGTCCCTTATATGTGGGGCCCACAGATAAATAGGAAATAGAAAAATAAATAAAGACGGAAGTTAGTCTTCTGATGACACCCCCACTCAAGCTGGTGCATAGATGCTATCAATGCCCAGCTTGGACACCATGTGCTGGAAGTTGCTGCTTGGAAGGCCTTTGGTTAAAATATCAGCTAGTTGATCTGATGATGGAACATACTTCATCTGAATAATTCTGGAGTCAATTTTCTCCCTAATAAGGTGCCTGTCGACCTCTACATGTTTTGTCCGATCGTGCTGGACTAGATTATGTGCAATGTCAATTGCAGACTTACTGTCACAGTACAGGGTGATTGGGGTTTCCTGAGAGAAACCTAAGTCTTCCAGAACTCCTTTGATCCACAACGCTTCACATATTCCTTTGGCAACAGATCTGAACTCTGCTTCTGCACTGGATCTGGCTACAACGTCCTGTTTTTTACTTCGCCAGGTAATCAAGTTTTTTCCGATGAAGGAGCAGTACCCAGATGTAGAGCTTTACAGAATAATCACTGTCTTTTCTGAATAGTAATCCTAGCCCAGCTGTTCCCTTCAGATAGGCTAGCACTCTATGCACCACTTGCCAATGTGTTTCCCTTGGATCATGCATGAATTGACTCAATACTCCAACGGCAAAGGCTATATCTGGCCTGGTATGGTTCAAGTAGATAAGTCTACCAACCAATCTTTGATATTGCTCCTTGCTGACTCGACTGTCGTCCTCACACAATCCAAGCTTCAGGTTTGAGTCAATCGGGGTACATGCAGGCTTGGAGTCCAGCATTCCGGTATCCTTCAGGAGGTCCAGTGTATACTTGCGATGAGAGATGAAGATACCTTCTCTTGAGTAGGCTACTTCAATTCCCAGGAAGTATCTCAAAGGACCCAAGGCTTTGATGGCAAATAACTGTGATATTTGGTTACTCAGTTCTTGAATACCTTTTCCATCACTTCCAGTGATTATAATATCGTCTACATAAACCCAAAATGCCACGACCCCCCCTGAATGAGAGTGTCTGACAAACAAAGTGTAATCCCAGTTACTCTGAGTGTACCCCATAGTTTTCATGGCTAATGAAAATTTTCCAAACCAGGCACGTGGTGACTGTTTCAGTCCGTAGAGTGTCTTCTTCAGCCGGCAGACTCTGTTGCCAAACCAAAAATAATATCCCGGTGGTGGTTGCATGTATATTTCTTCTTCTAGATCTCCATGCAGGAAGGCATTCTTGACATCATACTGATTCAAACCCCACCCCGAGTTTGCTGCCAGTGCGATTAGTATCCGCACAGTGTTGAGTTTTGCCACTGGTGCGAAGGTCTCTGTATAGTCAATGCCATATGACTGACTATATCCTTTGGCTACAAGTCTAGCCTTACACCTCTCCAATGAGCCATCTGAATTGTATTTTACAGTGTAGACCCACTTACAGCCTACACATTTCCTGCCCTTTGGAAGTGGTACTAATTCCCAGGTTTCATTTTTCTTGAGGGCCTCCATCTCGGCATCCATTGCTAACTTCCACTTGGGGTTTTTCACGGCCTCTTCCACAGTGCCTGGCACACTCACCTCATCCAGCTTGGCAAGGAAGGTGTGATATTCTGGCGAGAGTCTTTTGTAGCTAACCACATTGCATATAGGATATTTCGGATGTTGAGTGCAGGCTCTCTTCCCTTTTCTCAAGGCCACTGGCCAACTCAAGTCTTCCTCCCCTTGCATTGGGTCTTCTTGTCTTGCATCAGTCTCCTCTGTCCTTGTCTCCTGTTGCTCAATTTCCTCAAGCCGTGGCTCATTCTGATCTTCAACATCTCTGATCTGGTCATGCTCTTCCACTGGTAATTCTCTCCTGATGGCAGTCTCTTCCCGCAACTGCCATTCAATATCTCCTCTGCACTGTGTTGAATTATCATGAACTCCCTCAGTTGGATCAGCATAGAACATCTGCTGCTCGTTAAAAGTCACATCTGCTGAAACAATGATCTTCCTCTGGCCAGGGAGAAAGCATCTGTAGCCCTTTTGAGTTGGAGAATATCCAACAAATATTGGTTCACCATGTGGCAGAACCCCTGAATGATGTCAGGTACCTGTCTTATTTTTGAACAGGTGTACCCACATACTTCTGGTGCAGTCATCAACCAAGACAATAAACCATCTCTTGCCTGAGATTGATGGGGTTCTACATGGCCCCCACACATCAGCATGAATCAAAATGAATGGCCGTAAGCTCCTCTCACTAGTATTTTTAAATGATGCACGTTTGTGTTTCCCCAAATGACATGAGTCACAAACGACTTTAGACAAATCCAGAGGTTCAACAAAGGTAGGGAACATTTTTCTTAAAATAGCAAAAGAGGGGTGCCCGAAACGAGCATGCATCATCTTCAGCTGCTCCAGTCTTCCAGATGTAGCTGCTCCTGCCACCATCATTGCTTTTTGTGTGCCATCATCCAGCTGGAGTAGCCCATTCTTCTCTTTAATTGATCCAATCTTCATATTTAGTATCTTGTCAAACACAAAACATCCATCAGACCTCAGAATGACTGAGCAATTAATATCTTTGATTAGTCGCTGTGGAGAAATCAGTTGTGCCCTTAACATAGGCACATGAAGAACATCTTTAAGCATTCCTACCTCTTTAATATGCACTGTACCAATGCCTGCGACTTGGAGAATTTCTCCTCCAGCAGTAATCACTTTCCTCTGATTCTCACAACAAGCATAGGAATAAAATTTGGAGCAATCAGGGGTCATATGATCTGTCGCTCCTGAGTCAATGATCCAACTCATGCCTAGAACGGACGTTTGAAAACAAGTAGAACATGATAATCACCTGATCTGGTCATGGAGGCAGATCCGAATAGAGACTTGAGTCTTTCCACCTCTTCTCTCAGCACAGATATCTCTTCCCCCGTGTTCCTGGGCAGCATTTTGGACTCTTCAGGGGCAACTGTTTCACGTCCTTCTTGAGCACTACTTTGGACTGTTACTGCATTAGCCTGACCTTGGCGAGGAGGTCGATTCTGCAATTTCCAACATTGTTCAATGTTGTGATTTCGCTTCTTGCAGTATTTGCAGAACATGGCCTCCCGTGACTGAGACTGTGACTGTATCTGAGGCTGTGGCTTCCAATTCTGACTCCTCTGATCCCCTTGAACTGTCTGAGATCTCTGAGGCTTCTGTGTCGTCGTCTTAGCCATCAACCCGGTGGCACTTTCTCCATGGCCAGATTCAGCCATCACACCCAGCCTTTCTTCTTCTTCTCTCGCCAGTCTGATGGCTTCCTCTACATCAGGTACAATTTCACGATTCAGCAATTGACTCCGCATGCTTTCATACTCAGCATTAAGGCCCAACAGAAATTTGTAGAGCCTATCCTTCTTTGTATATTGCCATTCGTCTGACTCAGGATCCTTGATCGGCCTGTAGTAATCAATCTCTTGCCAGATAGCCTGTAGTTCATTGGCATATGCCGTGACCGTCTTGTCCCCTTGAACCAAATTGGCAGCCCTAGCAATTAGGCTGTATATTCTCCAATCCTTTCCCTTCGAATTGCCTTTGTGGGCATGATCCCAGATTGCTTTGGCTGTCTTCAGGAGGAGGAAGTTTTTACACTGATTTCCAAGCATGCTCCCAAGGAGCCAAGCGCAGACTAAGGCATCATCCTGCCTCCATCCTTTGTACCCCGCACTGTCAGGGTCTCTAGTGATGAATAAATGGTCAGACAGAGCTCTCCCTTCCAGGATGATCTCCACGTACTCACCCCAATGGAGTGCATTCAACCCATCGTATTTGAGGGGTTCAGGAGCACTTGGAAAGGTGTGTTGCACCACATTCTCGCGGTCTTGTAGTACAGAATCACTCGAACCCGCCTTCGCCATCTCTTTGGCCATTATCAAAGCCCAGAGAACCTAAAGAAAAAACTTTTCTGATACCTTGAAATAGCGAGTTGCTTCCATTGCGTCTTCCCCAAACGAGGAGCTCTTCACGCCCAGCTCTGATACCATGTCAACAGGATCCATGGTTGGTCGGCATTTGACCTAGCCGCTAGCCAGCTTGGGAAGAAAACGCAAGAAAAAGACGGAAATATCCACCGTTACCCATAGGTTTTTCCATCTCACAGAATGACCAATATGCTCCTCGACACTAAGTAAAATAGGAGAATGACTCTCATGTTAATTTTTTTTGTAAAACTGAAACATCAAAGAAAGGAGGGGGTATATGGGAGACAATGAAAACATGATGTTAACCCTAGGAGGGGGAAGTGGATCAAGAGAGATGGAGTGAGAAGGAAAATAGAATAATGTCCCAAAGATGTTACAAGAAGAGGGTATATATATATACCCTAAGTGAGAGAAGAGAGATAAAGGGCTAATGGGCTTATAGAACAGGGCCCATTAGCCCGATATAGGAATATATCACTAACACATGACATTAATTACATCTGAGAGGCATATTGATATTTTTTTAAAACAAATGGTGTTCATGCGCTATTTCAGGATACCTGTTTCTGTTGTGTTTTGTTATTGTTACCATAATGCTTATTTGTGTTTTGTTATTGTTACCTGTTTCTGTTTCTGTTCTGCTGTTTGTACCCTCTTAGAGGAATGACACACTTTAGAGGTTTTAAAAACTGAACTCAAGTGAGTCATATGATCAGTTGCACCGGAGTCTAAAATCCAGATAGCAGAATTTTGAGGTACATTACTTAAAGTTGAGAGGCATAGGGAGTTACCTGAAGAAGCCATTGAAGTGGACCCAAGAATTTCAGTTGCCTTGAGCTTGCTCTGAAGTTGATGTAATTCCTCTTTGAGTCGTTCAATGTCCTGAACCGAGGTGTGCTGTGGAGTAGCATCATTTCATCTCCTACAAACTTTCTTTCCAGAGCTTTGTCATGGATTATGCATGGATCATTTTGTGCGTGATGTATGTCAACTTGCTAAACACAAAAGAACCACTTATCCTTTAACTGACTCTTCTGCTACTACAGTTTTTGAATTAATACATTGTGATGTTTGGGGACCAGCTCCCTTCACTGACCTTTATGGATTTCGATGGTTTATTGTTCTAACGGATGATGTTAGTTTTTTCACCTGGATTCACTTAATGAAACAACAATCAGATGTTTTCCTTATCATCAAAGAATTTGTTGCTATGATACAACGCCAATATGGTACTCTCATTAAGCGATTCCGAACAGACAATGGCTAGTCTAACGGCTAGTTTCTTTAACATTTTGTTATTGTTACCATAATGCTTATTTGTATTCAATTTCATGCAAAGAAAGCAGGGAGTAATTAGTTCCTGAAACAGTTGTTTGAACATTAATCCTCACTTTCGGTTGTCAACAGGTTCCATGGAAAAGTCTTGGCAAGGAGCCTGTTGTTGTTCTAATTGACCGCATTTTTCTTGTAGCTCACCCCATGCCAGATGGGCACGGCCTCAAGGCAAGTTAATAAACCTAATTTCTGATGATTGATGTTTGTAATGTTTTAATGTTTTTGAACATATTTCTGTTGAATTTGTATTTTTCCTTCCAAGCTCTATAACTAATGTATTTTTTTTTAAGAATATAACTAATGTCTTTTTCTTATAGAAAGAAGATAGAGAAAAGCTTTTTGAGGCCAAGCTGAAGCAAATCGAGGTAACCAATTTCATTTTATGAATGCAAAAAAAGTTTTAGTCTTGAATTTGATAACGGATCTGGTCTAGTCTTCTTATCATCAGAATTTTTTTATTTATGTTCAGTTACCTCAGGATCATAGATTGGTGAGTTGAGAACGAGTACTTTAATCCTACCGATTTCATTATGTTGTTACTGTTGTAATATACAACTTTAGCTAGAAGAAAGTGTTACAGTCAGAGCCAGCATCCACAAAGCAGTTCGGACCACAAGATCATCAGATGGCCACGTGACAATGGCTTTGAGAAGGTCATGCAGAAAAAGAGGGAGAATAATCCTAGCTTTTTACTGCCTGATCGGGTGCGATAAGGGAGAATTGTTTGGAGGTGCGACGATAAAAAAATGACATAGGTAGATGTAAATAATAAAAGAGCGGAAAAGTATCTTTGCAAATAATTTATTGACAGGATTGATCTTGCAGGTCGGATGTAATCAAAGAGAGAAATAAATTGATATGCTACGAGAGGAAATAGCACGTCAAAATTTTTAATCAGGTTTTAGGATATGTACAGGTTGTATTGGGCTTATACTGACCAATAACCTAGCATGATATCATTTCGGTTGGCCACTGCCTCAAATTATGTGTTATAACTGTCGTATCACGTGATAGGTCATCCTCTGTTAACAATTATTATGGCTGAGAATGATCTGACAACATCTTATCCAATTCAAGGGGTAGCTGAAGCTGACTGGGATGATCTGCACCAGCCTACAGGACTTGAGAAAGATGTGAGGAATGAACTGATGGGGCATTTTTGGTCGGCCTTCATTTCCTGCAGGCAGCTGGTGGATGGTGTGGTAGTGGCAAGTGAAACATGAGCGTTATAAAAGAGAAGTGGGACTAAGAGCTTCATGTTGAAAGTTGACCTTTGCAAAAGTGTATGATTCCTTGAATTGAGATTTTTTATGGTCCTCTATGAGGAAGAGAAGCTTTCTCGCTGATTGTGTGGCATGGGTTCAGTGATGTGTTATGTCCCATTCTTTTTTGATCCTGGCGAACGATTTCGTGAAGGGGGGCATGGATCCCTCCATAATTGTTTATTGAAATATTATGTTGTTGGCAGGGATGTATGTTGGCACCGTCATTGTTTGTCCTAGCAGTGGATGCTTGGCTACATGTACCATAAATGCACCACAATGAGGTGGTGTTTATTGGGAGGATGGTCTCAACGGTCAACAATTTTTTATTGAAAAAAGTCAACGGACAACGCTTTTTTATTGAAAAAAGTCAACAGACAACATTCTTCATAATGTGGAATCTCTTATGGCATACTAGTTTAATGGGTGATGGAGGGACCATTTTGGCCATCATGTGTATTTATCACCCATCTCTTTTAATATGAGAAGGAACAGATTATGAGACAAATTTCACTCTTCTTTGCTCCCCTCCTATGGGGAGGGTGGCCTTATTTGAAGGGAAAACATGCAAGTGGAGCAGATTATGACAATACCTCTAAGATAAAATGGGGATCGTATCATCAGTAAGCCAAAATGGAACCTCTGTGGTTCTCTGCATTATAAGCCCTTGGATTTGTTGACTGTTCCCACTACTTGGACCATCCGATGGGCAAGGTCTGGGCTTGTATCATTGAGTTCGCGACCCAGGATTCTACTTTTTATTCAGTCTAGTCACTGTGCATATTTTTTCCTTATGCGACTTAAATGCCTTTCTATGGAAGGTCCAGGCAACACATACCATTGAACACAGTGTGTTTCTCCTGGGAACATTCAGCCTTGGCTCTGATACTATGTTGGATACTGATAGAATATCGCCACAAGTTCATTCCTCCAGGAGCAGATCAATTTAGAAGGCTGTTGCTGTCAGATTACGGAATCACACTTGAAGAAACCCAGAGGAGAAGGATGGGTTGAGAGAAAACAGAAATATTCTCGTTAGGTTTTAGGTACCACAACAGGAATACAAATAGAGAGTAGAAGAGAGAGAGAGAGAGTAAAGCAGGGGTACATAAGGAAAGGGAAAAATAACATATTCAACAACACTGATACAAGGCGTTTCTTCTCCGAGCAATATCAACGGAAGACGAAGAGAAACCGGTCTCGAAGAGCTCACGTGCGTACTGAAACATCCCACGTGCGAGGAGAAAATAAATACAAACGGCGGGAAACGAGAAGGCATCATAGAAGCGACTTTTGGCAGAGGCAGTTGCAACAGCAACTGAGGGCTGTGAGTGGGATCAGGCCTGCGACCAGAGAGGGGAACTCTTGCCAAGGATCTCCTCGGAGTCTTCTATCATCTACCTCTTTTCCTTACACCAACTCTTGTTTCCTATTTCTACCTTTGAAGGTTTTGGGAACCATCTACGTACATTGCTCAGCTATAGTCTTTTGGTGTTTTTCATCATCGTTTGGAACAAGGTCCTATACGTATCAATACTTCACGATTGTGGAGTTCCTAACACACATGAGTGAAGAGAAGAGTCTACTGATTTGGGGAATCACCCCTTTTTTAAAGGGTAAATGGTATTGGCTTCTCTTGTATGCGGTTGGACCTGAACCCAATAATGTTTAATGTTCAATTGTAAATGAGCATGGATACATAAAACTCGTGAGGGCACCCATTGAAAGGAAAGTGGGAAGGCCTTAACAGTCTGAATGATCAATGATGACAGTTATAAACTTCAAAAAAATTTCCTGTCAATTTTCTATCTGTATTCCTAATCGTCTGACTTTTCTTTTGGATAGGGTATATTTTGACTTTTTCAAATTCTTAACGGACTTGTATGTTGAGACACATTTTTTCTCATTTTTTTGTATCTTTGATTCTGGTATTCTGCTGTTCGTAGGAAGCAGAGGTGGCAACATTGGAAGCAGCAAAAAGAAAACCAAAGTTTGGCCGTGTATGAAGTTTTTTACATTTAGTCATTCTGCTCATGATTGGGCCAAAGCATCACGTCTCTGGAAATGAATGTTGTGTTTGCCCCAATATTCTACCATCATTTTTACGTGTTATTTTTCTTGCTTTGGGAAATTATGCTTCATAAGAAATTTCACGACAAGCTACTGTTTTGTGTTAAGTAGGAAAAATTAGGAGTTAATTTCTTGTACTGCTATTCCTGGATTGGCAAACCTTTAAACTATTTTTGTGGCTGTGTTAATGAAGTGGATTTTATGATTCGTTGAAATGCCACTGAAATAAAAGTTCATCGAATTACTTGGTATTATTTACAGTTTCGTTTTTACTGTATTTTTATTTCTCAGATTCTTGAATACATTTGTGAGAAACATTCAGTAAGTTTCGTGTGAAAACTCTGCAGTTGAATGAGAAGGAAGCACTGGATGGCTACCCACGCAGTCTAGCAGCGGGTGCAGAGCCAACTCCCTGTTTGGAATTAATATAAATAAAAACTGTAATAGAGTGAGGAAGATCTCATGTCGTTGAGAATTGTGGGATTTGGACGACCACCCTGGTAGGAGAGATCTCCTGACCCACCCTAGTAGGGGAGATCTTCCTGATTCTTTCTTCTTACTTTCTCTCACTGATTTCATGTCAGCGGGAGCTCTTTCCCTTTCCTTTTATATGTTTTCCTACGAAGCCCTGTATTTCACTTAATTGTGTAAATACCCTTATGAAACCTGTTTAATTCGGATCCACCATGTTGGGTCTGCAGAGACTCAATTGATGTAACCCAGAATAATTACTGGGAACTCCCCTTACTGAAAAACAAGTCGTATTTTTTGGTCAAGTTCTCTATCTCTTGGCAGCTAGGGTTATGACAGGTGTAGAAGACAACAGGTAGAAGCTTCCCTGTTGATCGTTCTCCTCATTGATCTGCTGGAAGCTGACATTTCAAATTCTTACTACTTTTCCCTCATTCATCTTCCCAAGTTTAACGGGAAACAAGTGATCCTATCCTGGGATCATATCATATTATTAGTAATATAGGCCAACCATCACATCAATAATGACCAAAATTCTGTTATCACCCTATTATGCATGCTAAGTTACTGATTTAATTTTTTTAAAATTACTGATTTGAAATTTATTCAAGCATTATCTAAAATGTCCTTTTTTCCCAGGGATCAGAGGGAAACTCATGGTTTAGCTCTCTAATTGCTACCATTATTGGCAATCTCAAAATTTCTGTAAGCAATGTACATATTAGATATGAAGATACAATTAGGTACTTACAGTTAACTGATTTTGTCTTATGCTTTTCCTAGATATCAGTTAACTGATTTTCTTTTTGCTTTTATGTTTCCTGTAGCAACCCTGGACATCCATTTTGTTGTGGCTTGACTTTGTCAAGGTTAGCTGCAGTTACAACGGATGAAGATGGAAATGAGATGTTTGATACTAGTGGGGCTCTTGACAAGTTGCGAAAGGTAATCTTCTTTTCCCCTTTGAACTTGGGAAATAAGTGAAATGCGGGTCCTTTATATGTGAGCTTCATTTTTTCCGTAACATTGCTCTTCACCCTCGCTGTCGTCCCCTCGGCGTCTCCCATGAGCTTGTATGGGGAGACAAGGACAATCTCAAGGGAACAAGAGAGAGGGGAACTGACATTCCAAAATAACTTAAAAATATTCTAAAAAATTCATAATCCCACATGGTTTCTTTCCTCCTAAAGGGAGGGCTGGCCTCTTTAAAATGGAGAGCATGACAACGAAACCCAAATGACCCAAATCTCATTCAGGCCTGTATCCTAGTGCCTGTTAGTTGGGTTGATTATAGGATCCTTGTGAGTATTTATTGAGGAAACAAGACGCATGAGATATACAGATCCAGGAGGATATGAACCCTGGGATGAGAATTGCATCGTGAAATACAACCCAGATCGATAAATCCAGTCTGGCCCCCCATGGATCGGCTACAAAGATTTAACTAAGAATGAAACATGTAAAAAGCCGAGTATACCTCTGAGGAATTAGAGGGATTGTATCAATTACTCCCCCCTTTCAGAAGTAACTTGTCCTCACACTGCATCTTTGGTCTTGTCCATGTCAATGTAGCCCTCAGGGACCATCCCTCTGTCAGCAGTACAAGCAGATGCACAGTTAAGGTCCATCCAGCAGTGTGAGCAGTAAAGTTGTCGTTGCATTGGAATCACAGTTCTTAGCGAGTGAGATGTTTAAGTTCTCGCTCTGTAGAATGTAGCGATTGTCGCAAAGGCCATTTGGAGAGCTGGTAACATCTTCGACAACTGCTTGAGGACGGCAGAGAGTTGCCTTTCTCCTGTGTGAGCATGATCATGGAATGCTTTGATCGATGTGGATGCCTGGCGCTCTTCTTCATCATGAATGTCTGAGGCTCCCAACCCAGTGCAACAGTCTAAAAACTCTTTGATAAACTAGGGACAAACTTTATCATTAAGTTTTTGGTAGGTGGTGGATAACCTTCATGTTTTTATTTCCTAGTTCTGCACTCTTGCTCTATTTAGATTTGTATTCAACAATTACCTTGGTCTGGTTTGTTGGAACTGACTCTCTAGAATTCACTATGGGAAGTAAATTTACATCCTATGGTATTTATCCTGTCTCAGAATGCAGGCTTCACGATTTGGTTGTTTTAAAATCTGGGAGGGGCAAGAGGAAGACAAGTCAGTAATCAGAGCGTGGAGATTCATATGGAGACAGAAAGTCCGACTGAAGGTGAGGGTTTTTGGATGGCTGCTGGCAAGGAGAAAATTAATGACAAGAGTCTTCCACAGAAGATTATATCCAGATACATCGTCACAATGCACGCGATGCTTGAATGGCGAGGAAGACTGCTGTTGAATATGCGGTCTTTTTCTGATTCCATTTGTACCCCTGAGCTCCTCTCTCTCTCTCTCTCGACTCTCAATATGTACTCCCCTTCTAAACCAAAATGACCTAATGTGAAATTTGTGTTTTCTTCTTAACCCATCCTCTCTCTCTGGGTTTCTACATGGTATCAGAGCGAGGTTGGTCAAGCTCATCAACCTCCCATTGCTCTCAAGTTTGTACAGCGTTCACATCGTTCTTCAAGCTCGTCAGCACAACTTCTTGCCGTCGAGATTCTAGCCACGCGAGAGTACCACGGGATTTTCTAGCCACGAAATTTGGCCACGGGATTCGGCCATGGAATTTGACCACGAAATTTGGCCACGGGAGTACACGGGAGTTTCTAGCCACGAGATTCGCCAGGATTCGCCGTTCAGTTTCTGGCGTCGAGCCTCCATCTTCGGTACTCTCGACCTCGTCCAAGGTCGTACACCGTCTTTCAACCTCGAGCCGCAAGTCAACCGTCCACCGTTCGACCTCGTCCACGGGATCCTTGTCGGATCCTCATCTTCGGCAGTCTTTGCTAAGTCGTTCTTGACTATTTTTTGGCGGTCGTTCTTGCCAAGTTGCAGTCAAAGCCGCCGTTAGAGGTCGTTCTTGGTGGTTGTTCTATGTTACTTGGAACTTCTCTCTTGGAGGTTGTTCTTGGCTTATCTTTGGGAATTTCCTTTGCACTCCTTCTTCAAGCTTTGTCGAAGGAAGTTTTTGGCCCTCTGCTTGGCCTTTTTACTCGGCAGTTGATTGTGGTTCTTCGGTGTCCTGTGTAACTTGGGCATTCTATAATATGGCCTCCACCAATTCTACTACCTCTACTGTCTCTCTGCCTCCGGGGGTACTGTCTCACTCATCCGAATTGAGCTCATTACACTACTCTTTGCCACGGATGCCTGCTGAATTTCGATTCACGGGGTTGAACCTTATTCAATGGCACCGGTATGTTCAAATTACGTTGAAAGGGAAGCTCATGAAGCATCTTGTGGAAGCTCCGCCGTCTCCTTCTGCTCCGCACTATGAGCACTGGCTTGATGTTGAAGGTGTAGTCCACAGGTGGCTGCTCGATAGTATCAGCTCCTCATATGCTGCTGAATTCCTGTCCTTAAACTCAGCAAAAGAAATCTGGGATGCCGCTCAAGAATCCCATTCTAAGCGGAATAACTTGGCCATTCTCTATGACCTCGTTACTCGCTCCATGAATTTGACCCAGGGTCCACGCTCTGTCTGGGCCTATCATTAAGAGTTGTCGTCTCTTTGGGCTGAGTTGGACCACTACATGCCTCCCGACCCTCGTTCGATTGACCGTGGATATGTTCTACAGCTTCGGGTGTTCAAATTCCTTATGGGACTGAATCCTGAATACGAGTCTTTACGCGGCCAACTACTTCATCGGGAGAAGGTTCCTACCGTGAAGGAAGCCCTGGTGGAAGTTCAGATGGAGGAAACTCGCCTCGGCCTCTTCCATTCCGTACCCGCCTCAGCGATGGCTGCTAAGCAGCTGGGGAGTTCACGACCTACATCTGTCCCAGCGATGTCGCCGTATATGTCCTCTCCTAAGGTGTCGTCACCAAACATGCACTCCCCAGTCCAACAATCGGCGTATGCAAGCCATGGTACTCCGGGTAATTCCTCTATCTTCTGCAACTATTGCAAGAAGCCCGTTCATACCAAGGAGACCTGTTACAAACTCCAACGGAAGAATGCCCATCAAAGCCACTTGGTCTCTCATCCTACTCCCCAGTCCGGGCAGTTCATGACTTCTCCTACGTCTATCACTGAGGTACCTCAGTCAACTGCTCCGCCATCTACTGAAGCCACATCTTCAACAGTCGCCCAGCTTCGACATGATGAAATCGATCAACTTCGCCAGCTTCAATCCAAATTCATGGACTCTACTTCCTTCGTTCATCAAGGTACTTCTCCTTCTTCTTCCAATGTACAGTGGATCGTTGATTCCGGTGCCACCGCCCATATGTCTCCTCTCTCCCAATGTTTCCTTACCTATACTCCTTTTCTTTGTCCTCATCACGTTCGTACTGCATCTGGTGCTCTCCTTCTTGTGGCCGGTGTGGGAACTGTCCAATTGAATTCCGCCCTTACCCTTAGCCATGATCTTCATGTTCCTCGTCTTACCCTGAGTCTATTGTCCCTTCATCATCTTGTCCGAGATCTTGGTCTCGATATCTATTTTACTCCTAATTCCTGCTTCTATCGTGATAAGGTGTCGGGGCAGACGACTACACTTGCTTAGGGGCATGGCGGCCTCTACATTCTTCATCGTCCTCCACCTGCCTCTCCTTCGCTCCCTACTCTTGGCTTAGCTCTCTCGACGGCGGCGTCGGATCCCCTTTGGCTTCTTCACCGTCGCTTGGGCCATCCTTCTTTTTCTACCTTGAAACTTATGTTTCCTCGTTTATTTCGTGGACGTCCTGTGGACGAATTTGTTTGTGAACCATGTCGGTCAGATAAACACACTTGGACCACATATTCTCCCTCAGATCCGTCTTCACGTTCGACGTCTCCTTTCTCTCTCATTCACAGTGATCTATGGGGGCCTGCTCCCATTCCGAGTATTTCGGGTGCTCGCTATTTGGTGATTTTTGTGGATGATTTTACTCGCGTTACATGGGCATATCTTCTAAAAAATAAATCCGACCTCTCCCAAACTCTCATCTCTTTCCACGCTTTAATCCAAACTCAATTTGCTACCTCCTTTCAACGCTTCCGCTCCGATAATGCCCGTGATTACGTTAATTTCACCCTCTCCAACTTCTTCACCTCCAATGGCATCGTTCATGAAACTTCTTGCCCATACACCCCTCAACAAAATGGGCTTGCGGAACGAAAGTTTCGACATATCTTCGACACCACTCGTTCCCTTCTTCTTCACATGGACATGCCTAAATTTTTCTGGGGGGAGGCCTCTCTCACTGCCGTCCATCTCATCAACCGTCTCCCCTCTCGTGTCCTCTCTCATGTTTCCCCTTTTGATGCCCTCCATCACGCCTACCCCATGGTTTCCTTGAAAACTCACCTCCTTCCCCGGATCTTTTGGTGCACCTGCTACGTCCCTAATCCTCATCCTACTTGCGACAAGCTTGACGCTAAGGCGCTCAAATGTGTCTTTGTGGGTTACTCATCTCATCAAAAAGGGTATAAGTGCTATCATCCTTCTACTAATCACTTCATTGTCAGCAAAGATGTAACCTTTGACGAATCCACTCCTTTTTATGTTTCTTCTTTGTCTTCCTCTCCTTCTACTTCTCCTTCCTGGGCTGACTCCATGGATTTCCTTGTACCTCTTCCATCTTTCTCCTTGTCTCCACTTCCAGTACCATCTTCAACTTCTTCTCCTCCCTTGGTTCCTCCCTTTAAATTTGATGGCACCACGTACCATCGTCGTCTGTGTTCCCTCTTGCCTGTTCCTGCCCCAACACCTCCATCATCATCCACTCCTGATCCGATCCCTCCTCCCTCGGGTGATGATCTTCCTATTGCCCTCCGCAAAGCCACTCGCCAATGCACTCGCCAATCCACTCCTTTATACCCGTTAGCCAATTATCTTTCTTCCTCTCGCCTCTCTCCGTCCTACCGTGCTCTTCTTACCCGTCTAGATTCCATCGCCATTCCGAAGACTATGGCTGAAGCATTGGCCTCCCCTGACAGGTGACGTGCTATGGACGAGGAATTAGCTGCTTTGGATAAGAACCAGACGTGGGATCTGGTGTCTTTACCGTATGGCAAACACCTCGTTGGATGTCGATGGGTCTACACCGTCAAATATCAATCCGATGGCACTCTTGAGAGGTACAAGGCAAGCCTTGTGGCTAAGGGCTATACTCAACAATTCGGTGTTGATTATTTGGAGACGTTTGCTCCCGTGGCTAAGATGAACACGGTTCGTCTTCTTCTCGCCCTTGCGGCTCATCACAATTGGCCCCTTCAGCAGTTCGACGTCAAGAACGCCTTCCTTCATGGTGATCTCCATGAGGAGGTTTATATGGCCTTGCCTCCTGGTTATGTGGCCCCCCCTTCGGCAACTCCCTTGGTGTGTCGTCTAAAAAAGGCTCTCTATGGCTTGAAGCAATCTCCTCGGGCTTGGTTCGGCCGTTTCACGCACTCTATGACCTTATTTGGCTATTCTCAGTGCAATGGTGACCATACACTTTTCTACCGTCATTCCCCGTCCGGGGGAGTCACCATCCTTCTTGTGTACGTGGATGACATTATTGTTACGGGGAATGACTCACAGGCCGCCGCTCACTTGGCGACTTATCTTGCTGATGAGTGTGACATTAAACATCTTGGTGTACTGCAGTACTTTCTTGGCATTGAAGTCGCCTACTCTTCGACTGGGATTTTCCTTTGCCAATGGAAATATATTATTGATCTTCTTCAAGAACTTGGCAAGGCGGACTCACAACCTCTTCCTACTCCCATTGAGGCGAACCATCGGCTCTCTCTAGGGGATCATGAGGAGGCTGTTGATCAAGGACGGTATCACCGCTTGGTGGGGAAGCTACTCTATCTCACTCACACCCGGCCTGACATTACTTATGCTGTTGGCATCTTAAGTCAATTTATGCATTCACCAAAGGCATGTCATATGCATGCTGTCAACCGTGTACTTCGTTATCTCAAAGGTACCGTTGGTCTCGGTCTTCAATTCAACCGTAGAGGTGCCCTTCAGTTAGATGTCTATACAGATGCGGATTATGCTGGCTCTCATGTTGACCGCCGCTCTACCACGGGTTACTGCACCTTCCTTGGGGGGAATATTATCACATGGCGAAGCAAGAAACAACCTGTTGTCTCTTGCTCTAGTGCTGAAGCCGAGTTTCGTGCTCTGGCACAAGGCATATGCGAGGCATTATGGATCACCAACCTTCTCTCAGAGTTGAAGCTGTCGTGTGATCAACCTACTCAACTGTTCTGTGATAACAAGTCAGCTATCAGCATCGCCCATGATCCAGTACAACATGATCGTACAAAACATGTCGAGGTGGATCGTCACTTTATCAAAGAGAAACTCGAGTCCCGACAATTTTACATATCACATGTTCCCTCTGCCCAGCAGTTGGCTGATATCTTTACCAAAGGCCTGTCCGCTCCGCGTTTCCAAGAATTGTGCGGCAAACTGGGCATGGATGATATCCACTCGCCAGTTTGATGGGGACTGTTGAATATGTCGTCTTTTTCTGATTCCATTTGTATCCATGAGCTCCTCTCTCTCTCTCTCTACTCTCAATATGTACTCCCTTTCTAAACCAAAATGACCTAATGTGAAATTTGTGTTTTCTTCTCAACCCATCCTCTCTCTTTGGGTTTCTACAACTGCAACCATCTCTTCTTTGAGTGTTCCTTTGCTCGCGCGGTCTAGGCCAGCCAGATATTTTCAAGGATAAAGGTGTCATCAGAACGGGCGTTCTGGTAATCGGTACAGAATTATAAAGACAGAGAAAATGGGGTAGGTGGTCGAACCTTAACGATTCTATAGTCCATCTGGTTGCACATACACGAGGTGCTGTTCAGGGGGAGAACAGCCTCTACAGATGGAGCTATACAAGAAGTGGAAGGTTTTAGGGCCGCATGGCTCCGAAGAGCGACAAGCGACTTTGATTGATCAGAATGTAAAGGATGGGACCGTGAGGTCCTGGTGGGAGGTTCACCGACGAGTCAGATGTTCATCCCTTTTATATTTAAAATAAAAAATCTGGGTAACCATTCATATGGAATTTCTTCGGGTTATTTCCTAATATTGAAAATTAATATGTTGAAATTGAGGCTGCAGGCATAACATTTAGTTTGGCTCAACATTAATTTTGCCATATAAATATCATTCACATTAACCTACTACTTAATCAAATGAGATTTCTCTTCTTACAGTCATTACAACTTTCGAGGCTTGCTGTCTATCATGACTCTGACACTTTGCCATGGACCATTGAAAAGAGATGGGAGGATTTGAGTTCGACAAAATGGACTGAGGTTTGTAATTTCATGGAGTGATGTCTGCTAATTTTTTTCAAGTACTCTCACCTTTGGTTGATTGGTGTTGGTAATTTTTTAGATATTCGTTGGAGATCTGTGGACTTGTGAATCAGAAGCGAGCCCTACTGGAAATCGAAGAAATTTTGTTGTCTCCCCAATAGATGTGATTCTAAAATATCATCGCATTGGCAAGCAAGATAGAAATGATATTGGGGCTCCGTTGGAAAGGGTTTCCCTTTTTCTAAGCGATATTTCTTTAACTGTGTCAGAGGTTCTCAAATACCACATCATACTTTGTTTTCTTGAATGATAGAAACTCGTGGTCTTGCACTAAATGCTCGATCTGTTTTTCATATTAGGTACAATATTGTGATGGCATTAAACTCTTGGAGTCCTTGTCCCAGTATCGAACGCGTGTTGAATTTTCTCACTTGAGGCCTACAGTAGGGGTTCTTGATGACCCTAAGATATGGTGGCGCTATTTTGCCCAGGCCAATTTGCAGAAAAAAAGGATGTGGTACATTGTCATCCGAGACTCCTTAATATTTGCCGTTTGTTTGGTTTTTTTAAGTGACATTTTTTCTTCCTTGAAATAAAATGAACTCAATAAGGGCTAAGAATAAAATAGGATGTATAACCAGGTTTTAGACAGATTTAAACGAAAATCAATAAATCTGAAATTTATTGAAAAATCAGCAATTTTTGTTAAAAATCAGCCATTTTTCGTTTGGAAATGGGAAGGTCAACGATTTTCTGTGATGTCCTGTATCTTTCTTCGCAGAAAAAAGGATTTGGTAAGCTTTTTCTTTAAAGTAACAAGGTTAAATTATTCTAGATTTTTTAAGTGCCATCTCAAATATGATGCAATCGGATAAATAGAAAAAACAGTGGATTCATATTTACAGGGAAAGAAATTGTGAAAGGTATTTTCATTTGTGAAGGAGGACATGAAGATGGAAATTGACTGGAGGCAGCGATCAAGACAATGATTGGCTATGGGCACGAGAAGCTAAACGAGATTTTTCTATCTTACAGCAAATGGGCAGGGACAAACAAATCAGATCCTCAGACTGAAAGTTCGGAACCAGGAGCATTTTGGGTACAGCGGGCCACTATCACAGAACACTTTCAGTCTTTTTCTGAAAGGGGGAAGTGGAACTAGTGGAAATGGTGCGGTAGGGGCCACAAATAGGGAATCAAGGAAAACCGGAGGAACTGATTAGAGTCATTTAAGAGGAGGTCAAGGTGGCAAGCAATAGACTAAATGGAGGAATGCCAGGCCTGGACGACCTTCTAGTATTCTTCTTTAGGGAGTTTTGGGAGCTGGTTCGGCCAGATATGGTGGCCACATTTGAAGAATTTCATCATGGGAAGAGTGGTAATAGAGAATAAAGAGATCACATCTTTTCCTCCCATCCAAGTGCTAAGGAGCCACCAGAATTGAGGACTTCAGACTCCATCTACCTTTTGATTACAAATGTGTGGGCGAACAGATTGAGGGAGTAGATGGGGGAGCTGAGTTTGGCTTTCCCAATCAGCTTTCATACTGGGAAGATTATTGGTAGACAAGGCAGTGGTGGCGGCACATAAATTAGCGTCATGGTGCAGAGGAACCAGGGGTTTTATGTGGATAGATTTTTTTGTTGAAGAAACAGAGGATAGATCACACAAAATTGGTGACCCTTCCACTGTGATATATAAATATGAACGTTAAGTAAAAAAATGGCCTATACCCCTACCCCGTGTCCTAGCAATGGTCTTTTATCCGTGTAGAGGTAAAACATGCCACTGCTTGTGCAAAAGGTCGACCAAACCCCTCTCGCCCACTACGTGGGCCGCCTTGTATGGAGTTCCAAAAGGCCTCTTCTGAGGATACATCTAACCTTGGGATTGGCTGATGGGTCCACACAGCTTAAGCTTGCATCAGCCCTCTCTCCTCTCCAGCTGCTCTCTGCCCTGAAGCTCTGTCGGCTAGGGTTTTGGCCAAAAACACACTTAATTCTATTGAACGGGATTGGCCTTTAAAAGGCCATACAGAGTGAGAAGGTGGGCCCCACATCACTTAAACGAAATGGGCCACTTATATCATGTGGCCCATTAGTACATTAAGAAGAGAAAAACAAAAGAAAAGAAAAGAAGAAAAATAAAGGCTGTCTAACAAAAGGCTACACCAAAATATTTCGACACACTGTCTGCGATGCTTAAGCGGGGAAGAAGACTGGAATTACCTGTTTTTTGAGTGCTTCTTTGCTGCACAATCTGGGCCACTCAGGAGTTATCAACAGTGAAGATGACCTCTGATGAAGTGTTTTGGAGCTCAGTCCAGAGGTGCAGGGGTAGATGAAAGGAAGAAGGCAATCAGGCAATGGTGGTGTTATGGGCAATCTGCCTAAACAGAAATGTGGTGTTCCGGGGAAGAACGGTTTCCACAGATGGAGCTATACATGAAGTGGTGGCGGTGTGGTTTCCGTGGGTGGCAGAGTGAAGTGGGGAGGGGCTGAGTTTGGATGGTTTCTCTGACAAGGGACTGTTAAGTCCTGTTGGAAAGGTCACCGATTCATCAGAAACCATCTCTTTTATTTTTTAAAAAAAATTATGAAACTTCAGGTCATTATCCATCGGAAAATGGAAAGGAGGAAAATGGGCATGAGATCATATCATAAAAACAGTTGGTCTGAAATAGGAAAACTAAGTTACGGTATGTTTTGCATCATCTTATTTTCTTCAGAGGATGAATTTGGCGACATTTATTTGCTGATGAATTGAAAAGCCTGGAATAGTTCTGCAATCTAGATAAATTCTTCTGCAAATAATTTTTTTATTTATTTATGCAGCCTTCATTTCTCATGGGATAGGATTAGAGCTCTCTGTCATTACCGTCGAAACTATGTCCAGTTGTATGCAAATTTTCTGCTGAGGACAGAAGTAGATACTTCTGGATTAAGGAGAATTGAGAGAGATCTTGAACCCAAGGTCATACTCCTTTGGAGGTATACATTATCCTGTCCCTTAATTCATTGTTTGATGCAAATTCTTAATTTTCTAAATTCTGCAAAATTTCTTTTTTTCTTATCAGATTACTGGCACATGCAAAGGTGGAATCAGTAAAATCAAAGGAAGCTACGCAGATCGAGTCTGATACTAGAAAAACCTGGTTTCCTCTTCGATGGTAGTAAACCCGCTCAGCAATTCATTTTGTCTTCAATGGGTTGTCCGATTTTAAATGACAATAATCCATATTTTAATGGTTCAAATAGTTTGATGCCATCATTATGCTGTCTCTGATTAGGTTTGTCCATGGTGTAGGCGCACCTACAGCCAAGATGTGCAAACCCCCAGCGCTTTGGTGGAAGGAAATGTCGTTGACGAGAAAAAGCTTTCTAAAGAAGAATGGGAGTTGTTAAATAAGCTGTTAAGCTACTATACCGATGATGATGCAAGGATGCCCTCGGGAAATGATGCGCGAAGTCTCATTCGGTTATTGGTTGATGTTTCAATTTTTCACGCTGCTGCTAGAATAGTTAGTATGAATCATACCGAAATACTTTGTGGCAGATTTGATCAACTGCAGGTGACTGCCAAAATGTATAAAAGAACTGTGCACTATGATTTGTCCTTAAAGTTCTATGGTTTGTCGTCACCTGAAGGTTCTCTTATCCAGGTCTGTTTATTAATTTGGTCTTTAATTTTACTTGTCTCGTCGATGGTTTAATATTGAAGATGAATCTTTGTTTCAGAGTGTTAGCAGTGAGAAGAAAGCCAATGCTTTATCAGCTGCTTTTATTCATTTACCAGCAGAGGAAAATGTA
Source organism: Wolffia australiana (assembly GCF_029677425.1). Classification (NCBI taxonomy): domain Eukaryota; kingdom Viridiplantae; phylum Streptophyta; class Magnoliopsida; order Alismatales; family Araceae; genus Wolffia; species Wolffia australiana. The sequence goes on along the minus strand of NC_135841.1, from coordinate 4,925,097 downwards.
GACTGGAAGTTATCAGCAACCATTGCGCCATGCCATGTTACGGTATTGTGTATCACATATCTGGCGTCATGTATTAAATATTGAATTACGAAATGTTAATTTCTATTCGTAGTTAATGCCAGACCTTTGTGATATGATAATAGTGGCACACTCTTAAGTACAAAATTCTAGCAGAACCGGTATTTTATAAACTTGAGTTAGGACCATATTTGGACACTATGTGATGTTTTGGGCCCTATCTGGTCATGGAAGTTTGGTAATGGGCTTTGTGGTTTACATCCAGGTACTGATGAAAAGTTATGAACGCTTTTCTGAGTTCATTAAGAGGAGTAGTGCTGTTAGCCCGAATGTAGCAATTGAAACTGCCACTGCTTTGCAGGTAATTGGCTGAATCTTCATTCTCTATGATGCTAGTTACCGATGAATTTCTTTTGAAAAAAGGATGGAGGTGATCACACAAAGTCGGTGACCCTCCCAGTGAGATAAAAATATATTATCGATTAGTACATGTGGGACCGAAAAGGCTGGCCTGGGCCTTGGATCTGATCTTTTACACCATGCAGCAGTAAATCCCGCAGCTGTTTGTATCACCGTGTCTTTCAATGCTTCCTGTTTGTTCAAGATGACTTTGTTCCTGTGCTGCCATAGTGCCCATAGTGCTGCAAAGGGTCGAACCTGCCCCTCTCGTACCCTAGGACACTATTTTTAATTATTTACCTTATAAGTCAGAATGTGTCATGAATGATTGGCCTGCTTCTAATATTTTTTAGGCCATTTGTATTTCCAATGAGCTCTAGTGGTTTCTTGAGTGTTAATGTTTTAGCTCCTGTTTTCCCTTCTGTTTTTAATATCCATGAAGGAAAAGATAGATCGTCTCCAATAAAATAAAAATTTCCCCATAGCATGCATGTTTTCTGGGGATATACTCGTCCCCCAGTAGCTTCGTGCAGATTAAAAGATGAGTTGGGAATAAAGGTGACTCCGTCCTGTATTTTTTTATTTTATCCGAAATTCAATTTAACAAGTTTTTATTTTTGACTATCTTTCTTGTCAGCAGAAGCCCTATATCCTTTCTGGTAATTTTATTTTCTTCTTTTTATTATTGTAAATGTGGGCCTCAAACATTAGAGGCTCACTTATCTGCTAGCGTACAGACATGGGCCGAGCCCATCTCTTGTATCTCACTGGTTTTAAACCAGTGAAACCCTACGAACCATTGTGAAGGTTTTTTTGTTTCTTGTTCTCTTCTGACTGACATTTTTTTACTTGTTCAACTGCATTATTCATCAATCGGTCTTTGGGCTTCATATTCAGCTTTAGGGGCTCTCTGATATGAATCTTGCTTTAGGAACATATTGGTGAAGGGGGATAGAAGAGAAGAGTAGATCTTCCCCGGGTCGTAGGGTAGAATGGGAATGATTAGAGGGATCAAATGTGGACAAGAACTGATTGGGGACAAGCCACTTGAAGATGCAGAGAAGGGTTGACAATTGAGGGAACAGGATTGTGGAAAACTAGAGAACCAATCAGCAGATGTAGGGATTGGATTGGAGGGGAGCTGGCTGAAGATCCGGTGAGGTGATCGCGGTGGAAAGGGATTGCTGGATGGTCAAGGGAATGGGACTGTGTCAGTGAGCCAATTGCCCAATGTTACCTTGATTCTAGACTCCTTTTCCTAAAGGGAGGGGTACAACCTCAAATGACTAAAATTCCCCTTATGGGCTAAGTTGCCAAAGATACCATAGAGAGTATAGGATTCTACGACTTTCCTTCTTGTTTCCTAGTCCACCTGTGTTCTACATGTCTGTTTTAAATCAAGCAGATGGAGAGAAGAAAATTTACCTTTTGGAAAGAAAAGTTTTGACATTTTTGTTTGCCATTTGGTTGAATAAAACACACTGAGTTTTGTGATTCTTGACCCAAATTGCTTTTGCCCCCTCATTTTCTCTTTCATTTTTTGTCGCCTCTTGTTTGATTATGATTGGCGTGATTGACCTAATTGACTGTTAAACCTTAGCCATTATGGACTCTGCTATAGAAAGAGAACTAATTTGATAGTATTAGAACTATAGGAGAGTGGAACCTTTCATGGGATGTTTGTGTCATATTGTATGCTTGATGTTTGGGGAATTAGGAAGACAATTCTGTAGTGAAAACAATGCATTTTCTGTGGTAATATGATCTTTAGCCTGGGAGTTGGGTTTTTCACTGTCCCTAACTCAATGTTCTTCCCATCTGTTTTGTCTCTCTTCACTGCATTGGCTGATACAGGTAACCCCATTACATGCTTGTATTTTCCAGCTGACTCATTCCTTTTCTATCCATGCATCTGATTTAAATACAGATGAAAATCGAGAAAGTTACTCGCCGAGCGCAAGAACAGTTTCAAATTGTGTTAGAGGAAAAAAACAGGTCTTTCTTATGTTATACAGATGCTTCCATATTTTTAAATTTATTTACTTCTGGAATAAAATTTTTATTCATTTAATTTTTCTTTCATTTTTTCAATTTTTTTACATTATTTCACTTTTACTTGATGTATACCCTCGACAAAAGGAGAAGCTGCATTATCAGCAACCAATTCACTATAAGCATATTCAAATTGGTTATAAGCATATTAAGCGTATTTACTATAAGCATATCACAAGGTGTAGAGGAGTCAAAACTCCACGAACAAAGGGAAGAGACAAGAAGCGACGAGAGCCCGAATGGACGGCCGCAAACGGGAGATGGGTTGGCAGAAAGGGAAGAAGGTCTTGAGAACTCAGATTGTGTACCAACCCTGGGAGATGGATGATATGGCAGGAAGGGTAACAGAAGTTGGAGAAAGTAGCAAAGCAGCGGGCAAGTGCTCCCGGCCAAGCAAAAAGGGAGCGCAAGGTCCAGAAAGCCTTGTATACAAGCGCAAAAAACTAGGCGTCCATCACGAGTGAAGAATCGCTGTGTATGAAAGGGCCGGCAAAAGGGGACGATTGCTAATAGCAGCAGAGATTCTGACGAGAAACAACACCAAGACAGAGCGTGGGGTGAAGGGGGAAGCCAAGTCTCGGGGGAAAAAATAGGAGACAATGGGACTGTCCAGCAGGAGGATCACAGAGGCCGACAAACGTCGAAAGAACATCAAAGAAGATGCTCTGAAGAATCCCCGTGCTAGAGTGATGGCGTCAACAGTGGCACTGAAAGTGACACCGTGCAACGAAGGGGGCGAAGAAGGTTTACCACGAAGTGCATCTCATGGAATGTCAAAGGTCTTCGAGACGAAGGCAGGCGACGGGTGGTGGGAGGTTATTTGAGAGAGGGGGGGCTTTAGTGGCATGCTTACAGGAAACGATGATGGAATACTGTGAGCCTAAGGAATGGAACACAATGGGTCGAGGCTTCCTGGAGGGTTTTTTGGCGGTCAATGCGGTGGGACGGTCCGGTGGAGTGGTGGTAGCATGGAACAAGGCCATGTTCTCAAAAGTGGCTACGTGGACAGGGCAGTTTACCGCAGTAGTCAAATTGAAGCGCATGAGCGACAACATCAAAATGGTCATAGCCTCTATATACGGCCCAGAAAATGCCCAACGTAGAAGGGAACTATGGAGGGAGATGGCCGAGTTAACAAACACTTTCAATAGGTGCCCCATGTTGTTGGGTGGCGACTTCAACGTGACATTAGAGGCTAAGGATCCACTAAATGAAGCCGGAGGGAGAGACATAGACTCGAAAGACTTTTGGGATTTCATTACAAAGACATCACTACAAGAAATGGGGCCTTCTGACTGCATATATATGTGGAAAAGCGCAACGGGACCACACATGATGTTGCATCTGGACTGGTTTCTATGCTCTGTTGAGCTCGCAAAGCGATTTCAACTAGCAGATGTGAGATCACTTCTGCGCCCTCTCTGATCGTACACCAATCATATGGGCCAGAAATGAGACAACCAGGAGACCCACCTACCTCAAGGTAGACAAATTGTGTTTACAAGAGGTTGGCTTCAAAGAAGAGGTGCAGAAAAAATGGCGCTCACTACCCCGATTATGATCAAAGACAGAAACGTTAACCGCCAAAATATACGATCAAGGAATTGGATCAAGGAATTGGATAACCTGGAGGATACTTGGTACTTGGTAGAAGAAGAAGCAAAGGACGGAAGGAAGTGGAGGGTTGTGGTCGCAGAGGAAGACAAGAGGTTCGAGATGGACTGGAGAGAAAGGTCTAGTCAAGCATGGCTACAAGTAGGGGACACAAACACGAGATTCTTCCATATAGCAGCAAAGAAGAGGCAACAGCTGAACTACATTCAGAAACTGAAGGTGGAAATCCAGGAGCTTGTCGGATCACAGTTGATGGGTCTAGGGAATGGCAGTCCAATATCCGTCAGATATCCGGTTTCAGACATCCGATATCCGATATTGGGAAAAAATAAGGACGGTGTCTGATACCGGATATCAAACGGATGTTGACAGTCATGTGTAAAACGGATATCAAGACAGATATCGAATAGGTAAGGGTGAGGCGGATATCGGATACAGGATATCTGCTTTCGATATCTGGATATCGGAACTGGAATCCGGATATCAATATCCGGTATCAAAAGAAATAATCAATAATGAATTTAGATGTTTAATGTTAATGTCCCCCAAATCTCTTACTTATATTATTTCCTCGTTTCATATAGACGCTTCAAAATTTTCGTTTTCTTCCATATGGGATAATATGATTCGCTGTTTAAACTACGAGTCCTATAATCCCATATGGAAGAAAACAAAACTTCTGAAGTATATATTAAACGAGGTAATAATTAACTTACAATTTCTCTTCTTGCTTCTGAATCCTATTCTCCCATACGGAGGAAAACATAATTTTTTGAATTGTATCATATTTAAAAAGCTGATAACATATTTAGAAATTCTCTCCAAACCGTTGCACAATGACAGCTTCAACGAATAGATGTTTTTTTTTACAACCATTCCATGTTGGATATCAAAATCCAATATCCAACTCTGATATCCAATATCGTCATCCTTCCCGAGAGACGGAGGCGGATGACGACATCAAGATGGATAACGATATATGATATCGGTACTGTTGCAACCGATATCCGATATTGTTATCCAATATCTGGATATCAGTAACAAGGAATATCGGAAATGTGATTTCCGATACCCGATTCAGCATCCGCCCCGATACGGTAATCTAATGTCGGTATTGGGTTAAGCGAACACTTGGTGGGTTGTGCTGTTGCAGAACACTTCCGCTCCTTTCATATGAAGGGAAGATGTAACTGGTGGATGTGGTGCTGTAGGGGAGCACATATGTTTGATCTGATTCACAAAACAAAGTTAATTCATACTTTCTCAAAGGAAGAGGTCAAATAGGCAATTAAAGGATTCAACAACGAAGGGGCACCAGGCTTGTATGGTCTACCGGTGTTCTTCTACAAAGAGTTTTTGGAATTAATGAGGTCAAATGTGATGGCCATGCTTGAAGAATGTCGCGAAGGAGCAACAATATGGGGAGAATTTACATGGCCTACCTGTTTCTCTTACCAAAGCTTCAAGATGCTGAAAGAATCAAGGATTTTATACCAGTTTTGGTATGCAACTTCATTAACTAATTATTGTTGAGGTCTTGGATAACAGATTGAGGGAGGTGATCAGGGAGCTCGTTGGACTCTCCCAATCAGCGTTTATACCAGGCTGCTTGTTGGTCAATAGTGTCGTTGGTGCAAGAGAGATCTTAGCTTCATGGAAAAGGAATGGGACCAGGGGTTTCATGTCGAATGGATAATTATGTCTTGTGAATAGAATGGAGGGGTTTTGTGAAGAAATGGATAATGTTTGTGAAGATATGCTACATTGATTTCCTTTTGTGTTGGTGAAACGGAGGCCAAAAATCAGGCGTATACCGCAAAAGGGGGGGGGTGAGGCAAGGATGCCTACTCTTCTATTCGTCTTTGCGAGGAAAAGGAGGACCAATCAACTACCCAGGCATGTCAGGCCATTTGGCTCCTAAAGGTTCTGCTAAAGATAGATTTTTTGATGGCTCTTACAGTGTAAGAGAGTGGTGAACCACGTCTTCCGCGAGAGTATGTATCCAGACACATCGGCAGCGTGCACTTTATGCACAGGAGGTGACGAAGACTGCAATTTTTATTCTTTTAGTGCCCCTTCGATTGCTTGATTTGGCCCACCAAGGCGTGCTGGTAGTGAATGCGACAAAGAGGACTTCTGGGAGTTCATATGGAGAGGCAGCCCAAGGAAGAGGGAAAAAGGGGCCTGAGCAATGACATTTAGGGGGAGCAAGGTTTCTACAGACGGGCTCGAGGTCGAAGGACTCATAGCATCATGGTCCCCTTGAAGTGAAAACATAAAGAAAAGGGGTAGGCCATGTATGAATAGAGGTTTAGGTTCTTCATGTGTAGCTTTGGGTGGTTACCTCTTTATCGTGTGACCGCCTTAAATCATCTTTCAGGAAAAAACCAGTAGAATATAATTTTTTTGTTAAATTTCAGTTACTCTCCTCAAATCTGTAGTTTGTCATTTGTGGTTTATACAGGTTTGCGCTGGATATTGATTTTGATGCCCCAAAAGTGAGGATCCCTTTGAAGGAAGCTGGATTTACCAATAATGAAGACTTCTTTTTGGACTTTGGCCATTTTACATTGCGCGCGAGAGTGAGTTTGATTCTTCAAGTTTATTTTCTAGTAAAATGATGAATAATTATCCAACAAGATTCTCTTTCAGGATCATGAACGGGAAGAAGGAAGACAGAGTCTGTATTCTCGTTTCTACATAACAGTCAGGGATATTGCTGCTTTCTTCATGGATGGAAATTCCAACAGTGGAAGCCCAGCCCCCCTGCGTCCTTCTGCTGAGCGTTATCCACTTCAAGAAGATCACAGAGAATTATACTCTCTCATTGATCGATGTGGCATGTCAATCGTTGTTGACATGGTATTTTTTTCTTTAATTTAGAATTTTTTGAATGGGCTAACTGCTAGTTTTTTTAAGCTTTTTTATGCTCCTGTCTTAGTTTTAGATGCTTTCCTTCTTTGCTTGTCAGGCTTTTCCAATCCAGGGTAGAGCAGTCTACACTATTGTGATTGCCGCAGTCTGGCTGAATTATCTGTCAACAGATGCTTTTATTCGTTTTTCTTTTTACATATTTTTAGTTTACTATATTTTATTCCATATTACAAACATGCTTTTCTAAGATCTGATTTAGGGAAATCCGGATGTGTTTCTCCTGAGTGAGATATCACATTGGTTGCTGAAAGAATTTTAACGACATGGATCTGCTTCTTGAATTCAAGAATTTCCAATTATAGTTATGTTCCAAGATAGCACTAGACAATTCACAATCTCACTCCTCGCCATAAACACAATTTAATGAAACCTAAGGAAGTTTATGTGGGTTTAGCCCCTTCCGACTTCCTTTGGAGTCACTGTCTCCCTCTCAATTCTTGATTTCTTCAATTGACGTGGTTTGAAGGTCAGTGGCTTTGATACCGGTTAAGCTGTACAAAAAGTGTATTGATGAAATCTAATACTGCCAAACCAAAATTCTCAATGTACCTTCTGTAACTAAAAGTCCACAGGATGCAGGGAACAGAATTTATGAAGCTGAGAGGATAAAGGGAAGAATATTTCAATATTGAATCAATCAAGTCTCTTCTGGTTCTGGAGGATCTCACATGATTTAGCCCAAGCTGCCACAGCAACCTATTCAGGAAACACCTGAGCCTTTCTGCGTCCTTTCCTGCCCTTTTGCTGTTACTATTCCTTGGGTTTATTTGAAACTTGACATACCTATTAAGGGTTGCAGACTCCATTGTTTGTCGTGAATCCCTTAAATCTCTGATAAGAAATCGGACTCTTAGCAGATATGGTTTTGAAGTAGATTTGGCGCTAGTGGCTCAATGAAACCTCAAAGACTGGATTTTCTAAGGGTCAAAGGGCGAAAGCTTGAGTATTAATAGGAGAATAGATTCATAGCATAGTTACTCAAATAAAATAGGAATGGATATTTAATTTAGAAATAAAATGTCAATTTATGGCTCCGGGAATTTGTGTGCTGACCTCAAAATACTTTGAATGATTTAGTTCTCTCATACAAATCTTACTCTGTTGGCATTTCTAGATGTGCAAACAAGCTCTACTAGTTTATCTACTTACAGAGGTATTGATCTAGAGGAATGTCATTTTCTTTTCACTAAGAATGTAATGATATATATTCATGCGTCTAATTATAGAATCGTAAAGTTATCAGAGTGTTGTCATGTTATTTTTCATTTCCTTTTATTACATGAAAAATAGTATTCAATTTTTCATGTACGAATAAAATTTTGATAATGCTATTTTATTATTAAAATTTCCATTTCTGAGGATATGCTGTATGAAATTGACATCTGCAGATAAAGATAGCACACCCAAGATATCCATCCACTCGGGTTTCAATGCAAGTGCCTGCCTTTAACATACATTTTTCACCAGAGAGATATTACAGACTGATTAATTTGCTTGGTATGCTCAACGATTCACGGGAAACTGAGCCTCTAACAACTGACACATGTGTCGACTCTTCTACGCCATGGTATCCTGCAGACCTTTCAGCGAATGCGAGAATCCTTGTTTGGAGAGTATGTCTTTGCCACTTTTCTGCTGTCGAAAAACATAGTTTGTACTAATGGTTCTTTTACCCAGGGAATTGGAAACAGTTTAGCTGAATGGAAATCTTGTTTTGTTGTATTATCTGGCTTATACCTTTACATTTTGGAGTCTGAGTCATCACAAAGCTACCAAAGATGCACGAGGTAGATGAGCTTGAATATCTCTGTTTTTGGAAGTTGTGCTTTGAAAGTTGGACTGATATCATCGTAACTATGTTTAGCATGGGGGGAAGACAGGTTTTTGAAGTTTCCCCTAGTAGTGTTGGGGGATCCTTATTCTCAATTGCTGTTGGTTCAAGAGGAACGGACATGCAAAAGGTTAGTTATCAGTTTATTTACCAGAAAAAATAAATGTCCAATCATGGTTCACCTTATTCTAGTTCTCATAAAAAATTTAGTGTATATCTCTGCTTGGACCATATGTGAGTGTCACATAGATTTGTGAGGCACAAAGCTTTTATTCTACGTTTTGTTTCTTCTGTTATCTTATAAGCTCATAGTGGTTTCCGAGGGAGTGAAGGTAGGAGAGAGGACTGTTTTGGTCAACTGTGTATTTCACGTTTATGGATATTATTAAATTTGGGTTGTTCACCTCACAGGTGATCTTCCTTCTTTTATTTTAAAAATGTTATTAAATACAAAGTCTTGTAGTTTTGAAGAAAAATGGAAATTGTAATAAATTCAAAACTAGTTTCATTGTCGGGATGTGCCCGTCGTCACTCAAACTGCTTGGGCTCACTCCAAGGACTTCTCAAGTACTCCATGGTTTCCGAAGGTTCATCTCCCAGCTATGAATGCATTCTGTATATTGTAAATTATTAGTCTTCAGTATGTCTTGTTTCCTTAAATACCTTTTTTCTTAATAGTTGGAACGACGTATTTTGTTTGGCAAAGTGTGTATATTCTACCAAAAATTTTTGTATATGTTCTTGACCTTTTCATTCAATTTTTTCCTTCCTATTAATAAGTTAAAATTTAATCTGCCCTCTGAATTGAATGGTGAATTTGTTTTATTTTAAATTTCTCATTTTCGTAGTTTGTTATGAGGAGTCTGGGTCTTCCTGCTATTACTTGCATAGTTTCTCTTTTCAGGCCTTGGAATCATCGAACACGCTGATAATAGAGTTCCACGGGGATACAGATAAGGCAACTTGGCTTAAGGAACTCGTCCAAGCTACTTACAGAGCTTCAGTGCGTGTTATTTTTATAAATGTTAATTTATCAGGGGTATTGGTATTGAAGTTTCAAGTACACAGGCACCACCTGCGATTGACATCTTGGGAGACAACTTACTGGGTGATGGGGAATCTTCTGGGACTCCGACCTTGAACCTAGGGAATCCAGACCTTGTAATTAGTGGAGCTTTGCTTGAGACTAGCCTTTCCATTTATGGATCGGTAAGCTGTTGATGCTTTATCTGTCTTTTATTCTTTTCGGATCTAAACCAAAAAAAGTAATATTGTGTGTGGCAACTTTTTATGATGTAATGACATGATGTTTGACCACCATTGCAGGTGGATAAGTCTAAAAGTACAGTTGAAGAAATAATTCTTGAGGTCCTTGCTGTGGGAGGAAAGGTAATTGATAGCTTCATGATTCCGCTTGTTATTCTACATTTCATTTCCTTATCCCTAACTTGTCTAAAAGTTTTACATTATTGTACTGTAGCCTTGTGAGATCCGAGAAAAGTCCATCGTGTTTTAGTGGGATCTCATGTGGATAATCCATATGCTACCTTTTAGTCGCTTTCTTGACGGTGATTGGACCTATGTATAATTTAATTCTGTATTTATAATTTCGTCCTGTATGAGTAGAGGTTTAGGACTCTTCATATGAACCGTTGGGTGGTTACCACTTTGTACGGTGACCGCTATAAATCATCTTTTAGAAAAAAGATTCTGTTCTGAAATGATTGAGTAGAAAAATAGTGATGTAGTTGGAATAGCCACAATTTATGCTAATTTGAATTAGTAACCACTTGAAAGACCTATCTACAACATAGCATCTGATGTTTTGTATCTTTTATTTTTACTTGGATAGGAATCTAAGCAATGACACTGCACTAGTCCGCTTGTCAGCAAATTTTTTTTGAAAATACTTGTCAGCATTTTTGAGCGAAGTAAACATTACAAGATGCAGGTTGGGGAAAAAAACCTATTTGACTTCTCCTCTCTCAAATGTGTAGATATTCAAAGAACCTTGTTCTTGAAAATTTTATGATAATGGCCACAGACAATCTACAATAATCCCATCGAGAAGAAGCAAATTCCGAGTTCATCAAGAACAGTCTGGTGGCAGCAGCCACTTCCTGCGACTGACTCCCCACCTCATCAAATTATGGAGGTTCCTTCCCTCATAAACCTAAATGAGCCACCTTTTTCCCACTCATGCCTGTCTACCATAGCATACAGATATCCCTTCTTATGCCCGATTGACAGCATGGGGTTCCCAGGTCATATCTGTTTGCAAACAGAAGAAGATTCTTTCCTCGTAAAGAAGAGTGACAAAAAAATTACATCATTAAGTGAAAATGTATGACTAAGATAAGCTTCCTAATGATACTTGTTCTGTCCACTCATGCAAGTTTAATGATAATGGTTATAATAATGAGTGGTGAATTACCTTCACATGGAGAACATATCAACTTTTTGATATCCTTTTACCTTTAAGTAAAACAAAATTCCCGTGAGTAATAATCTTGACTCCTAAATTTTTCCCGGATTGTTGCATTGTGGCAGGTTAATCTTGTGCGCTCTGAGGCTGAGCTCTCAGTGAAAATGAAGCTTCATTCTTTGAAAATAAAAGATGAACTTCAAGCTTGTCTTTCTGGGCATCCCCAGTTCCTAGCTTGTTCTACTTTAAAGGATAATATCAATAGGCAGGGGTCTCTCGGCCTCCAACACCATGACAGGGTGTTCAGCAATTTCCTTCTTGAGGAAGGTGAGAGTTTTGGGGATGCATTGTCTGATTTTGTAACTACCTCTGACTTGAGTCCGAGAATGTGTGGGAGTGAAGTAGGTGACATGTGGTATGGTATGGATTTTACTGAATTTTCAATTGAAGAGAAGGAATGGGCAAAAGGGAAAACGCCAAGAGAGATTTTTTATGAGGCGCAAGATGAGACACTTGCTGATTTCATTGCTGTTTCTTTTCTGACACGTAGCGCAGATTCCCCCAAGTATGATGACATTGATACAAGGGTATGTGCATGAATTTATTCAATTCTTATCATTTAGAGGTTCATGATGGTTGATGTTTTATCTATTACTGTGCTTCCTCTTCTCTTGTTTCAGATGACAGTTTGCATGTCAAAGTTAGACTTCTTTTGCAACAGACCCACTCTGCTTGCTTTGATTGAATTTGGTGTAGATATGAGTTACGTGAACTTGGTGGGGGCCACAGGACCTGAAACCAACATTTCAGAAGCTTCTTCTTCCAATAAAAAAGGAAGCATGGGAGAAAATGGCTACCATGTCATCAAGGGCCTTTTGGGTCATGGCAAGGGGCGTGTTGTATTTGATCTATCTATGGACGTTGGTAGCGTTTGTATTTATCTTAATAATGAGGATGGCTCGAAATTGGCAATGTTTGCGCAAGAATGTTTTCTTCTGAACATTAAGGTTAGGAGCTTTCTGTCTTTAATCTGGTTGCACTTTTTTCAAGAAACACTTCCAAATCTAATTCTCATTTTTGGCTTTTTTCTGGATCAGGTGCATCCAAATTCCTTTTATATTGAAGGTAGGCTGGGAAATTTAAGAATCCGTGACCTGTCTCCTGGTATAGAACACACTTGGGGTTGGCTTTGCGACCTTCGTAATCAAGAAGTTGAATCTCTTGTTAAGGTCCTTTTTTTCTTTTAGTAGTATTCTGTTTCTTTACTATGATGATCTTAATTTCATCATTTCATTATTTTATGGGGTTTACATTATCTATCATATTTTTCATTGGTGTTCTGACTCCAAGAGAATCATTTTTACTAAAACGTTTCAACTGGATTTAATGTAGCACCTCATGTTCTGGTATTGCCTACCTTTAGTTTTTTGCTAAAAATCTTAAATTTGGTTCTATAAAGAAACTTTTGGAAACTCCTTCTCCGTAACATCCTCTCTGAAAACCTATGATCTTTTTTTGAAACATGAATGAAAGCATATATCATGTTCAACAATTGTTTCAAATCTGTTTTTTAAATGTCCAAACTTTCTATGGCCAATTAATTGTTTTTGCGTTTCAATTATCAGGTTACGTTGCAGTCCTATAGTATCACAGATGACGATTACAAAGGATATGATTACAGTTTGGATGGTCAACTTTCCGAAGTACAGATTGTATTTCTTAATCGATTTGTTCAGGAGGTGGGCCTTCACCCTGACCTTCATCTACTTATCGATTTAGTTTCAACCATGTTCTTCTTTCTCTTCTTACATAGCTTAGAATATTGTCATTTAACTATTAACTTGTTGCCACAATCTATTTAGTTTCAACCATGTTTTACTTTGTCTTCTTACCCAGCTTAGAATCATGTCATTTTACTATTAACTTTAGCTACAATCATTACGTGGAACAATTAGTCATGAATCTGAATGTCCGATAATCATACAGATAACCACATACTTTCTGGAGCTTGGTACACCGCGCAGTGAGGAAGCTGTCAAGCTTGTTGATAAAGTTGGGAATTTTGAGTGGCTAATTCAGAAGTATGAGATTGAGGGAGCCTCCTCTATCAAACTGGATTTGTCTCTTCATACCCCCATAATCATCATTCCTGGTCATTCCTCAAGCAGAGAGTATGCACTGTTTTCGACATGCCTGACATTTTATTTGAGAAGTTTCTTTTCTAGCATGTGCCACCCCATTCATTTTCTCTGTATCATTTAAAGAATTCTAATTTGATCCTTCCATGTCTGGTAATTCTAGAGGAGCTAGTAATGAGCTGGGTTTTACTTGATGCCAAATTGTGTCCGAAAAAATAAGAAATAGCATTCTCATGTGATACCCAATTCACAATTCTAGTGAAGTCAAGGGTTTGCATAGTTATAATCTCATGGTTGTTTTCAAACATGATTGAGGAATTTCGCTCTTGATAGATGCATAAATGGGGAATTGTACATTGGGAGTACTTAGATGCGTCAATGGGGAATAAAGTTACCCTGATGCAGAGATCTTCATCTTCCTTAAGGCTGTAATAATTTTTTGTACACGTTCATACTTGCTTTTGTTTTTGAAAAGTGATTTAAGGCGGTCAACCGACAAAGCGGTAACCACCCGGAGTTACATGTGGAGATAATTAAACTCTCCTCATCACCTGGCCAACACCTCTCTACACTGATTACCCCTCTAGCGAATGAGGATGCCATGAGACCCTCGACCTCGTGGGCTAGCTCATCCTTTGACACCTTGCCCCCCTAAATACTAAATCATTTCGGTGTAGCCATATCGCCCAGAGTGCTGTCAACGCTCGACCTCCATCTTCCCTCCTCCTAGGGCCCCCTTGCCTTATGAACTCCCAAAAAACCTCCTCTGACGTCACGTTTTGCGCCAAATGCACTTGGGTAGCCCAGATCGAACTGGCGACTGGGCACTCAAAGAATAGATGGTTGCAGTGTTCGCCACCATTTGTGCATAGAGCGCACGTCGCAGAGGTATCAGGATACATCCTCCAACGGAAGACATGTGTCACCAACCTCTTGCATAGTAAGAGCCAACCAAAGATCTTAACCGTTAATGGAATGTTGAGGCGCCAAATGGCCCGACATGCCTGGATTGTTGATTGATCCTCCATTCCTGGCATAGCTTCATGTAGACCTTCCAAACAGAAAAAGGAGCGTCTGTCCAAGTCCATCTGTCTTGTTCGCCATGTCTTCGCCGACACTGAAACAAAGCTTGCTGCATGCCTAAGAAGTATGCCACCCTTTGATCTGAGAGAGAACCTTCTACCGCTGGATTCCATATGTTGTCCCAACATACTGCCACTATGGCATCGGGGCATCTGGCCAGCACATAGAGCCGAGGGAATGTCTCCCTCAAAGGGCCGTCTGAAGACCATGGGATCTCTCCAGAAGCGAAATAGGGAGTCATCGCCAAGTCGGGCTGTGAAAAAGTCTTCAACTTGGGGGAAAATCTGTCTAAGGCCCTGCCAGAAAGGCAGTGTTCCTCTACCTGGGGTTGCTTTCTTTTAAACTCTGAGCATAGCTGTCGCTCAAAATTTGGATGGCTAGGTCTTCAGACAATATCCCATGCCACCAGTACAAGCCCTCGACCCTCGTTAAGCCCAGCGCCTTTCCACAGGAAACGATGCATCAGGCCTCCGAGCCTCTGACCAATTCCTGCTGGCATCTTGAACACCGAGAGGTGGAAGATGGGAATTGATGACAGGACCAACCTCACTTGCTCTAGTCAACCTCCTCTGGACAGCACCCTAGCTTGCCAGCCTTCTAGTCATCTATCGACCTTCTCTACCACCGGCTGCCAATCTACCTTTGTCATCCTTCCTGCGGTCAGTGGCAGGCCCAAGTATCTCATAGGTAGGTTTCCAAGTGGTGTACCAAATGCCTCTGTGCATTGTAACGCCTCCTCCTGAGAGACGCTGCTACCCACAAAAGCTGATTTAGCCCGATTGATTTGTAGGCCAGAGAAGTCTGCAAATAGATCTAGTAAGGTGGACAAGTTTTTTGCCTCCTCCACCGAGCCTTCAACAAAAAAAATGGTGTCATCTGCGTATTGCAGTGGCGGAATACCCTTGGG
Organism: Wolffia australiana; assembly: GCF_029677425.1. Taxonomy (NCBI): domain Eukaryota; kingdom Viridiplantae; phylum Streptophyta; class Magnoliopsida; order Alismatales; family Araceae; genus Wolffia; species Wolffia australiana. Next base: position 4,909,696 of record NC_135841.1, on the reverse strand, counting down.
GTGATTTGCTGTTTGATATCCTTTTAAGAGACGGTGGGAGCTTGTTATGTTGGCGCAAGTGGTGAACGCACCTCCCGCTAGGACAAAAAGTAAGGGGGCAAGCAGGCAACCTTGCCTTACACCCCTTTGCAGTTGTATATGCCCTCCTTCTGGCCTCCCATTCACCAACAGTGAGAATGAGTGTGAAGTTATGCATCTCTTTACCCACGTGATCCATTCCTTCGGGAAGGCCCTTCTCTTCATTGATGCCCAAAGAAAACCCCAATCTAGCATGTCGTATGCTTTGGCGAAGTCAACTTTCCACATGAACGCCTTGGTCCCATGTCTCTTCCATGAAGCTAGTATCTCTCCCCCTGAGACTGCGCTATCCACTAGTAAGCGGCCCTGTATGAATGCTGATTAGGAGGGCTTGACTAGCTCTCCGATCACTACTCTCAGCCTGTTCGCCAAGACCTTTGCAATAATTAGGTAGATGGAGTTGGATAGCGAGATTGGTCTGAAATACTCGATTTTATCTGTGCCTTGTATCTTTGGTAGTAGAAAAAGGTATGCCTGGTTGATTCTCTCCATGCTGCCCGTCCCTTGGCAAAATTCTTCAAGCGTGGCCATCACAATCGGTCTCACCAATTCTTAAAAATCTTTGTAAAAGAATACTGGCAAACCATCTGGGCCTGGCGCCCCTTCGCCATTGAGTCCTTTAATTGCCTCCTTGACCTCCTCTGAGAAAGGGCGGATCAAATCTACCTTGTGAACCGGATTCAACATTCGTGCACCCTTACCACACCACACCCACTGGATACGCCGTCCTTTTTTGTAAAACGAGCAGAAGTGTTCTGCAGCAGCACTACCCACCATTTGTGGTCCGACACGTTCCTGGCCTCCCTCCTTCAGCTTTTGAATGATGTTTATCGTTCTTCTCCCTGTTGTGGAAGAGAAGAGGAAGATAATGACATACTCATAACTGAGTACATAGGTGGGTATGTATACCCTAAGAGAGAGAGGGATAGATGGGCTAATGGGCTTATAGAATAGGGCCCATTAGCCCATAGTAGCTAGTCTCTCACTAACACCCCCCCGCAAGCGAAGTATGGATATCTTCCATGCCGAGCTTGGAGACGGCACGTTGAAGAAGTGGGCGGAAGAGGCCCTTAGTGAGGACGTCCGCTGCCTGGTCGGCGGAGGCAACAAAATCAAGGTCAAAGATCCCTTCGTCGACTCGCTCCTTGAAGAAGTAGCGGTTGCGCTCCATGTGCTTGATACGTCCCTGTTGTCCAGGGTTCTTGGCCAACGCAATCGTCGACTTGTTGTCGCAGTAGAAGTGAATCGGGCCGGCGTACTCCACGCGGAGATCGTGAAGGATGCCATAGATCCACTGGCCCTCAGAGGCCCCATCGGCGAGTGCGCGGTACTCGGCTTCGGCACTAGAACGGGACACTTTGTCCTGTTTGCTGCTTTTCCAGCTGACAAGACTGCCAAAAACAAACGTGCAGTAGCCCGTGGTAGACCGATGATCCACAACGGAACCGGCGAAGTCAGCATCAGTGTATACTTTGACGGTCCCGTCAGTACTGCGAGGGAAGAGCAGGCCATTGCCGGGGCAGCCCTTCAGGTACGCAAGAACCCGGTGGGCGGCCTGACGGTGAACCTCCCGGGGAGAATGCATAAACTGACTGAGCAAGTTGACGGCGAAGGCAATGTCAGGCCGAGTGTGCGTCAAGTAGAGGAGTTTCCCCACCAGTTGCTTATACCGGTGGGAATTCGCCAGTGGTGAATCCTCCCCAACTCACTAACACTCCCGTTAGCAGCAAGATGGAAGAATCTTGTGTTCGCATCCCCTGCCTTTAACCACAGTTGTCTAGACCTTTTTCTCCAGTCCATCTCTAGCTTCTCGTCTTCGTCGCCGACCACACCCCACCATTTTCTTCGCTCATGGGCTTCATCTTCTTCCGGAAATCGAGTATCATCCATGTCATCCAAAAATTTGATCCTATGCAAGGCCTCTTTTCTGGATTGCCTTCTGTTCTCGTGGATGCGCTTACGGACCTCCACAAGGTGGTGCCTCAGCCCATGAATTCTTGCTGCAAGTGTTTCCATTTCGGATCTGAGTTGGGTCTTTGCTGACCACTTTCTCGCTATATCTTCTTTGAACCCAGCCTCTTGTAGCCACGACTTGTTGAGCTTGAAATAGGTGGGCCTTCTGATTGCTTCGTTTCCAGCTCATACAATGGGGGTATGATCTGATAGTGTCCTTGGGAGAGATCTTACGTCTACCAATGGGAATCGTTATGCCAGCTCCACTGAACATAAAAATTGGTCTAATCTCGACATCCTGTTATGGCTCATTGTGCTTCTCCATGTATATGTGCAGTTGATGGGTCCCATTTCGTGGAGTAATGACTCCAAAATGAAGGCCCAAAAAGCCTCTGAATCGACGTCTCTCCCTCCCGCTCCGTTCGGTCGGTCCCGCGCTTCCAATGTCACAGTAAAGTCGCCTCCTATGAGTAACGGGCACCCTTGGAAGGTGCCCACTAGATCGGCCAACTCTCTCCATAGGTTGTTTCTCCGTGAGACACTGGTTGGACCATAGACCGAGGCTACGACCATTTTAAAATTGTCATTCATGCATTTAAGTTTGACTGCCGCATCAAACTGACCCGTCCATGTGTCTATTTTTGAAAATAATTCGCTTATTCCATGCCACCACGACAACCCCTGACCTCCCTATAGCATTAACCACCAAAAAACCTTCAAGAAAGGCCCTCCCCCTGTATTCCACTCCCTTGACTCACACTTTTCAAGCATGGTTTCCTGTAGGCATGCCACGGTGGCTCCCGATTCTCTCAGGTACCTTCCCACTACTCCACGCCTATTTTCGTCGCAGAGTCCACGAACGTTTCATGAGATACACTTCATGGGGAACGATCTTCACCCCCGTTATTGCCATGTGCCAGCTTTGGTCTGACCTTCAGTGCGATATCTTTAGCTCTGTGGTTTATCACAGGGTCCTCCATCACTGTTTGTTTCCAAGCAGGCTCTGTGGAGTCGCAATTGGGAGTGTCTTCCGTGACTGTTTGATTGCCCACTGAGACTGCTGCAGCACAGTTGGGAGGGGCCTTCGTGGTCTTTTGTTCCATAGCCGGCTCTAGTGCGGCGCTGTTGGGAGAGTTCACTGCAGTTATTGATTCATTAGCCGGCTCTGCTGCAGCACTACAGGGAGGACAGAGGATCTCTTTGCATTTACCCTGGGGTTCGGCTGCCCCTCTCAATCCTTGGTCCTCTCGATTGCTACCTCTGGCCTTGTATTCGGCTGCTAACAGCAGTCGGCCACTTTTCCCGGCCTTTGCCCATGCAGCTATTCTCCGCTCATGGTGGATGCCCAACTTCTAACGTTTGTGTACAAGCGGTTCTCTACCTTAGTGAACCTTTTTGCATAGCCGTGGGCACTGACTTACAGTTTTGTTGTTTCCTTCACTAACTGTTGCCCTTCTACTTGGTGTGCTTCCTAGCTCCTGCACAATCTCTTGTCTCTTGGGTTCTCCCCCCTTCCCTGTGTCTGCCACGTGTGTCTCATTTGCAGCAGATGCCTGTTGCATCTGGTTTTCCTGCTGTACCTGCATTGTGTCCTCTTTACTGTGTGAGATCCCTTTGGGGTCATACTCCATCCCTGAATTAATTGTTGGTTGCTGTCTCCTCGGCTCTAGGGCGACCTTCTTCGTTCTGGAAACTAACGTCCCCCTGAAGGGAGTTGCTGAGTAGATGGCAATTTTGTAGTGAGTCGAACCCCATAGATTTCTTTTGGGCCCCAAAAGTTAAGGATGGGCGGAGGCATGGTTGCTTGGATGCGCTTGACCTCCACCACCACTATGTTTGGGTCCCCCGACTCCAAGCCATAAGAGAGGATACGTTTGAGAGTGTCTAAATGTCTGACCAAAGCCTCCAGCGCTGGTCTGGTCCGATACCCATTGGGACACCCCGAGCTTCTATAATGTGTGAGTACTGGATCCTCTCGTTGAAATTGCTTGGGAGAACCCAGCGCCATCTCACTAGGCCACCCCCGCTGACTAATTGCTCCCAGCCGATTAGTGATGTATAAGCTGCCATTGATGCTCCCTAAAGAAAGAAACTACCGCTTTCAAGGGTCCATACCTCTGCTTTGGCGAGGGCTGTAACTTTTGTATGGAGACCCTTCTGAACCTCGTTTGTTTTAGAGGAACCTCTCAGGACCTCTCCGATTAGGCAGCCCATCAGGGTTCCCTTGTGGTCTGCCGGTGCTCCATTTTGCCAAATGTTGTCGTCTTTTGGTTGAGGTTGAGGGCCCTTGGAGCCGTGAGTTTTCCGGTTGAGGTATGTCTGTCTGACCCCATCTCTACCTTCTCTTGGGCATTCCATTTGACACTGGCCTGTCATCTGGCATCTAAGGCAGACCAGCTTGCCCTGGCATTCCCTTGCTCGATGGCCGCTCGTCAAGCATCGATCGGGAGAACGGCACGGTGAGCTGGTTCAACAGCCAGAAAGGCTTTGTATTCATCAAGCCGGATGGCGGAGGCGAGGACATCTTCGTTCACCAGACCTCCTTTCGATCCGACAGATTCTGAGTGCTGAACGAAGGTGTCGCAATGGAGTACGTTGTTGAAGAGAGAAAAAACAGAAGGACGAAGGCGATCGAAGTTACAGGTCCGAACGGCGCGGTTTTAGCGTCTTCAGGGGAGAGAAGCTTCTCTGGAGAAAGGGGGAAGGGCGATGCAAGAAAAAAAGTGATATCTCCCTCAAGAGGTCGCCCTCCTGGACGTCGTTGCTCCCTCTGCTCTGGTCTTTCGGTCATGCTGGCTACATGTTCATAATCGCATACTATGTTCTACCTTTATATTTAGAGTTGAAACTATATCTACTCAGCATCAATACACGTTTCATTTGAGCTTATTATATCTACAAGACTCGGACATTGTTTTAAGATCACCATATTAATGATGAGCCTCCTGATGCGATAAAAGGATGTGATCAATAATTATACATAAGATCTAAAGGCCCACCTGCCTTCTGGTGGCTGCCCCTTAAACCATGAGATGCAAGACTTATCAGATCGTGGGCAGCACAGTTGCACCAGGAGAGATATTAGCATCATACAGAAGGAGAGGAACCTGGGTATTTATGTGGAAGGTCAATTTCACCTAGGCATATGACTCATTAGAATGGGATTTCCTGGGGCATCTTTAAAAAGGAGAGGCATCCCCTAGCAAAGGATCATATGGATAAGTTGATGCATTACCTTTCATTCTTTTTCACTGTCCAGGGATTCTTCCCATTCCTTCAAGATAACCTTGTTCTGATGCAGCATTAATGTGCAAAGCAACCTACATGGTTGACCATACTCCTACCCCCTGAGTGTCCCACCCCGGCCATTCTCATCATGAGCCTCTCTGCCAGATAGATGCTCATAGGAATTCCCTGCCGGGCAGTCTTAAGCCTTTGGAAAATATAACTTCCGCATAAAACCCTTGTCAAGATATCTGTTGCTACAATTGCACTATCCGCCAGCTGTCTACCTGGAATGAAAACATATTGGACTAGTTCTAGCAGCGCATTTATCAACTCCCCGAGCCGGTTGACCCAGACCTTGGCTCGTATAAGGTATTTAGTGTTGAACTGTGCAATTGGTCGAAAGTCCCCCAAGCTGATGGCCCCTAGACATTTGGCAGAAAAATCAGATTACTGTGGTCCATTTTCTTTATTATGTTGTTTCTTTAATGGAACTACTCCACCATGTCCATTACCTCCATCTTGACCGTGTCCTAGAAGGCTCTGTAAAAAAAGGTTAGAAACTACGCCCCAAGACTCCTTCCCCATTCAGCCCATTAATCGCAATCTTCAGTGTAGACATGTCTCCACGTGTCTTTGATAGAAACCCTAGAGAGGTTGGAGTCAGTGTTGAACAATGACAACCTCACTTCTCACTCCATGATTCTGATTTAAATACCAGGTTATGAAAAAAACGTGCTGGGCTGAAATTACCCCCATTAGACCAAAAGATGAAATAACTTAAAACAAGAAACAGAAGAGAAAAGGAAATAGTGGTGGAACCCTGTGTTTCCTTCGGGAGCCCTAGCTGCTGTTGTCAAACTCTCGTCTGCCGTTGCCATCCATCTTCATCAGCACTTTCGCCCGCTCCGCTCTCCTCCATCAAGCTGTCGGGCTTTCCCCTAACGGTCACACTGTTGAGCCCTGTCCACTATTCACCATCCTTGTCAAGCTCCATCTCACTATTGAGCTATGTCCCCCTCTTTTAAGAAAGACTGCTTAATGTCTGCTCTCTTTGGAGAACTTATCCATGGAAGCTGGCATGGGTGCGAAGTCCTAGAAAAAGTCTTCAGATCTGCCATGAGCTGCTGAAGGCTGGGAAGCACGAAAGGACTCCTGACCAGAAGAGGAGTCCTTTTAACTTCTTCATTTAATTTCTGCTCTATTTTCAGGAGCAATGATGTCTAATGGCAGGGGTGGTGGCAGAAGAGAGGGCTCTGATGATAGGGCCTGCAGTCTCGTGGTGACGGTGGATGGCAACTGGGCTCTGACTCCAGTAACTAAGGCTTACACTTGGGTGTGATGGCTGCAAGATGATCAGAAGATACTGCTTGTTGTTGTTCAAGTCTATCTTCCAGAGTTTGCAAGGTTCTTTCAAGGGTGGCTTCAAGGAGGCCATCTTGGCTGCCAAGTCCTCCAAGGTAGGCATCTGGACTTCGTTTGACATTGTTGGAAATGGTGGTGAATACCACACAGGACGGTGATCAGACCTATCTCTGGTACCAAAATGATATGGTTCCTATCATGAAAAACATAGAAGGGAAGTCTGGTAGGATGGGCATCACAAATATTTGATGACGAAGAAGCTGACAGAGGACTTCTCAAGAGAGAAAGATCAGACAGAGAGTGTTACAATCCACTAATCCCTTTAAATATGTAGCCCTCCTCGTGGAGGGCAGGACATGCATTGTTAGTGTTATTTCCTTCCAGTAGACTCTCCTTCTCTCTCGAGAACATCCACTCCGTTGAGCCCCATTCCTCCGGCGACGTCCACTCCGCCTCTCTCTGCCGCTCTCATTCCGTCGGCGTCGTCCACTCCGCCAGGGTTAACCTCGTCTTGATACGAGCCCGGTCGGGATCCTATCAAAGAGGAGATTGTTGGTGCAAAATACTAATTACCAAAGTCCTTTTGTGCCCTCCAACACAACGAGACATCTTTTAAATGGCCGCATGCGAAAGGGAAAAATGACAAAATGCCTTTTATCTTTTGTCTGTCTACTGCATTGTAGACGCCTCCAAAACTTGATGAAAGAGAAGGTGGTGGAGGGGATGTGTCCAAGAGAGAGAGATCAACTGGGATGGACCTTGTCAGCAGTCTACGACATGGAGGCACTTCGTGGATACAAGGTAAAAAGTACCAATCAGTGTTTTCCTGCTATCTGATAGAGAGGGCTACATTTTTCAAATGGACCTGTGGGTGAGGGATAAAAGACAAGAATGTCCTTAGCGGCCTTAGGATATGATAGGAATGGTATCATTATTTCAGTTTTTGCTCCGCCAGACAGTTCTCCCATCTCTATATTCCACATCCATATTTCTGCTTTGCTGTTTATGGTTTCTATATTTGTTTGGGGATTTACATTTTGGCATCTTGCACAATGATAGCTACTCAGTGAATCCATGACATCCGATCATTTGACACAGTTGCTATTATCAGACATAAGGATATTTCTATAGTGTTTTAATTTTAAAATGATGTAGTGGCTAGAGAAGTGAATCATTTAGCCGCATTCACAGTTTAGCTTTTCAGTATGACAGATCATTATTTCCTTCACTTATTGAATTATTAACTGTTGACAGCAGCCTTCCATATTTCTTTCCTCTGCAATTATTTGATACCCTTTAGCATTGAGCATACACTGGGTTGACTTATGCATTCTTAAACTGATCAAAGTAACCCTGTGATGAAATCTTTTTACAGTTTTCTTCAGCTTGACCTGGGTCAGTTACATCTTAGCAATAGCTTAAGTTGGCATGGCTGTCAGGAGGAGGACCCTTTTGCAGTGCACATGGATATTCTTGACATACAGGTAGTTCTTGATTTCTACATCAATCTTGGTTAATTTTTCTGAGTTAGATTATTCTTTATTTTGACAGGTAAGTGAGATCAACATGGCTGTTGGAGTTGATGGATGCCTAGGAATGCATATGATTCGAGAAGAAGAAGGGTTTCATATTAAGATTAGGCGTAGCCTAAGAGATGTTTTCAGAAGAGTCCCTACCATTTATGTGGATGTGACGGTAATGATTCATGGACCTATATGATATGTTGCCAGCTGAATTAGTTGAAGTTTCCTTTATTTTAGTCGACTGGATTTGTCCCCTAAATTCATTTACATGCTTTTGATTGGATATGTACCCCTTCATGTGTGCACTGTTTTTCTATTGGGTACAAGTCTAGGAGGCATTAACTCGCTAATTTTCTTAATGTACTCCAGTTACGGTCAATTTCTTCATAGAAGGTTGCATTTCTCCAATCAAAACAAAATTCTTAGCGTGGAATACGAGAGAAGAGATCAATCAATCCTTTAATCAGTTGCAAAAAAAACTCGTAGACTTTTGATGACATAAAAAAATATATTTGCAAATTTTTGTGTCGTGTATACATGTGCCAGATTAATTTGATATAAACAGAGAACTTTGGAATACTCTTTTAAATTCTCATCCCTTTGGACATAAAACCTATGGAATGAAGATTTGTAAATCTGAAACATTCTTATAAAATGATGTGTTATCTTATTTTTGTATCAGTTTCCCTTGTCCTTATGTCAAGTTTATCTCTGAAGAAACCTAGACTTGAAAGAGGCTCAACCCTGATAAGAGTAATTTAGGGTTCATTACTTGGTACTTAGCATGGGGAGCAGAGAGAGTCTGAACTGGGCCTATGGTAATGGGCTATTATAAGAGATAGAAGAGAGAAAAGAAAGAAACCCATTCAACACTCCCCTCAAGCTGATGAGTGGATATTATCTGTGAAGCACTGAGGAGAGAGAAAGAAGAGAGAGAAACAGTGCGCAGAGAGAGAGAGAGAGACAGAATTAGGGCACTTCAAAAGGATCATCTTATTACTTCACCATGGCCCCTTTTTATTCAAGAAACAAACAAAGAGAGAAAGAAAAAAACTGCTGTAGGAAAGGAATATTTCCTAACAAGAATATTCCTTTCCAACGGCTATATTTTTTAAAAAATATAGCCATAGGGGCAGCAGTTTCCAACGGCCAGATTTCTGGCCGTTGGTTGCTGGGCTTGATGTAAATCAGGCCCAGACATATTAGGCCCTTAATGGGCCTAATATGTGAGGCCCTAAGGGCCCCCCACTAATGGGCCCTTAATGGGCCCTTAGTGGGCAGTTAATGGGCCTTGCACAGGCCCATTAATTTAAAGTTAGGGAGAGTTAGCTTTTCATTAATTTGCCCTAAGGTTAGACTATTACATTTACACGGCCTTAGGCCCATAGTTAGTACAACACAGTTTAACATTATCCGTTCCTAGCGTGCCACACATCTTTTGAAAGTACAGGGTAGATACACGTGTTGTGAAGATATCAGCTAACTGATGAGCTGAAAGGATGTACATTGTGCAGAATTGTCCAGATTTGAGCTTCCTTTGATTAAGTGACAATTGACTTTAACATGTTTAGTGAAGCCATGCTGCACTGGATCATGGGCTATGTTAATAGCAGACTTTTTGTCACCAAAAAATTGAGCAGGTTGATCACACGACAAGTTAAGCTTATCAAGAATATTAGGGAGCAATAATGCCTCACAAAGACCTTGAGCAATGGCGCAAAATTCTGCTGCAGCACTAGATCGAGAAACCACAGATTGCTTCTTATTGCTCCACCTCATAAGATGGCCATCAATAATGGTAAAGAACTTTTAAGTGTCAACCAACATGAGAACCCACATAATCATGATTTGCATTAAACTCCAAATGGAGGCCACAATTACACTTGAACTGAAGACTTATCCAATGATACCCTTGAGATATCATGCTCGCACCGGATCTCTCCATCGCGAGCGCGACTCGTCATCGCGAACCGTCGCTTCCACGATCTCGGCCGCGGGTGCCGTCGCCGTCGCGATCTCGTCGTCGCCGCGATCTCACTGTCGACGTCGTAACGATCTCGCCGTCGCCATAGTCGTGATCTTGTCGTCGCGAGTCGTGGGGACAGGCCATCGCACTGGATCTCGCTGTCGCGAGGCGGGGTTTTGCCATCGCACTGGATCTCTCCGTTGCGAGCGCGACTTCTCGTCATGAGCGCAACTCATTGTCGCAAGCCCTCGCTTGCGGGATCTTGCCGTCGGGAGCCGTCGCCAACGCAATCTCTCCGTTGACTTCATTGCGATCTCGCCATCCCCATCGTCATGATCTCGCTGTCGCGAGTGCCACTTGACGTCGAGAGTCGTTGGGATAGGCCGTCGCATCAGATCTCGCTGTCATGAGCAGAGCTCGCTGTCTCATCGTATCTCGCTGTCGCGAGCGCGTCTCGCCGTAACGAGCAGTCGCTTGCACGATCTCGCAGTCGTGAGCCGTCACCGACTCAGAGTCTCGACTCGTCCTCGCGAAAGCGATCTGATCGGAGAAGAAGGATTTCGGGAGAGGTGAATCTGGGACCGTCGATAGGGGGGCATTAGTTTTGGATGGCTTGGCAACGACATGTACCGGCTTGGCGACCAAGGCGAGGAGACCGTCACGATTTCCATCTCAACGACAGATACAGGTCATTACGGCACAAGGGTGGTATCCCCCCTCCGCGTCGCAAGGGCGAGGTCCCTCGTTGCGACGGCAAAATTCCTTCACGCTGCAAAGATTGGCAACTCCGTCGGGATGAAGAGATGACGGAGGCCACGACAGATTTTGCTGTGATGGTTCGGCGACCAAGACGAGGCAGCCGTGGTGATTTCCGCTGTGATGGCGACGTCTCCCCTTTGAACCGCGACGAAGATGACCATGCTCTGCGCCGTGAAGAGTTGCAGTTTAGTCAAGACAACCCTGATAGTGTGCTCAATAGAAAAGGGAATGCTTGGCGACAGAGATGAGTGCGCCGAGGTGATTGGAGAGCTGAGGAACCGAGGTGAGGCGACCGTGGCAAATTCCGCAACACCTTACGTTGCGGCAATATCAATCGACCATCAGGCCGCGAAGACAACGACCCTTCAATGGGCTGCGACGTCAAATTAGGTACGGAGAGTGTATACAACTGGCAGATGAATCAGAGTGTATTTGACACATCTTTGCATCATGAATAAATTTGCTCAACACACCTACTGCATAAGCGATATCAGGGAAAGTGTGTGTGAGATATATCAGCTTACTAATCAATCTTTGGTACCTTCCTTGATCAACAGCCTCCTCATGCTCCGCCTGAGATAGCCAGTGATTCACTTCCATAGAAGTGGTAAGGAGTTGTGAGTCCTCATTTCCGAGCTTGTAAGAAGATTATTAATATATGTCCATGGGCACATAAAAATACGAGTAACAAAATACATCACCTCAATGCTGAGGAAGTATCGAAGTGGGCCAAGATGTTTATTTTCAGATTAACCAGATGTGAAGCCAGCTGAGCTGCCGTATGAGAGTCATGTCCCGTACTTATAATGCCATCTACATACACAAGGACTTTGACTTCCCCCTACGGGAAATAACAATACAAAAAGGTATGGTCACCACTGTACTGAGAAATATCAAATAATTTCATGGAGTGTGGAAAGCAATCAAACGAAGCCTGATATGTCACTGTATGAGCATTTTTTCGGAAGAGATAAGAGAGGTTATTGAGCAGCCCAATGTCCCATAGCATATAATAAACATAAAAGGAATGAGAGAGGGGTGATGGGGGGAGGAGAGGATGAGGACGGGAGCTGAGAAAATTAAGATTCAAATTCAATTTATTCCCATTCGGTTGGGCAAGAGCCATGCTTAACTGGTTGGACACAGGAATGGACATTGATGGCAAAGGGAGGGAAGCATCATCAGCTTCCTCCATTTTCTCTCTCTAATTTCCTTATGTCTCCATCGAGACTCAATCCTAGTCCTTCATCATTTCTAAAAACTCAGTACCATTTCTTTGGTCGAGAAAGTGACCCCAAGCAAAGGAACGTCACCCTTCTGGCAGGGCCTTAGACAGATTTTCCCCCAAGTTAGAGAGTTCTTCTCCGCCCGACTTGGCAATGGCTCCTTATTTTGCTTTTGGAGAGACCCATGGTCTTTGGATAGCCGTCTGAAGGAGACTTTCCCTCAGCTATATGCCCAGGACAGATGTCCTGATGCCACAATGGCAGAATGTTGGGACAAAATATGGAACCTTGGGGTAGAAGGTGCTCTCTCAGAGCAGAGGGTGGCGGACTTCCTAGACATGCAACATGCTTTGATTCAGCGCCAGCCAAGACATGGAGAACAATACGGATGGGTTTGGATAGGCGCCCCCTTTTCTGTTCAGAAGGCCTACATGAGGCTATGCCAGGAAATCAAGGATCAACCAACAATCTAGGCAAGCCGGGCCATTTGGCCCCTCAAGATTCCCCTAAAGGTTAAGATCTTTGGATGGCTCTTACTATGCAAGAGACTGGTGATGCATGTCAGAGTATGTATCCTGATGCCTCAGCAATGTGCACCTTATGCACAACTGGTGACAAAGACTGCAATCATTTATTCTTTGAGTGCCCTGTCGCCCATTCAATCTGGACCACCCAAGCTCACCTGGCACAGAATGTGACATCAGAGGTCTTTTGGGAGTTCATAAGGCAAGGGGGCCCTATGAGGAGGGAGGAGGGGAGTAGAGCATTGACAGTGCTGTGGGCAATATGGCTACACCGAAATGAGGCAATATTTAGGGGGGGCAAGGTGTCCAAGGACAGGCTAGCACATGAGGTCGAGGGCCTCATGGCATCATGGTTTGCTAGAGGGGTAATCAGATGAGGGAGGGGTTGGCCAGGTTGTGGGGAGTGTTAGCTATCTCCACATGTAGCTTTTGGTGGTTACTACATTTGTCCGGTGACCACCTTAAATAACATCTCAAAAAAAACTACCATTTATTTAGTCTCTTCAAATCCAATACAAATACTTGTAACAGTCTGTAACGAAGGGTAGTTACAGGAATATGATTATCCAAGATGAATGAGGGCATACAGTTAATGTAGGGTATTGTAAGCACTTGGTGACTGCAGAATTTATGGAAATATGGGTCCGTAGCAGAAGAGTACATCATGTTTCGTTAAAAAGGCAAAGCATATGTGACAAATGATATTATGCTTGGAAAAGAAGTCTGTGATGTCTGAGATGAAATATTTGTGAGGAATTTGAGAATAAATAAATTTGATTGATGTACTGGATGATGCAGAAGCAGAGGCTGATTTCTGGGAGGGCTTGAGGCTTGTTGTGGGAGAGAGTAATCTGATTAGTGGTTTTATCTCCCTCAGTTCCTCGCCAGAAGTTGTATTCACACAAGTATGTGGCATCTATCCCAGTATGGCCCGTACAGCTGAAATGAGAGTATTCAGGGACAGGGCATTGTGGCCAAAACCAGGTGATTCCTCTATATTTGAGTGCTTTGAATGTTGAGCACTAAGAAGCATCGACGAAATCAACTCCAAGGTGAAACTATAGTCACCAAAATACTCAATAAGACTTCAACCTCATTTCCTTATACCATGATATTTTACCGTCAAGTCATTCAAGGAGTTATCATTCAAATATATAAGTTTCAAATGATATCTGGTCATCAAGTGGGATACCGGATTAAAAACCATGGTCCCCATTGGGTTGTAGACCTGTAAAGGAGATGGTTTAATAGTTGGAGAATCCTTGGTAAGCTCCAGTTTGTCATGCCCAGTAAAATTGATTGTCATGGTTTGACTCCAACACATAAATGCCATCTCTGCTGAGATGCCAGTTTATGATTAGATTATCAGAAGGCCCAGGGACAGATGGTAGGACTGGATATTGAATGATGGAGATACCCACTGCTTCTAATAATGAAGTTGACAATGATGCTTCTTCTATCTGAGCATTCGCCATGATTTTCGTTCACATTTACCCCCTCCCTTTCTTTGCTCATCTCAGACTTTTTACTGAGTAAATATTTGAATGATAAAGGCTGATGACTGAGGGAACACATGATGTCATGATTTGGCAACCAAACTTTGAGGAGAGGCAGTGTGAAAACTATTACATGATTACATTATGGCAGTGACACATGGGAAAGCACAGCTGGTGTCGTGATTTACCAGATGCATTGATAGTGAAGATGGTTGTATTGCTCCATGCACAGCAGTGGACATGTGGCATGATCGAGTCAACATCATGGCGGCATGGACAATGAGGAAAATAGGTCCATGAAAAAATATATGTGACATGCATGATGACTTTTGCACTGATGCATAAGACAGTGCTGGATTGACAGATGCCATGTAGCAAATGGTCGAACTGACAATAGAATGTGGACAACAGGAAACAGATGGATATTTTTCAGCGTATTTCACACAAACTGTTTTCCTACAGCCTTGCGCAATAGATAGAGAGAATAAGTGCACAAAGCCCTTTAAAGTCATTTGAGACAAAAAGATCTGTGCTACATTATATATCAATGAACTGATTATTCATCACTTTAATTATATCGATATAAATTTTCCAAATTAATCCTTTTTCCACTCTATTTACATTTTAATCTGATCTTTTTATCGCTCTTACTCATTTGCACATTTTATCTACTGTTATTCAATTCTCTGAGTTTGATTGACGACAGCAGCAGGAGAAATATAATGTGTTAAATTTTCAGTTGATCATTTATTTTTCCTTATAGTCCTTCATTTATTTTAACCTTTTTCATTTTGTAATTATAAAATATCTGTGCAGGTTGGAAATTTCCACTGTGTCATGTCTAACAAGGAGTATAAAGTAATTCTGGATTGTGTTTCTACAAATGTTTCTGAAGAACCCAGGCTTCCTCCCAGCTTTCGAGGTTCTCCAATTGAATCCATGAGAGTTCTTGCTGATAAAGTACATCATAACAGTCAAGTGCTTTTATCACGGACTATTGCTGTAATTTCTCTTGAAATTCAAACAGCTATGTTAGACCTACATAATGGTATCGATGAAGAGTCTCAGTTGGCTCATCTCGCAGTAAGCTTTTCTTCTTATTCGAAATGTTTCTAAATATTGGCATTTCATATTATTTGTTCTCTTTACTTATATAGAACAATTCACAGAATAACCTTTCACTCGTTTTTTTTCAGCTTGAAGGTCTTTGGTTGTCATATCGAACCAGTTCTTTATCTGAAACTGATCTTTATCTGACGATTCGGAAGTTATCTGTGTTGGACATACGTCATGATACGAAGCCTGAAATGCGTCTGATGCTTGGTTCTTCTTATGATGCCTCGGGACTAGGTGTATTTTCAAATGATGCTCATGCAAAAACCATAGATTCAGAGAGGGCTGCTGACTCCCCTGTTTTGACAATGTTGATCATGGACTATCATCTACGGTCATCCTCCCAGTCCCTTGTTGTCCGCATTCAGCAACCACATTTACTTGTTGTGTTAGATTTTATTCTGCCGGTGGTTGAGTTTTTCGTACCTGCGATTGGTGTAGTGACTGGCAGAGAGGAAATGATGCATCCAGAGAAAGATCCATTGAGGAATACAGATGACATTGTGGTCTCAGAATCAATCTATTTTCAGCAAAACAAAGTTGTCTACCTTTCTCCCCAAAAACGTTTAATAGTTGATGGTTGTAGTGTTGGGGAGTCCATATATGATGGTTGTGGGGGAACCATGCATCTGCATTTTGATCCTGAATCCAGGAACAAGTCTGTAGGAAGGGAAAACATTATAATCATAATTGGGCGTGGTAAAAGATTGCGATTTAAGAACATAAAAATTGAGGTATTCCAGAAGATCTTTTTGTATATTCTTTTCATTATCCTTCTTGTACAATGATGTATGTATTCTCAAGGTATGAGTATAATACTATAAATGCAGATTTGCATTCAAAAAGATTCTCCTGACTGTTAAACACAGCCTCCAATTTTATGTGTCGCATGTACTCTCCTTTATGCCTTGTAACTGGTTTTGGCCAATAAGTAACAAGGCATAGTAGTATTGTTTCCCCCTTAACTCTTTTATTCTCTTATGGGCCTACTTATGAACGTGTCATTAGTAAAAAGTCCTTTGTCAAAAACCTATAAATCCACAGCCGTCCCCTGTTGCGGTTGACATTGTGGAGCTCATATAGAGCTCTGCCTGTTGGAAGGTTAAACAACAAAATAAACTTGGGGTTTTTTTTGTTAAACATTCAAATTTGATTCTTATCAGAAAAAAGGTATACGTGGAATATTTTTTTCAAAGAGATAAACCTGGGATTTTCCAAAGAGAGACATAATATTTGATTCTTTTCAGAAAATCTAATCCAATGAATAGCAGACTTATTTGGCAATCCTCCCCAACTTGACTTCTCATAAGGATATTTGGACTTAAATTACGGAACTCTACTCTTGTATAGTTTTAAATACTTTGAATGCCAGAAAAAAATATTATGTTGATTCAAATCTTAAGCTGCGTCCTTTTTCCTGCTCCATTCGCTGGAACCTTCTGCATGAAAGTTTTCACATCTGTCATTCAATTACTTAAAGAAATAAAACTCAAATTATGTTGATTCTTTTTTTCTGAGAATATTCATCATCAATATTTTAAGACAATTCATTTTGACATCAACTTCGGCTTTTATCTGCACGGTATTGAGTTTATTTTGTATCGTTTTAAGTCCATTATGGTCTCTTTCTCCCTTTTATGATTTTGTTTTCTCTGTGAAGCTATATTAAACTATTCTGTTTTGGAATACATTTTTCATGATGATTACTTTGTCATTTGGGAATGTTTCTACAATTCTATAAGTAATTTTACGTTTCATTTTTTTTAACCAGAATGGTGAACTTCTAAGAACGTGCACGTACCTCGGAAATGATAGCAGCTACTCAGTCTCGACAGATGACGGTGTCCAGATTTCAGTGTTAGAAATTGATGCTAATATATATGAGCAACAGCCACATGGTATAAAAAATACAAGTCCTGATTCTGATGCAGATAAAAGCATTGCATCCCACGAGATCAAAAGTAGTTCCTTTGAAATACAAGTACGACCATAGACCTTGATTCTTTTTGTAGATACTTATTTTTCAATCTTTGTACACCCTTTCTATTAGCATCTTATAATTATTTAACTTAAGAATGTTACCAGCATCAAATTGAATATTTACATTTCATTTTTATGATTGTGTGATTTTCTCTGTCACTAACTTATCTCTGAGGATCCCTCAGAGGTATTTTAGTTTGTTGATCCCAGAATAATGGTTTGTAGCCATGGAAAAAGAAAGTATTGAATGTCTGTAGACCGCTATCGGATCACATTCCAATTATTCGTCAAGATAATGCCGGCCAGAATAGATTTACATATTTCAAGTTGGATAGATCGTGGCTGTGAATAAGTTGGGACCGGAGCCATGGGAGGAGCATTAGCAGATCAGTTCAGAGTGGAAACTAATCCGGGGGCCCATAACCAGTGGAGGTGGAATGGAAGAAGTGCATCCAAGGTGACACAAGAGCAAAGGACTGAGATAATGAAACCATTCCTCGTGGAACAAGGGCAGGAAGCAATCTAGGGGTTAAATGGCGAAGGTGTGCCGGAACCCAATGGATTCCCAGTATTCTTCTTTCACCAGTTCTGGGAGCTGATTGGGTAAGAAGTTATGGACACATTGGACAAATTTGGATGAGGCAATTTTGGCTTGGAAAGACTCAATTGGTCACACCTTATTCTGTTGCCCAAGAGGCCGGGAGGAACCAATGTGGGGGATCTCAGACCCATTGCACTATCAAATTCAATCAGTCTCATCATCGGCAAAGTGTTGGCCAACGGGTTGAGGAAGGTAATTAGAGACTTAAGTCGGACCCGTTCAATCGGCATTCATTCCAGGCAGGCACTAGTGGACGGAGCAGTGGCAGCGAGTGAGTCACGTGCTGGTTGGGTGTGGGGAGAGACATCTTTTTCAGCATAGGATCCCTATATGAAGATCAGAGGGAAAGCGCTGGGGGATTAGACAATCAGCACCTCATGCTCCATGTCAATGAAAAAAAAGTCCCTCCCAAGGTGAGGCTCTTCAGCTGATCGTTGAGGCGGTGACGATTGGTTACAAGAGTCTTGCGCAAAAGATGGGTCCCGACGGCTTCCACAGGGTGTCATATGTGCACTAGAGACGATGAAGACTGCTCCCACCTATTCTTCACATGTCCCTTCGCCTAGGGAATATGGGCATCGCTGCAGATGGCGGGGTTGAATGTGTCCTCCGACGAGGCGCTTTGGCCCTCAGTTGGTGATGGTAGATACAGGAGGAAGCTTGATTGGGGAAGACTCCTCGCGGTGCTCTGTGCGATATAGCTGCATTATAATGAGGTCATATTCAAGGGCAAGAAGGCTTCCATGGAGAATGTTATTCTGGACATTAAGGCGCAAATATTTTTTTGGTTTGGAGGGAGGTGAATGGCAGACCATTTTGGTTATTTTGTATATGGATTTTACACAGGTTTATATTTTATTAGCATCAAGTTGACCACCGCTACGGGTGATCTTCCTTATTTTCTTCAACAAAAAAAGTCATTTGAGCCATAATGCTTCACTTATGCGATGAGCCTATGGCCCTAAATTCTGCCTTTGTATTGGATTGCAAAACAATATGTTACTTTTTACTCCTCCAAGATATCAGGTTCCCTCCCAAAAAGTAAAAACTCTATGTAGTTGATTGTTGATCAATGTTGTTCTCTGCATAATCAGCGTTTGTACAATTGCAGTATCATTAACTGCATTATCGATATTTTCCTATCAAGTATCTGAGTAGGCAAACAATAGCTCTTTCATTTGTCTCCCCCGGAGTTTGCATGAATTGGCTGACAGACCAGCAGCATATGATATATCAGGCCTGGTATGTGAAAAGATAGATTAGTTTTCCTATTAGATGTTGATCTCTGCCCTTGTAAGCTGGTGGATCATCTTCCTCTATCCCTAGTATAATATCGGTACCTACTAGTGTGCGTGCAAGCTTGGACCCAATCATTTAACACATCCAAAGTATATATAAATTTTGTTAATACTATATCTCCCTCTAAGCATGCCAGTTCTATTCCCATAATGTATCGGATTTTACCTAATTTGTCAAACTCAAAATCCTTTGCTCATTGGTCATTCAACCTTTCTATTTTTTTTTGGCTGTTTCAGATAGGATCACTATCATCTACTTAATAATAACAAAGCCATTCCAGTTGATGTATGTTTTATAAACAAGGTATGGTCAGCGTTTGTTTTTTAATTACCCTTTCATTTCAAGGACTCTATTAGAGAAGCAGATCTAGGAGAATGATATATTGGGAAAGGCTTCTCTAATTACTATGGGGAATCTGGCTGCACTGCAAGGAGGTGGTTTTTAAGTGGAGGATGGCCTCAACATAATATGTTTTTCATGAAGTGGACTCTCATGTGGCATACTGGTTTCAAAAGGAGTGAAGGCAGGGCCATTTCGGGCACTGTGTGGGTGGAACATTTATGGCCAGTTGGGAGGCAAGGGAGTGGCAGATGGAGGGGTGAGGATTTCTCGACGCCGGATGCAGCGGTGAGATCCGGGGTCGAGTTATCACCTGGAACAAGGTGATCTTCTCCAAATAGGATGAGTGGGTGGGCCAATTCGTGGCAGCAGTGAAGCTAAGGAAAAGAAGTGATGATTATTAGTGGGTGGTCATCTCAATTTACGGTCCCGCTGCCCGGTCCCTCAGAAGCTAGGGGGAGAGTTATACTGCATGGTAGCCACTTTCACGGGGCTTCCTCTATTGACGAGGGGTGATTTTAATGTCACGTTACAGCCATGGGATCGACCAAATGGAACTAGGGGCCGAGATCATGGGTCGGAGGAGTTTTGATCATTTATTTCAGATGTTGGGCTGTCTGAAATGGGACCAAAGGACTGTGTTTACACGTGGAGGTTGTATGCACAAAGTATGGGGTCATGTTTAGACAGATTCTTATGACCTCTTCCCACTAGTGGATGTGCTCTCTCTAT
This sequence comes from Wolffia australiana, assembly GCF_029677425.1. Lineage (NCBI taxonomy): Eukaryota > Viridiplantae > Streptophyta > Magnoliopsida > Alismatales > Araceae > Wolffia > Wolffia australiana. The sequence goes on along the minus strand of NC_135841.1, from coordinate 4,889,517 downwards.
CAAGCCCCCTGGCTGGAAACTCACCAATTGTATGGCATAGACCCAAAGGACAAGGCCAGCCCACATATTTCAAGATGGACAAGTCCTGGCTGACGGAGTGGGGATTCAAGGAAGAAGTTAAAAATTTGGGGGCATCTCAGCGCAGATAGGGGACTGCCAGCAATACACTGGCGAAAAAGCTGGAAGGGCTCTGCTGTCGTATATGGGGTTTTGAAAGCACATCAGGGAGAAGAGAAACAGACGGAGGACGGAGGCTCTGGATGGTATAAGACAGATTGACGGCGTGAAGGATGCAAGAGCCCTTTTGGGAAAAGAGGTAAAGGAGAGAAAGAACTATCGAGAAAGAATCACAGTTGGGGACCGAAAAGTGGAGATGGACTGGATGCAGAGATCACGACAACTTTGGCTGAAGGAGGTGATGCTAATGTTCCCTTTTTCCACCTTTCGCGAATGGTAGGAGAAGAGAAAATCAAATACTAAAATTGTAAGTGGGGAACCAAGAAATTGTAGGATCATGATCAATTGAGTGAGCATTGGCGGACCACTTTAGATCGTTCTCCAGGCAATGGGCCCAAAGCGGATGGAAATGGAATGGGAGAGGTGGAAACATACATTCTCTAGCAGGTGGAGAAATGTTAATGTTTACTAGCATAGGTGGAGAAATGTTTCTGTTTCACTAGCATAGGTGATGTTAAAATTCCTAACCTGGTTATTATCAAACAAATTCTTCATGCTCCAGGTGTTCGGCACAGCTTAAATCAGCCCAGAAGATTTTTAAAGGTTTGCACCTTACTTTTACTCTGATGTCTGATGGATGTTTTGTTTATGAAAGCCAAGAACCTGAGGACTTCACCTTTTAAGGAGAAGAATAGGCGTAAATACCAGGTAAGACAACTGGCTTAAACACAAATGGAGCTCTTACTCCTTGAATCTACTATCGTCTTTCACTGGAGTGTTATTCAGTTTCGTAGGGCGTTATATCAGTTCCACGTAGCCTTGGGTCATTAGTTGATGACCATTCTTGGACGGTGAGTAGTTAATGGTTCTGCCGAGCACCAGACCATAAGGCTGTGACACTGAGAACTGGTACAGTAACTGGTGTAATGATAACCCTAGTTTGTTGCTTTACATCTTGATTACACCCCTATTTCCCTATGTTTGCTTTCTTGATTACTTCACAATTCAAATCCAAAGAATTATCAATGTTCGAATATGAAATGTAGATTGTAACACGCAGTGGATGGAAAGATGACTAGACTGGAGATGATCTCCACGGCTCCTCACCTTGGATGAGCTCCTTCTTGATCGTAGCGGTCCTCTGCGGGCTAGACTCCTCCCCCCAGGTCGTACGGTGGGGCAGCGCACTCGCGACTCCTCCCCTGGGAAGTGTAACAACTTCTTGTACAAGAAAAGACAACCCCCTCCCAGCTGGTGTACCCCTTTATTTATAGATCTCGCTAGAGTCACTTACGCTGGTCAACTGTCCGTTGACCAGATCTGAGCTTCCTTCTTCTGCATGTCTTCAAATAGCGTCTATCACTTTCCCATATTGCCTTGAGGGCTTCCTCTACCTTACCCTTCTGAGTCATATGCCTCTATGTGCTAGCGGTCCCTCACATCATAAGTACTTTTCACATTCTTCATTTGTATGACATCCATGGTAGTGGTGATCAGGGATGGGGTCCCCGAGGTTTTGGTCCTGGCCGTATAAAAAAAAGAACACCAATGGTCTTCTTGAGTAAGAAAATGGAAAAGTGACGGGGAAAGTCTGGTATTGATAAAGGGAAAACCTTTTACTTGTGGCCCAATTATGGATACATCTGATAAAGGGAATAATCTTTCATACCATTTGACACGCTCCACTACATCGCCTGCATCTTCTTGCCTTCTCTGTGGGGCTACAACTATTTATAGGAAAACAGTTCTATGAGTACAAAAAATACCCTTAGAGTGTGGGTGGTATATTTCTCATATGCTCTCTATTAAAATTTTCGGGACAATAATGCCCCGTCCTTAAAATATCTGGTAGTTGGCCAACCTCTTCCAACAAAAGAGGTTGGACCATTACAAGATAGTAACTGGGGCCATGTATGAACCAAAACAGGAAAGGTGAGGTTCTGATATAGCCCCATTAGGGGTGAACCACTGCCAGTTACATAGAGATTAAGCTATTCATACGAGTTGGCTGTCACTATTTGGATTTCTCAATTATTTAGGAGTTATTATTTTCACGGTGTCCCTGATTTTTCCTGCCTTCCATAGAAATTTTTTTGTCTATGAAACCCTTAATTTAATAGCATCAGCTAGGGAGTTCATTTTTCAGGATAAAATTATTCTTATCCTTCATTTATGGCATGATAATTATATGATATCACAATATCTCTATGTTGTTTGTGATGATGGAACTTTCTGGGAACTATTTTTACTGAATGGCTGGAGCAAAGTTAATATTATTATATTTATTTTTCAGGTTTTATCCCCTGAATTCACATTTTATGATAGCACCAAGTTGTTAGTGGATGACTCTGTGATGGTTGAAAAGCTTCTCCGAGCAAAGTTTGATTTGAGTTTCATGTGAGTATACTTCTCCAAGTACTGCATCCTTAGAAAATGTTGCTTGGAGAGAGTGATTCTCAGAATACCATTATTTTTCTTCTAACTGGAGACATAACAAAAAAGTTAAATGTCTTGCATTTCTAGCTCGTCTTTTGCTTCATGTCCTGTGTTTTCCTCTCACATTTCTTTATATTTTTTTCTTTGAAACTAGTTTACCTGAAATAAAGTTTGGTTGTCAGCATTGATTTGTATGGATTGATAGGAGTGACAGGAGTCTTTCTTTTGAATGTTCTCTGCCTCTTGATTGCAACTTCATGCAGCTGTATGATAATGATATGTCATGTCATATTTAGTTATCTGAGATGTAGAATAGACAATTTGAAATAGAGTTGAAAAGAACCTACAGTGGCAGATGTTTCAAAGAATTCTAGCGAGACCAAAAAATCCATGAAGAAGGAAAGATTAGGAAGAAAGACAAGTGAATATGTTACTATCCACTAAACCCACTAGGGGCATTATAGTCTTTCTGCATTTCCTTGGCATTTTCCTTTAAATATGTAGCCCTCCTCGTTGGAGGGCAGGACATGAATTATTAGAGTTGTTTCCTTAAAGTAGTCTCTCCTTCTCTCCTTCGACGATGTCCACTCCGTCGAACCCCCGGCGACGTCCACTCCGCCAAGGTTCACCCCGTCTTCGATACGATCCCGGCTGGGATCCTAACAGAATAATCCCTACTTCTCTAGCAACACGGATATGATGCTGGAACTCATCCCAATGGCCACCCGATGCGCCCTGTTGCTCCAGACTCAGTCGACCTGCTACTACCCTGTTCTTGGTTAATTTATTGAGTTCAAAGATGCATGTCCCTTGCCTGCTCCTCTTTTGAGGCCTCCCACACATGTCCTCTTTTGGGCACATGTCAAATACTGTCTGACCCGTCTTTGGTGTTTCCATTAATATGTTCTGGTTGGGAACAACCAATTACCAAACAATTCCGACCATGAGTTTTGAGCTGCGAGCGGACGGAAACTGTAATGGAGCCAGGGACAGCGGAGGCGGCAGACTCCACGACGCACAGCATTACTGAGAGGAGAGAGGGTAGGGCACCAACACCAGCGGCGATGCTGACAGAGGAGAGAGGGTAGAACAGCGAGGGACAGGTGCAGTGACGGAGCCAGGGACCGCTGCAGCAGTGGCCTTGCCGATGCACAGTGCGGGCTTTCGCAGCGAGGGGGGCCGACAGAGAATCGTCACCATCGGGAGCACAGCGGGACGGCGAGATAATGGGACTGCGGCGGTGATAGGATCGTTGAAGATAACAAGGGGGGATCACCATCGAGTGGCAAGGGGTTCAGTGGCCATTGCGGGCAGTGGAGAGCAGTCACATGCGGCCAGGGTGAGCCGCTGGATTGGGACTTCATGTGGGCTTCAATGAGGATAAGAAACTTCCCGACACAATGACTTACATATTTCTTAGAGTCCCTTAAACTGCGTTGTCATCACATTTCTCATCATATAGACTTATAATGGCATTCAACAGTATGATAATGATTGCCTATGCATTTTAAATAACTAGGACTTCATTTGAACTGATTTTCTTGAAACTCCAAAATATTAGTTTTTTTTTGTTTATGGACTGTTTACATCTTTAACTCTCAAGGGGCAAAAAATTTCATTTCATTTCGGACTATTCATACTCGTCTTCACTGGCAGGTATGCTGAAAAAGAAAATGATACTTGGGTTAAGGCACTGTTGAAAGACTTTACGGTTGAAGCTGGTTCAGGTCTTATTGTCATTGATCCCACTGATTTTTCTGGGGGATACTCCTCTACAAAAAACAAGACAAGTATATCAATTAATTTAAGTGATCTATACGTCCATCTTTCATTAAGTGTTGCCTCTCTTCTAATCCAATTGGAAAAGCAAGCTATTGAAGCATTCCAATTTGGCAATGAAAGCATACTGGCTATGTGTACTAACTTTAAGCGTTTATGGGTCTCCCAGAGAGGTGTGTCCTATGAAATTATGCCAGAATTTGAATTTTCTTTTATTTCTTCATGGATATAATTAATATAGCAATCTATGTGGAATGATCTATTGGTTCTATTTAAGACAATGTTATGTGCCGTTACTAACAGGAAATGGCTTTGGTTTCAATCTGACATTTTGGAGGCCCCAGGCTACTTCAAACTTCGCTATTCTTGGAGACTGTGTGACATCTAGGTAAATTATAAATGAATTGAACATTATTTTTCATGTGTCGTTTATTTCATTTTTCGTATATTGTATCCGGAAATGTCGTTCCTTCAGGTTTAGTGATTGAATGGAAATTGGCAGAGATCTTTCTCTCATATCAAATGTTACTACCCTGGGATGGTACATTCCCAATGGAGAGAGCGGGAGAGAGGGAGGAGTTGACTGTGGCCATGTGCAGGGAAAGAGTTTTTATTAAGGCTGAGGGAGGGAGTAAGAGGGTCTTGTTGCCAGTCTGCATTGTTCTGTGGGTTGGGGAGGGGGGAGGAGCAGAGATTACGAAAATGTCGCTTATGAGCAGAAATAGCAGAGATGTCAAAGATACCAATTGATACCTTGGTATAATGTGTGAGGCCAGGTGAATATCTCCAAGAATTTAATCTTTTAAGAGTCAATTGCCAAGTCTCCATCTCCTGGAGAAGAAGACATGATCAGAGAAGAACAGGGACCAAGTAAACTACCATGTAATGGTAAACACCCAGATTGACAACAGTTTCTGAGGCGAGCTTCTCCTAAATTGCCTAATTTCCATTCTTTCCTTTACTTTTAAATATCATTGCGTGTGTGTCACTAAGTCAAATGTGTAGGGGGCTTACACCGTGATTGGAAACCACTATGATCCCTAAAGAAACCAAGAACTGAAAGAGCCTCAACCTCATAAGAGTGATTTAGGGTGTACTACATGGTACTTGAAGTGGGAAGGAGAGAGAGTCCAAAATGGACCCATGTTAGTTGGCAACTACATAGAAATAGAGGAGAGAAAAGAATGGATATTATCCACTCCCAGCTTGCAACACAACTCTTGAAAGCGCAAGGCAGATAGACCTTTGGTGAAAATATCAGCTTGCTGATGAGCTGAAGGAATGTATAGAGTGCAGAGTTGTCCAGACTCCAGCTTTAACTTTTACATGTTTAGTGCGGTTGTGTTGCACTGGATCATGGGATATGCTAATAGCAGACTTTTTGTCTGTTTCTAGGTTTTTCCATTGTCTTGGCTGTCTAATAATGGGTTCTTTTTTGGAAGTTTCATATGTTGATGATTCTTAGGGTGTTCCTGGGATTTCTTTCTATTTTGTAATTTCCACTTAGTCAATTTCTCCGGAAATAGTCCTCTGTTATAGTATTTGATTTTTTTTCTCCTCTATCATGTGATTTTGTGACTGATAGATAAGTGTCATGACTTTCATTTTTCTCCAGGCCTGAACCTCCATCACAGGTTGTGATGGCTGTTGGCAATGCATATGGCCGAGTACGAAAGCCTGTTGGATTTAAGATCATTTGTTCATTGTCTGATATTCAAAATTGGAATCAAGAGTCTGAAGTTGATGCAGATAATCAGTGTTTCTTGTGGATGCCTATTGCGCCACCTGGGTACACGGCAATGGGATGTGTTGCACATCCTGGAAATGGCCCCCCACCGAATAATGTTGTTCATTGCATTCGTTCTGATCTTGTGTCATGTACTTCGTTTTCAGACTGTATTCTCAGTGTTGAGTCCAACCAGAGGTACATAATATCAACTCTAGCGTATCTGAAGCCATATTATTTGCAATCTAGTTTTTAATCTCTTTTGTTTCTATCTTAAAGTGTATGCTTTTGAGATTTTCAGGGATCTCTCAGGATTCAGCATATGGAGAGTTGACAATTCTGTTGGTTCATTCTATGCTCATTCCTCTAAAAACTTCCCTGGAGAGACAAAATGTTTTGATTTTCATCAGTCTCTTCTCAGCTACTCGAGTGGGCAAATGATTTCTAAGTCTATGTCCAAGGACTCACCTGGTCATGGCGGCACACATGATAATATTTCCTACGGTAAGTCCTCCGGCTGGGATATTATGAGGTCAATATCAAACTCTAGTCGTCATTCTATATCCACCCCACATTTTGAAAGAATCTGGTGGGATAAGATCTCAGAATCTGTTCAACCTATCTCTATCTGGCGACCGATGCCACGCCCAGGCTTCTCTGGTCTTGGGGATTGCATTGTTGAAGGGTATGGAAGTCCATCATATATCAAGGATGTTTTCATGGATATAAGGCATTATGTATTAATAACCATATTTCGAATTCCAGGTTGGAGCCACCAGCTTTTGGGGTATTGTTTAAATGTGATAACTCGGAGTTGTCTGTTAGACCTATTCAATTCAATTATGTTGCTTGCGTTCGTAAAGGCTCCGATGAATTGTCCGTTTGGTTCCCTGTTGCACCACCTGGATATGTGTCAATGGGTTGTGTGATTACAAAACTTAATCAGCCTCCCAAAAAAGAGATAGTATGTTGTCCAAGGATGGATCTGGTTAAACAGACAGATGTCTCAGATATTCCTATCTTCAGATCTTTGAGTCCCAAGGGGTCTAGCAGCTGGAGTGTCTGGAAAGTTGAAAATCAGGTCTGCTTTGGAAACAAGGGCTTCCCTTTTCTTAACTATGGCATCTGGATGACTCATAGTCATATTTTCTTTTTTCAAATAATTTGTTATGTATCTTCAAATAATTAGCCGAAGAGGAGGAAATTAATTTTTGTGCGGTTTCAGGCCTGCACTTTCCTTGCGAGATCTGATATGAAAAAACCATCAAATCGTTTGGCATACAGTATTGAGGATTCTGTGAAGCTTAAAACTCGTGAGAACATTAGTCTTGAGATGAAGCAGGGGTGCTTTTCTCTATCGGTGCTTGACAGTTTGCAACAAATGGTGAAGATTTGCATCAAAGGCTCATTTATATTTGCTCTTGGATGTAACTGCTACATTTAAACTGTGCTCTTTTCCTTTTCAGTCGGCACCACTTTTGGATCTGACAATTAAAAATATCAATCTTGCGACACATGGACGGCCAGATTCATTGAGTGCTACATTGATTTGCTCTATTGCAGCTTCTGCATTTAACAGACAGGTAGAAGCCTGGGAGCCCCTTGTTGAACCATTCGATGGGATATTCAAGTGAGTTTTTCTTCCCCATTCTTTGTTCTAAAAATGGTTCCTTCTCATGGGCTCATCAAACCCCTTTTTTAGTTCTGTGATAAAGATAATTTTAATAGTTATTAACCTATTCATAATTAATTCAACAAGGTTGGAAACCTTAACTGTAAGCGAACAACCTCTTCCACGACTTGGGAAACGTTTGCGAGTTTCAACAACCACAGCTGTGAATGCCAATATTAGTGCTGCAAATCTTGAAACAATATCTGCATTGATCTTGTCTTGGAAAGGACAAATGGCTCGTGAAGAAAAAAGTTGTCAAAAAAGCAGCGTGAGTTACTGTGATTTGGAAAACCAAATATGTTTGAAGTATTTTCTATTTCTTTCTAACTGATTCATGATGATTATAGGAGCCAAATGTGCATTCCAGCGCCCCCAGTGGTCTGATAGTTTCTGCACTTGAAGAAGATGATTCTCATAAAGTGATTGTTGAGAATAAGTTAGGGTGTGGCATTTATATACGGAATGGGGATCCTAGTCCAGAAAACATTCGGTTGCTAGAAAACAATGAACAAGCATCAGTAACGATTCCTCCTCCCAGGTTCACAAACCAGTTTAATGCTGCTGATATGTCAAGAAGAATTCGGCATTACGTTGCTATTAGGATACTTGAAGCCAGGGTATATTATTGAATCTCAAAGATGTTGGCCAAAGCTTTAGGATTTATTATCAATGACATTGTCCTTTATTTCAGGGGTTACCAATACAAGATGATGGCAACATTCATGAATTTTTTTGTGCGCTGCGCTTGGTGCTTGAGGTTGGCTGTAATGATAAATCTAGAATATTTCCCCAGAGTGCAAGAACCCGCGTTAGAAGGGTGGTATCTCTTGATAATATTGGAAACAGAAAAGTGAAATGGAATGAGGTGTTTATTTTTGAGGTTCCCGAGATGGTATGTATCAGTTCCATTGTATTTTTATGGTGGTGTCATTTTACATTTTATTTAATATTTTCAGTTAGTTATCTTCTCAATTGATAATACTTCTATGCAAGTAAGCGATAACATTCTATCATGCAGGAGCTCATATTCCACAACGAGTCTCATCCTGGAAAGCCATTTAAAAAAACCACTAATGTGGTCAGCTTTGGGCCATACATCGACCTGCTCAATACCAGATCTCTTATGATTTGTCTTTCTTTCACTCAGTGGCCCAACTTATGAATCATTCATAAGTAGGTCACTTATTTAAGTGGTATATAAACCACACTTCACTTGTAATGCAACTTGACTTTTTTTGGCAAACCCTGAGCGCTCAGTGGCTTTTATGCGGAGGCTGGAGCTCCAACTCCTCGCGTAGTATCAGAGCCTATCCTCTGGTTGGTGCTGTCCACTCAGAACTTCTTCTAGGCATCAACCAGTGTTTTTTTCTGGAATATGGGCTTCCTGACAGTCATATCACACCAGATATGCACTGCTCGTGGATGATTCATTATAGCTTGTCTTTTCTTAAAGTGAAAATTATGGTAAGGGTGGCAGTTGAGGGGACCCATAACTGGCAGGAAGACGATGTGGTGGTCGAGCTTGTGCTCTGGAGGCAACCCTTTGGATGAGGTTAAGACTCTAGGGAATTGCTCCATGAGCACGGAGAGAGGTGGTAGTGATCTAGATGCAGGTGTTAGCCTGCTTGATGGAAAGATGTATATCACATTTAAAGTACCCAGAGCAGGATCTAAGTGTTGGTGGGATTACATATGGGTAGAGTTGGGATGCCCTTCGAACGTGTGCCACACCCCATCAACCTGAAATTTAAGGAGAAAGAGATCGCGCCTGAGTCCAGCTCAGAGTACATGTCCAACGGCACCCCAAGAAGACTTCCAAGCTGAAGCCCTGCACAGGAAGGAAGGTGGCAACAGCAGTATATTTGCATCCTGGGTGCAGCCCTTTGAAGGTGTGTTGTTTGCGTAGTGGATCTTATACGCATTGATGGCACTGACTGGAACCTCCAACTCATAGGTCAGGTGATGTATGATGAAATTAGTTGTGCCGCACATGTCGATCAAGAAGTGTATCAGACAACCCCGGATCTGCCTTGGATTCGGAGGGCGGGATGGGGGGTGGCACCCGAAGGCGTAAGGAGTTCTCTGTGGAAGTTCAGCTGGGCATCCGATGGCCTCATGTCATGGGAAGAATGAAAACATCGTCGTCGGTGTCTGACTCGTCTGTGTCTGGGTATAATATGACAATGTGGATGCTCAAATCCTTGGACAACAATGGGTAGGCAAAAATTTCTTATTGCATTGAAAAGAAAGACCTTGGACTTTTTGTTGGAGAAATTCAGCTGTTTTCAAGTGAAGATGTTGGGCCAATAGCAGTAAATCACAAATGGCCATTGAATTGTGCTAAGGGACACTAGAAGGTCCCAGCGGTGGGATCCTATGATATTGGAATAATCGGCCACCTCAGCGCTCGTTTTGGTCGCCCATGTCATAGAGGGTGGCTTCAGCCTCAAATGGCACAATCGGTGCGGTCCATGGTGGATTGGGGATGGGAGTGATTGACGTTGTCTCACAATGCAGGGCAAAGTGCGGCGTGCATCACCTTGTCGTCGGCCACATCAAGAAGATACCCGACAAACTCCATGAAGGCGGTCACCAGCTTATCTACTGATCCCATCTGCTGCAGGTGGAACAGATAACAGTAAGCATCTTTGCGATTGAGATCAAATCAACAACTGGTATTTGAAGTGGTTTCAGGCCTAGAAGTCGGTGAGATTGTGAATGTAACAGAACCATGTCGATGCCTTCCCATCTAGGCAGAGACAAAAGGATCTAAAGGCATTCAGGGTCATCGGTGGGGATTCATGGTGTGGTTGTCAAGTATTGGTCAACACATTGTAACTAACGGTCTAGGTCACACTCTGCAAAGATGGACAGCTCAGCTGTGCAGTGGCAGGTGTGTGGGCAGTCCGTGTAGGGAGGCTGTCAGTGGAGAGGATACGCATGAAGGGGACACAAGGGGCAAGCATTTCCTTGGAGTCAAACTTCCCCTTGTCTTCATCAGGATTACACGACGTGCCATCGGTGGCCCTGTTGTGGCTGGGCAACACTGGCGGAAAGCATCTAGGTGAATGGAGACCCACTACTCTGGGGGGCGTGGGGGTGGCATCATTGGGCAGGCTCCTCCTGTATCAGGGATGGCTAGTCTGTGCATGGAGAACTATTCCATAAGGGCCCTCGTTGGGTGCTACGCTGGTGGGCTGCAGCCTTGTCGGTAGAGAGGAGAGGCAGCCTAATTAACAGGCCATTGAAGTGGAACGCAGCTGTTCAGCGGCATCCATGGAGAGGGGAGTTGACCTAGTGAACGAACCATGCTAAGGTGGGCCATGAAGAGCCCCGAGGTTGGTTGGGTTTCCCGCCCATCTCCCCTATTCATGTTTCAGCCTGTTGGTAGGCCCAGTCTGCCCCATCTTGTTAGGATTGGGAGAAGGATCTGACCAGGCTAGGGCCACATAGTGGCAGTGGACATTGTCCTCCAATACTGGTGTGGTACTGGTAGCATCAAGGGAGGAAGCTGATACAAACCTTGGTCTAGGTTCGTATCGGGAGGTGAGTAGAGGGCGAGGCGAGGTAGAAATTCTCGAGGTAGGAGAGTCAAAACGGGAATGATAGGAGAAATCGAACAGAGGAGGCAGGGATCGACCAGGGACAAGCCGCCTGATGACGCGATGAAGGATTGACAATCGCGGGGACGAGGATCGTCGGAGTCTACAAGGGAACTGAACGGCAGAGGTAAGGACCAGATTGAAGGAGAGCCGGCTGAAGATCCGGTGAGACGATCAGAGGGATAGAGGATCGTTGGACGATCAAGGGGACGGGACCGAGATAGGAAGGATCGAAATAGTGAGCCAAGGGCCGTTCTTACCTTAATTCTAGACTGCCCTCCTCACGGGAGGGCTACACATACTTTTAAGAAAAGGAAGCAACCTACCCTAAACATGGGATGACTAAAGTGCCTTTAGTGGGCTAAAATGCCTAAGATATCCTTGGGGGTACAGGATCGTATCAGAAGCTGCCTATTGTCCTCTAAGTCTGTGACAACCTTCGAGATGGTGGCAATTACTAATGCAAGAGGTGGAGCAGGACTTGTCACTAATGCAGTGTGCTGGGTTCAAGCTGTCCGTGAAACCCTTATGGTGGTTGCCAATTTGTGTCACAATGGCAAGCTAAGCATCCTGATGCGATAGTAGTATTCTGGTGAGCCGATGGTGGGGTTCAGCATCTTGTTGAGAAGATACATAGGAGTCGTCCATGACAGAAGTGTTAATCTTATATCATTCAATGCAACAGAAATACTTTGCAAGTTGAACATTTCAAGCCTAGAGAAACATGAGGGAGAGAAAGATCTCGGAGAGAAGAGAGGTTCCCGGGGATGGAGAGGAGAAACGTGAATGATGAGAGGTTGATGAATTGCTGATAATGGTCTTTGCTCTTCAAGGGGACAGGCTCGTGCTTGTAGCGCGCAAGAGGAGAGAATTACAACCAGTAAAGAGGGAATGAGATACAGTCCAAATGCTTTAGCACTAGACCGATGGGAGAGGTTTCTTCAAGACGCAGTGTTAGTGGGCTGGGCCGATGGTTTGGGCACACGTGAGACATGGCCTTTCCTCAGTGAAAATACCCAATGTCCTAACATAATAGAAGGTGGCATGGAAAGCCTTCGAGTACCTCTGTGCATTTGGGCAAAGGCAAAAACAGTTCTTCAGTTAACCAGGATGCTTATTGTCATCATTCCATGAGTAAATATAAAAGAAGGAATAATGAGTGTGATAAAAAATAAGGAAGTTGGAAGAGGTTGATAGAAGATCAAGAACCCGGCAGGCCTAAGCAGAGATCTAGAATGTGAGAAGATATTGTGTGGCTCAAGATCTTGACAAGACAAGACAAAAGGTCTACATATCTGAAAAGGGATTCTGCAAATTCTAGCAGAAAGAAGAATCTGTCAGAGGATTCTGCAAGTTTTATGGGTCTCTAGGTTCTTTTCTGCAGATATTGTCATCTTCTAGAAGGATCTCCTCTTGGGCAACCACATGATAATGGGCCTAGTGCTAAATCAATCAACTACCAATACAGTACGTGTACTGGAGCGGAAGCTTCTTGGCTCTGTAAAAGGAGACCTCTAGTGGTAAAAGGCGCACATTGGGCATTTGGCTGGGATTTTTGGAATGGGAGGTGTCTAGAGCTCGTGGCTCCATTTGGCTAGAGAACATGAAGACGCATTTTTGATCTGGAATTCTCTATTTATCTTAGATGGTTCAGTGACCAAAAGGTAGTAGATCCCGAGAATGAGCATTGCTAAGAGTCTCTGTTAGGATACCGGCACGATGATTTAGATATCGGCAATATTACCCCTCTGAATAATCGTTGCAGAATGATGAAAATAGCAAATGAACTATATCCACTGGAATGTATCACACGGCGATAACACTAACAGTCGTTCCACCGAGAAAGGAGATATTCCAAGATCAGTAGGAGAGCAACACTAAGGAACGAATTACATTGATGAAGGTCTCAGCGATAAACCAAATAAGGAGAGAGAGATCTGCGGGGAGATGAGAGGAGGAGAGACTGTCGTCCAAATCGGCGCCAACAGCCTGCGATAGAAGAATCTCCCGTCGCCTTGCACTCGTCGTAACAACTTCTCGATGCCTTTCCCCAACTCGCCCTTTACTCTTATATTGATTCTTCTAGTCTTCCCACTCTTATTCTGTTATTCCCACGTGTCGTCAGTTCTCACGTGCGGGATCGTCCTCCCTCCTTTGCTTTTTTTGGTAAGTTCTTTTTTTTTTTTTTTTTTTTTAAAGGAAAAGGGTCACCCAGGCAAGGCTGGTGCCCTCGTTGCCATTAGACAATGACCGAAAAACATACAAGACACCCGGCTTATAGCCCTTGGTGCCAAGAGTTTGCCAGCCTCACGTCATGTTGAATAGCCATGACTGAGGGGGAGAGGCCCCTGAAAATTACATCGTTTCTGTGGAGCCAAATAGCCCAAAATATGGCAAAAAGCTTTTGCCATTCCGCTTCACATTGGTAGACGCCGGCCCGGAGCGATGTCCAGAAAGCCGTCTCGGAGCTAGGGTCCACTCGAGCACATCCCTCCACTGCCCATGTCTCCCGGGCCATGGGGCATTCGAAAAAAAGATGGGAGTAGTCCTCGATGCCCCCCTCGCATAAAACGCAGTTGTTGCCTTCCTCTGGATGAATGCCTTATTTTGGTAAGTTCTGATTCGTTGCTTATCATTACTTTGTAAATGTTTCTTTCAAGATTTTTGTTATTAATTTGGTTGGTACTATATCACATACCAAAGGCTAATTGGATTACCGATTTATCTGAACCATACCCAGCCTGACATTGGGTTTTCAGTCCACTTTTTAAAGTGGTATTTTAAACTGCACATCATGTGTAACGTAACTTGACTTGTCTTCTCGTATACCCTTTTCCTATGGCAGCCTCTAGAAAGCTCCAACTCATGAAAGTTTTATGTTGTGGGCATCTTCATTTCATGTTATCTCTAAGAACTTCATTTCATTTCTTAGTATGTCTACAAAATCCTTTCAGAAGGATATATTTCTTTCTCATCATATTTTCGACATTGATCTGCTTTCTCTTTATGAGAAGCTATTGCCTTCATCATCATTGATTGGTTGATAATAAATATAAATTCAGAATGGTTCTTGTAATTTTTCAGAGCAAGGCCACTGTAGAAATGGAAGTTACAAATCTTGGTGCACGAGCAGGGAAAGGTATTTGTTGTGTTTTCTAATTGGTATTATTTTTTAAAAATTAGAGGCAACTCATATTATTCCTTGTGTTTTAATGAAAACTTTTCATTTAGTTCCCATGATGAAGTTTTTACTTAAAAGTCTTAGACTCCAGGACAAAGATAAAAAGGATTTGTAAGGTTTTCACCACTTTTTATATAATTTATGAAACAGAGATATATGAAAATTGGTTTGTAGTTTGATATGATCCGGTTTCAAGAGCGTGATTGATCCACCCTTCTAACAGGATTCCAACAACACTGATTTTTTTAAGAAAACCACCCAGAACAGTGGTCAACCTGATGCTACTAAATTATAAAGAGCTGTGCAATCCATATAAAAATGACCAAAATGGTCTTCCATTCACCTCCCTCCAAACCAAAAAAATATCAGCACTGTAACGTCATGAATGTCATTCTCCACAGAAGACGTCCTCCCATGAATACCACCTTGTTATGATGCAGCCATATCGCCCAGAGCACGGCAAGGGGTCTCCCCAATCCAGCTTGCTCCTGTATCTACTGTCACTGAGGCCCAAATTGCCTCATCAGAGGATGCATTCATCCCCCACATCTGCTACGAGGCCCATACTTCCTAAGCAAATGTGAGATTTGAAGAACAGGTGGGAGCAGTCTTCATCGTCCCTGGCATACATAGGACGCTCTATGGAAGCTGTCAGGACCCATCTTTTGCGCGACACTCGTGTAACCAGTCATCACCACCTCAACGACCAGCTGAAGAACCTCACCTTGAGAGGGATATTTTGTTCCATCAACATGGGGCATGTGTTGCTAATTGTCGGGTCCTCTTTTACTTCCCCAATGATCTTCATATAGGCATCATTTACAAAAAAATGTGTCCTCACTTGACGGGCTGAGATATAGGAGGATCTTTTGCATCCACATCAGCTCCTCAAACTGTGGCTCCGATAAGGCCCCTGCCAGGGTTGGGGTCCAAGTGTTCTTGCCTCCCCAGAAGAACCTTTTCATCAATTCTTCCAAGTGTTTTTCTACACATGTTGGCATCTTAAGGACCGAGAGATAGAATACTGGGATTGCTGAGAGCGCCGGTCTCAAAAGTACTAGTTGATCCCTTTTTTATAGCACTTTGTTCTGCCATCCCTCCAATTTCCTCTCCATGTGGAGTGCTGTGTTTGCCCATGTAGGACTTGTCGGACCAGCCCAAGAGCTTCTCAGGGCAGGGAGGCCCAGCACCCCCATTGCTGGTTGTGCCCTGCACGTGATGGACTTCCCACCTCGAAAAGCTCAAGGGGTGGGTCAGGTCGAACAACCCCTTGACCCGCGTCAAAGGCCCATTGGGGTTGGCCAGACGAGGTGATCGCACCTCACCCATAGCTGGCATGGAGGGTTGCAATGACGGCGCTGGTGGCGTGGACGGTGGCCACGCTAGAGAAGTGGGCAGCGGTGGCGCTGGAGGCATGAGTGAAGGCTATGGTGGCAAGGGTGGGGGCATGGATCCCAACAGCAACGCAGAGGCCATACAGTAATCAGGTTGGTGGCGACAGATGCCAGCCTCGTAGTCGTCAAATATCGAATCAGGCACAATGAGGTCAGCCGCTAGGGATGACACTGCATTCTGGAAGGATATCCCTGACGGCAGCCACGGCAGCGGCAACAGATGGAGATCAGATGGTGAGTCCTGCATGACGAGATCACTGACCGGGTGACTCTGTATGGAGATCAGATGCCCGCGGTGCTGGCAACTGCTACAGGTTTGCCTGTGGGGGCGTGATAAGGTTCAAGATCGAACCAAACTGAATTTGATTTCAACAACAAAATATGTCCAAGATAGTGATAAGAAATCCAATGAATGTAGAATACGACGAGAGAATGATCAGAACAGAATATCGGTGATCGAGACGACTCCCCCTCCGGTGGAGTTCCTTCTCAAACTCGGGCGTCTCCTCCAATCAGGAAGAGCTCCTCCCTCCAGGCGGTCGACAGCGTGTCTCCCTCCGCTCTGGCCTTGTACCGATTTAAAAATCGTTGGGCGCTTCAAGAAATGTCCAAAAACTACCTACCTGTCTGTCGACCCCTTTGTGTTTATAAGGCAAAGGGGTCACGGAGGCCCCAGGTTCATATCGACTGGTCAACAGTGCGTTGACCAGGCATTCTCTTCTTCTTTCTTTGATATTTCCGTGAGTAGAACTTATCAGGGCGGCACCATTGCTGAGGTCACAAGTTCACGCATTGCTCAATTTGGAGTTTTCAGTCACAAGTTGTTGACAGATTTGATCCCTTCGAAACTGTAGCTGCTGCAGTGACAGGGGGAATCTCAATAAAGTCATTGATCTTTAAGGTAAAACTTCATATTGGATAACTGTGGGAGTCAAACAAAAAAGCCAAGTCATGGAAAGTTAAAAAGCGGAAAATTATAGGTTAACCTTTAAGGGTGCTGAAGAACTTGCTCAAGAGAAACTTAAAACTAAATTTACAATTCCTAGTAACTTTATAAGTTATTCCGGAATTCTTTCCTTATCAATAGGAGCATTTTAAATGGTGCTATCATCGTTTTATTTCTATTAAATGCAAAATGAAAAAAAGCTTGTGACTGGTGGGAAGTTCATACGTACTGAAAAGGTTAATATTTTGAAACGAAAAGAAGGGGAGAATCAGCAGAGTGGATGTTGCTAAGAGAGGGTTTCAGTAGATTGAGCATTGACAGAGAGGTTGGACCATGGTGTAGTAGATGTCCGATACAATCTTCTACCCCCGAGGGTATCTTAGGCATTTTAGCCCACTAGGGGCACTTTAGTCATCTCATATTTAGGGTAGATTGCTTCCTTTTCTTATAAATATGTGAAGCCCTACCTTGAGGGCAGTCAAGACTTAAGGTAAGATTGGCCTCTTGGTTCACTATCTCAATTCTCCTTGTCTTGGTCCTGTCCCCTTGACTGTCCAACGATCCCCTATCCATGTGATCCACTCACCGGATCTTTAGCCGCCTTGTCCCTGGTCGACCCCTACCCCCTCTGTTCGACCCCTCTTATCATTCCCATTTTGACTCTCCTACCCCGGGAACTTCTACCTGGCCTTAGCCACTACTAATCTCCCGATACGAACCTAGATCGAGGTTCCTATCAATGCCACCATCAGATCATGATTCACAACATTGTTGGACATGGCCAAGGAAGCAAACTAACCAAATATTTTTGTCTGCCTCCAATGAGGAGGCTACATCATAGAAGGGAAAAGGATAAAAATTCCATTGGTGGGCTTAAATGATTGAGTGGAAGTGTATCAGGAGTCAGTCCGAAATATTGCACGGGGTTTGATGCCGAAATATTGCACGGGGTATTTGTATTATCACATCAACCATTATTTCTTATTATAGCTTTGCTTACCATAAAAATAAGGTCATGTCAAATTGACATAGTATAAGCTGATCACTATCACAGAGGCAAAGGTGGTTCTGTGGGTATTTGTTAATTTGTTACTCATCAAATCAAAGAAAATGTTTAGTAATAAAGTTATCGACTAAGATGGGACGTTGGAGTTGTGCCTCTGCTGCAATTTATGTGAATCTTCACTAAAAAATGTGCATTCCATCTCTTGGGTTATACAGGAGAGATTGTTGGTGGGTTGTCAGTTCCAGTAGGAAATGGTTGTAATACACTTAAACGTGTCACTTCCTTAAAAATGCTTCAAAATGTGGACACAATTCAGAACTTCTCCTCGTATCCCCTTAAAAACAAGGTGCGCACAGTCATCTTTATTTGCATTTTATTTTCAAACATGTTTCTATACAACTAAATAGAATGCTCATCATTTTTCAGCTTCCTGGACAGAACATGGATGGCGGGACCCTCTCAATGGCAACTGCATTGTTTGAAAGAAATAGAGATGCAATGTTTCGAGCAGAGACAGGAGATACAATCATCAGTGATAGAGGTTCTAGCTTCTCGATTGGGCTTGACAGTAATGGACCATGGGAGAATTTTGGGGCACTATTTCCAGTAGGAGTCATTCCCAAATCGATTAACAACAAGAAATTTGCTGTCGAAGTTTCCATCAAGAATGGAAGAAAACACACAATACTGAGGCCCCTTGCATTGGTTGTCAATGACACAAATATAAAGTTGGAAGTATCTACATTTCATACAGTGGCTCTTCAAAGCCAACCATGTGGCAGCAGAACCAGAGAAACAACAGAGACCGAGGAAATCTTTGAGAATCAATTTTACAGCCCTGAATCAGGATGGAATAGCAAGTGGGATGTCCCTGGAAACAGTTATGTGAACCGGCGGTCAAATAACGACTTCTCCTTCTCTTCAAAAGTAAGCTTTTAATCCTTTTTTTCTCATGTTTGTGATCCATTTCTGCTTTATACTAGGTTTTTATGCATCTATCTCTGCAAAGGCTGATCTTGCCATCACTCTCTCTGTAGTTGTGTCTTCAGTATTGTGTTTCTCATTCTAGAGGACTGTATGGTCCGTGAAAAAAAAGCATTTAAAATATCAATCTTCTCCTCTTAAGTGTAGTTATTTTTCTCTGTAGAGGTTGATCTTGCCTTGAAACTCATGCCCTCTTTCTCAGTGCATCTCTCTGCATTGGTATGTGCAACCTGTCATCTCTCACTCTCTCTAGAAGAATGTATTTCAGTCAAAAAAGAAACTTTAATCCTTCAAATTTCAATTTTTTTGTTTTTAGTCTTTATTCTTTTTTCTCATGGCCATGATGCCTTTCTACGTCTCTGTGTTTTATTTTTCATCGAAAAGATACCATCTCTGGTAAGGTTAATATTATCTTGAATTTTATTGTCTTTCTCTTCACTGGATCTCTCTCTTTTGTTATCATCAGCCTTCCATATCTCTCTGTCGAGGACAGAATGTTCAGTCAAAAAAGAAACTTAAATCCTTTCAAAGATAAATATTTTTTCTACTTCTTTTAATCTTTTGTTTATTCATAATGAGGTTTAATGATATTTCCCAGGATTTCTTTGAGCCTCCTCTATCACCAGGCTGGGGATGGACATCCCCATGGACAATTGAGAAACATCATTTTGGAGATGGAGAGGGATGGGTATATGCCTCTGACTTACAAAGCCTAAAATGGCCTCCAGCTTCTTCATCTTCTTCTTCTGAGAAATCTCTAGATTTTGTGAGGCGAAGGCGTTGGGTGCGTAAAAAGCAAAGAACTCAGCCTGCTGACAACCTGAGAAATGTATTCGCTATGTTGACGTCAGGATCCTCAGCCATTTTACCATGGTCTAGCATGCAGCGTGATTCTGACCTTTGTCTACAGGTCCGCCCTTTTTCTGAAAACACTGAAATCGAGTACGACTGGGGTTTGACTGTCAATTCAGCTTCTGGGTCTTACACTCGCAATGAACAGCCCTCCACAGAGAGGAATTCTTTTTTCCGACAGAGCAGCACACGATGTAAGAATATTTCATTGGGGTCTTCAGGTTTGAAATTGGATCAGCTAGAGAAGAAAGATTTTTTTATGTGTTGTCAAACTATTTCAAGCCATGGGCAAAATTTCTGGCTAAGTATTGGGGCAGACGCATCTATTCTTCACACAGATCTCAACTGTCCAGTGTACGACTGGAAAATATCCATCAATGCTCCGTTAAAGATTGAGAATAAGCTTCCGTATAATGCTGATTATACTGTATGGGAGAAAACTGTGTCGGGAGGTAGAGTGGAAAGACATCGGGGTGTTTTACCAGCATTGAGCTCTGAATCAATCTACACTGCAGATCTGAGGAGGCCAGTCTATCTCACTCTGTTTATTCAAGGTGGTTGGGCCTTGGAAAAGGTATCCATTTATCTGTTTTCAGATTCGTAGATGCTATTTTATGTGATAATCCACATGACTCCTGAAATTAATTGTCCTCAGGATGCTATTTTGATTATGGACATCTCAGCTGTTGAATACCCTTCGTCCTTTTGGATTTTTCACCAGGAAAGTAGAAGGTGGGACTTCTCCTTGGTTCCTCCTTCCATTTCTTTGCTTCCAAGGGTATTTAAGTCGTTACAGATAGGCTTAGCCACAAAACATGTCACAGACCACCAAATAATATTCAAGTTAGCTGTCACCTGGTAATCAGGGAATTCAAATAGTTCGCCAATCCAATATCATTCATGTCATCTACTTTTAAAGTTAAGTCTTTTTCTGTATATCACTGATAATTTGTGTTTCCAAGTGATTGAATCTTCTTTAATTGATGCAAAGAGCACAATGCTTTGGTCAGGGAGATTCTTTATTGCTTCTTAAGATTATGTTTTCATGTTTTTTCCACCATTCAGCATTATTAATGTATGTTATGGATGTCAGTTGATGGTTCATTGATGGTATCGCTAAGGTCAACCAGTGTCCATATTGTCGTCTACATCAACTGTCCATAAATTTAAGAAAATAATTTGTGCCAACGTCATCTTCATTGTCAACTTGGCAGGTTGACATTGACAATGACGTTGACATATTTCCAACATAATTCTACTAAGTTGATTTCTTCAAATAAAATAATTTTACTAAGTTGAAGACAGATGTTGACAGACAGTGTCAACCATCTGTGGCACCCCATCATCGTCATCATCAACGCCAATGTCAACTTTCAACAACTCTGTCAATGTAATTGTAATCACCCTAATATTCATGAACCTCAGTGTAATGGTCAACATAAACAATGATGAGTTTCAAAATCGAATTCCACCTACAATTGTGGCTTATATAGCTTGCTTAGATTTTGTGTATGAAATTCTCTATAAAGTTTCCAATTCTGAGGCCCTGAACTTCATAATTTAAATGAATCTACTTGTGCAGGAGATTGCGGGTGAACATTGAACGTGACACTGGAGCAGCCAATGCTGCCACAAAAATTGTTAGATTTTTCACTCCATATTGGATAAGCAATGATACAAATCTGCAGCTCACATATCAAGTGACCGAAATTGAGCCATTTGGAAATCTTGAGTCAGAACTAGTTTCTGTGACGAAACCCTCTAAAATTTCCGGGATGTCCCAAAGACAAAGCTCAAAGGTTGTTGACAACATCGTTTCTTTGCCGACCACTGCTCAAAGAAGGGACTGCCCAATTTTTGAGATGATTGAAGATCATGGACAAGGATTTGTGATGCTTTCTCCACAGGATTATCTCCTTCGCAGTGGGATTTTGTCTTTTTCTTCTCGAAGTGAGGCAATTCAGTCTCAACGAATTGGTATTGGAGTTGCAGTTCATGGCTCTGAATATTTTTCACGGGCTGTATCTCTGACAGAACTTGAAAACAAGGTATGGCATGTTTATAGAATTAAGAAGAAAATTTTCTCGTTACTTTATTTCATGGATCTGCCATTCCATGCAAAATATTTATGAGATGCTAATGACAGGGCAGGGTCGATATCAGGGCATTTACTCCAAATAAAACTTATTACAAGCTGTCGGCATTCATCACCATGGCATCAGACAGAACAAAGGTGCACTTGCTGATCATTCTGTGAAATTTGAGATGTACGGAAGGCCTCCATATAAGTTGTATTACTTTTTGCCTCGGATGAAACAACCTCAAACAAGGGTTCTATTTCTGAGATAGTTTAAGTTGGTTATTTAAAAAAAAAATTACAAGTGGGCTGTGTTGAAAAATCTCTTGTGCAGGAAAAGGACACAGATTGTTTGTGGATGATCTTATATGAGTCGGCTTTTGGTAGTCCGTTCTTTTGAAACTCTGCCATTGGCTTTTCCATTCAGTACTTTGAGATCATCCTGATACGCTCTTCCAGAGTATATCCCTGCTGAACATAGTTAATGAACGAAATAATGTCTTGAGCGAAGGAAAATCAAGCGGATATTATTCAGAATTTGACAACAGAAAAGTGATCGTCCAAAGAACTTAGGAAGAGAATAGAATAATCAACTGAAGAAATACAGAGATAGAAGGTTGGATCAACACTGGTGCTTTCAGGAATCTCATCTAAAAGGAGGAAGAGGTTTTTTTTGCGCTCTTCCTCCTTTATGATCAAAGTCAAATCTTTAAAGTCTTGAACAGGTGCTTTGACCGAACAGTTTGGGTCTTATTTTAGACCTCGGCATCCTGTCTTTTTCTTGGATGAGACGACAAGTGCAACCTCCATTCCCCCAGCAACTCTCTTCTCATGAAGAAGGATGAGGCAAGCACTTGTATGTAAGATAGGTCCATGTTGGGACCCTATCAAATTATTCTAGAAAACAAAAAATGAGATTATTTTTTCCAGCATTCTCCTTAATGTAGCGTCAGTGACCATTCAACAAAAAATCTGAGCTTCTGAGCCTATTTGCTGTCGTATTCAGTTGAGGTTATAAGTGGAATGAAAACTAACTTCTTTCAATTTATATTCTTATTTGAGAAACTTTGGTACTCTGATTGTTATGCTGAGATATGGATCAGTTCTGACATTCAAATGTTCAGGTTGTTCGTTTTCAGCCCCAAATAGTATTCATCAACAGGACTGGACAAAATATTGCATTGAAGCAGTGCAGGTCTGAATGCGAAGAATTGATTCACCCATCAGGTCATCCAAAAATTCTCGAGTGGTGCACTTGTCCCGGAGCTGAATTTTTGATGGTAATGATTTACTTTTCCTCTCTATTACTGCTCGGTGATCCATCCTTTACCTCAGTCTGTCCATGTCCCTTAATTTGTCAGGTTCACTTGGATGGGTACGACTGGAGTTCACCATTTTCTTTGGAGAATGAAGGTGTCATATGTCTAGTCCTTAAAAAAAATAAAGGAGATGAAAGCATAAAGCTACGGGTAGAAGTACGAGCGGGAACAGAGGGTTCAACCTTTGAAGTTCTTTTCCGTCTTGGCTCTACATTCTTTAGTCCATACAGGTTTTTTTTCTTCTTTCCTTTATTTTTTTTATTTTTTATTTTTTATTTTTTATTTTTTATTTTTTATTTTTTATTTTTTATTTTTTATTTTTTATTTTTTATTTTTTATTTTTTATTTTTTATTTTTTATTTTTTATTTTTATTTTTATTTTTTATTTTTTATTTTTATTTTTTATTTCTTATTTCTTATTTCTTATTTCTTATTTCTTATTTCTTATTTCTTATTTCTTATTTCTTATTTCTTATTTCTTATTTCTTATTTCTTACTTCTTACTTCTTACTTCTTACTTCTTACTTCTTACTTCTTACTTCTTACTTCTTACTTCTTACTTCTTACTTCTTACTTCTTACTTCTTACTTCTTACTTCTTACTTCTTACTTCTTACTTCTTACTTCTTACTTCTTACTTCTTCTTACTTCTTACTTCTTACTTCTTACTTCTTACTTCTTACTTCTTACTTCTTACTTCTTACTTCTTACTTCTTACTTCTTACTTCTTACTTCTTACTTCTTACTTCTTACTTCTTACTTCTTACTTCTTACTTCTTACTTCTTACTTCTTACTTCTTACTTCTTTCTTCTTTCTTCTTTCTTCTTTCTTCTTTCTTCTTTCTTCTTTCTTCTTTCTTCTTTCTTCTTTCTTCTTTCTTCTTTCTTCTTTCTTCTTTCTTCTTTCTTCTTTCTTCTTTCTTCTTTCTTCTTTCTTCTTTCTTCTTTCTTCTTTCTTCTTTCTTCTTTCTTCTTTCTTCTTTCTTCTTTCTTCTTTCTTCTTTCTTCTTTCTTCTTTCTTCTTTCTTCTTTCTTCTTTCTTCTTTCTTCTTTCTTCTTTCTTCTTTCTTCTTTCTTCTTTCTTCTTTCTTCTTTCTTCTTTCTTCTTTCTTCTTTCTTCTTTCTTCTTTCTTCTTTCTTATTTCTTATTTCTTATTTCTTATTTCTTATTTCTTATTTCTTATTTCTTATTTCTTATTTCTTATTTCTTATTTCTTATTTCTTATTTCTTATTTCTTATTTCTTATTTCTTATTTCTTATTTCTTATTTCTTATTTCTTATTTCTTATTTCTTATTTCTTATTTCTTATTTCTTCTTTCTTATTTCTTATTTCTTATTTCTTATTTCTTATTTCTTATTTCTTATTTCTTATTTCTTATTTCTTATTTCTTATTTCTTATTTCTTATTTCTTATTTCTTATTTCTTATTTCTTATTTCTTATTTCTTATTTCTTATTTCTTATTTCTTATTTCTTATTTCTTATTTCTTATTTCTTATTTCTTATTTTTGTATTTTTGTATTTCTTATTTTTGTATTTTTTTTATTTTTTTATTTTTGTATTTTGTATTTTTTTATTTTTGTATTTTTTTATTTTTTATTTTTTTGTATTTTGTATTTTTTGTATTTTTTATTTTTTATTTTTGTATTTTTTTATTTTTTATTTTTTTTATTTTTTCCATTTGTTAATTTTCCCTTTTTCTCCTTTTTCCTTTTTTTATTTTTAAAATTTTTCTTTTCCCCTTTTTTCATTTTCCATTTTTCTCTTTTGTTAATTCCTTTTTTTCTTTTTCTCCTTTTTCATGATAATACCATGGTTTTTTATCGTCTTCTATTTTTTAGTTTCCATGTTATTTTATGATATTATTTTTTCATTTTCCTTTTTTTTAATTTTGGTTTTTTTTTTCCATTCTCTAAACAAGGTTAATGAGTAACTTTCTCGTCACGTTATTTTATCTGTTATATTTTCTCTTACATTCAAATCTGACGCAGGATTGAAAACCGTTCCATGTTCCTGCCACTAAGAATTCGCCAGGTAGATGGGTCAGCAGACTCTTGGAGTTCTCTTCCTCCAAACACTGCCATCTCATTTTACTGGGAAGACCTTGGCAGACAACGACAGTTGGAACTCTTGATTGACGGAAGTGACCCATCCAACTCTGAAAAGATCAGTATTGACAAATTAATTGATCATCAACCCCTGCAGATCTCAAGTGGTCGCGTTAGACCTCTGCGTCTATCAGTTGTGAAAGAAGGAAAAATATTCGCCTGCAAAATTAGTGATTGGATGCCAGGCGATGAGGAGAAGATATCCGACTCTGGAAACACAGAGCTGATTCCTTTATCTTCCATCTCTGAGAGAGAACTTCAAGTTTCTTTGGAGCTTGCAGACTTTGGACTGTCGATTATTGACCATACACCAGAGGAAATTATTTATTTATCAATCCACCATCTTTTATTTTCATACTCTAATGGTTTGGGATCAGGAGTTAGTAGGTATGGCTGATTTTAGTTCATCAAATTTAAATCTTGGTAGTTATTAAACATCATTTTCTCCATTTGTAAAAATCCATGTATTTCTATGGGGACAGGTTTAAGTTGCAAGTATGTGGCATCCAGGTAGATAATCAACTGCCCTTCACACCTATGCCAGTCTTGCTAAGAATGCAGAGGATTGAGGATCATCTGAATCATGTTCTAAAATTTTCTGTGAGCAAACAAGCCAGCGGATCTATTGACTTATCTGTCTACCCTTACATTGGTTTTCAGGTACTGGAATACACTTTCCTTTCTAGCTGTTTGTAATTGAATGTTCATTGTTGTTTTTAATCTATTCCCAAACCAGGGACCGGTAAACTCTGTATTTTTGGTCAACATTCATGAACCGATAATTTGGCGGCTTCATGAAATGTTCCAGAAATCTAAATTCGGCAGCATGGGGGGATCCCAAACTAATGATGTTCCTGTAGACCCCACAGTAAAAATTGGGTAAGGATCACAAAGCAATATTTTCCCCTCCTTTGCAAACAATTTCCTCTTTGAAATCTTAGCATCTTGAGCATTTTTCTGTTGCAGACTCCTTAATATTTCGGAAGTGAGGTTCCGGGTGTCCATGGGCATGTCGCCTGCCCAAAGGCCACACGGCGTTCTAGGCTTCTGGTCATCTCTGATGACTGCCCTGGGAAACACTGAACATATGCCTGTGAGTAAAACCATAAAATTATTACTATCCTTATTAGGGCTCTGCATCAACAACGATGAGGATAATGACAAATCATCATTGCCATCAGGTTTCTTGGAGCCTTTATCCCCATTGTCCCTGACATATAGCCGTTGATGATGAAATTACATCGTCATCGTCATCCAGCTTCAGTTGTGGTCATCATCATATAAAAAAGTGATCCAGTTTTATCATTGGCATCCAGTTTCAAGGCCTGTCACTGCCATCTATCTCTAGTCATGCATGAAGGACAAGAAGATGATGAAAACTACAACACATCATCATTATAGGTCTCCAAAAGCCAATATTATCATCGTCATCCCTGACATCCAATTGTGTACTATCATCAGACGGTTTTCTATAGACATCATTCATTGCCATTATCATCATCAGCCATTGGCATCCATCTTAGGATAGAGCATTTAATCACGTCATTCTGATCATCATTTTGGAATCCAAAGCCCATCATTGTCATTATACTTCATCCAACCCTAATCTATGCTTCATTTTTTATGAATCATTCTTATAATATATGTTTCCCTCGATTAATTTTTTTCATTTAAGGTGCGCATAAACCGGAGATTTTACGAAGATATCAGCATGCGCCAGAGTGCCCTCATTACCTCTGCTGTCTCGAGCATTCAGAAG